>NC_141231.1:13052500-13507500 GCF_054856515.1 Filicampus tigris | reverse complement strand
AAAATTGGGGCACAGTTGTGAGAAAAACGGCAAGTTTCTTACTCCAAAAAAGTTTCTGTTCAAATATGACCACCTTGACTCGAAGAGGGAAAGCATAATGATAAAGAAAACTGACTAAGCATGCAGGATAAGGGCACTACCAACTAGACCAAGACAACTAAATGTTATACTGTTTACAAGTTTCAGATGTCAGGAAGCTAGCTAAAGACATACTGTAGATGAGATGAGATTAAAGGTAAAAGCAGATGTTTCCCACTGGCTACATTTACATGGACACATTTATTCGGATTAAAAACCTGATCGGGATAAAAATGCTTCACGTACACACCCTATTCTGAATATTCCGACCCGATCATGCCCATTGCGATCAAGATTTTATTCCAAATGACGCGGCGCACATCAAAACACTTATTCCGAATTTTTCGGAATGAACGGTCTTCACCACGCATTTCTGTGACGTCAGTATATGCGTTTCTGTCGTTCCCAGAAGCTCGTAGAAGCACAGCGAGCGGAAGACATGGCAGACGCAAGACTAAACTGGTACAGTTGCAGCTCCATTAGGAAGTTTTAACTCAATGTAACAGCGCAAACGGGATAAATATGCAAAATAACGCAAACGGGATAAATATGCAAAATAACGCTAACGTTTAAAGCAGGAATGGACGGAGCTATGTTTTGTTGAAATCGCTACGGCTGCTTCTTATACAACTATTTTGGGTATATTTGGTCAATCTGTCCATGACCGTATAATTCGGTCCGATCGATAGTGTGATGCATGAACACAAAAGTCCTAAGCAATATTTTGTCCCCATGAAAACTGATCAATTTTAATCCGAACTCTGACTGGACTAAAGTTTTGATTAAACAAGAATCATCTGCTTTCAAGGAGGACTACAGTAATCTTAGAATATTTACTGTTGAATACTGTTAACGCAACAAAGAATCTGAAATTGTGAGGACCTGGCCAATTTTACGTTAAAAAAACATCTCTAAATGATTATCAAAATAGCTGTCGATTAATTTGTTGATTGTCGATTAGTTGTCTACGGCTTTTCCCCTTGAATGTGGGCCATATGATCAAACAGCACGTCTAAAAAGAGATCCTGAGATGTTTGCTTCAGATGTTGTGGCATTACAACTCGAGGTTGCCTTACCACAACACGCCTGCTCACAATGTCCTGAGCATCTGACAGTTCCTGGACAAGAAGTATATGGTCATGCTGGAGTTACCTACCTAAACACTAGAGCTATTTTTCCCCTCTTTCCTGAGCTCAGGGAGGTCATCAAGGTTTCGAGATCAAGATGGTCGTGACGACCGAGCTGCAGACGATTCCAAAAGAATCCTTCCGGGAGTAGATGAAGGTGTGGCAGAGAAGGCTGGGAAAATGCATTAAACTCCAAGGGATCACTTGGAAGGGGAAATTGAGCTGTGTTTGTCTCTCAAGCTTCCAGCCAACAAATGGACAGCCGGACATGCAAACCAAAAGGCAGTAAAAAAGTGAAATGCTTCTTCAACGTAGAGATCCATCAAGTGATAAATGAGCACTGCGGGGAGAAGGGGGCAGACTTAGAGGAGGCAAAAAATTCCTTATGGCCAGAGTTTGGCCTGGACTGAAAGTGTGTAGGCGGCCTCTGTCGCACACGTCCACTTAAGGTGCCGCAAATACCACAGGCCTTTGTGAGAGGGTGACAACTCACCGACACATGGCGCGGGATGACGCCCACCCAAACTAAAAACCCATTTTAAACTGGAAAACCGGGTGGATTAAGGAGCAAGAAATGGAGCAAAAAACAAACAGAAAAAGATGACTGTGGGCCTTCCAGAGTCACTGCAGTGGGAGAAATTACAGCATGTCCTGGCCGCGTTACTGAGATGACTACAAGATGATTAAGTGTGTGCGTGTAGCTTGTAAAGGCTTTATGGCCATGACTCTGCCGCTCTGAGCAATAGAAATGCACATAATACTTGCACGGTGATGCAAGACATGCGTCTCTTCAAAGACCAGACTACTTGGAAACAAAAACGTGGTTTATGAGAGGGAAACCATGAAATACATCTTAAGTCACAGGTGCCAAACTCAATGTTCGGGGACCAGATCCGGCTGACCACATCATTTTAAATGGTCCGTGAAAGCAAATTATGTGTATCAACTTCATGTTTCTTGCTTCAATACCAAAATTGATAATTGTCTTCACTTTGAAAAACACTGAGATGCTGCAAGTATTTTTGCTACCAATCCCCCTTTTCAAATAAATGTTATAATATCCAAACAGTTTTTACATGCATCTGTTTTCAAAACTAGATATTCATTTAGCACTTCACTTCATCTTTTAGCTACTTCTTGTGCATTTTGAATTGCCTCTTGGGGACAAATAAAGTGTTTTGAATTGAATTGATTTGAGATTATATCAATTAAAATCTTGAAACAACTGAGGAAAAATGTGGTGCACTACACTACTGCAATATGATAATCTGGCCACATTTGAACATTGCGCCACCTAGTTCATGCCTGATGATTATTAGACATCTCTAAAATATTATCTTAACTGATCATCATATGGTGAGGTGAACTAAGAGTGATTTTTCTTCCGCAATCTTCGTGGAAAATGGTTGCAGCAGACAATCATATATGTTAAACATGTTCAATACTATAATTAGCAATGTGACAAGAGTCCCAAAAATGACTAAATCTTTCAAATGCAGAGTCCGGGTGGAATGGCCACCTCAACCTTAGTACGATGCGCCAAGAATTTTGAAAATCAGATGATGGGACCCAGAGAAGTTGCACTTTATGTGTCAGGGAAAAAAATGCCTTTTACAGGAACGTTTTAGTGTAATATTGTCTCTATAGAAAATCTGGTCAACACAGGCCTTAAAATTTGAGAGAAACATTTTGATTTGATTATTTTTCAACATTTCATCTACTACTAGGGAAAGCCCTTCTCCGATTGGCTGAAAGGTTTCATAAAATAGCCACCTCATCTCAGTCAAAATTCTGAGTGGTTCTCCAAGTCGACACAGCAAAATTACTGTGGTGTTTCAAATGGCGTCTCTTGCCGTAAAAACTTGACCTAAATAGTACAATCGCAATGTGGGTAATAGTTCTTGGGCATGTACTTTACTAATCAATTGGGTTTTGATGAATTTATTTGTTATGGAGGATTTTTAATTCCATAATTTTTTTTCAAAGAAAATTTCACAAAGAGGGTGGCCACTTGCTACTGCAATGGCCAATTCCTTATGTGTGCGGTCAACACTGACTTTGGCCGAGCCATGGCCTCTGTGATTGTGCTGTGAAACTGAACAGCCAATCAGGAAGCTCGCTCAACCTTGCACCATTGCTGGACATTGTTAGAAGAGCAACATGGTTATGTTGAGAGTTTGTGTAACGTGTTCCACAAGTAAGTCTTTTACCACAATAAAAATGACAGGAGTACGGAAATGCAATGTCGTTATAAGAAAACTAACAGTTAGCCTAGCTTACTGTATTTCTTCTTCTTTGTAGATTTTTTTGTCTGTCTATCTGGATAGCCAGTAGTACCGCGCTGCCTCTCGCAGCTCATCTTGGTACAGATTTGATTAAGTGTGCCGTTGCCATGTTGGTTATCTCAAGTACAGCAAAGACAGTAAAAGCAGTGAATACATGCGTCTCTCAATTTTCAAAATCAGTTAAGGCGTTAAAACCAGTATGGCTATATCCCATCTAAAGGTGCTGTTACTTCAGTCTACACTAGTTTGCTGTTGAAAGGATTAAAAAAAAAAATGGAAAATTTAGTTACATCCATGCAATCTCAATAACGCAAAGCTGTACAGTACGATCTCAATATGATCTCAATACGATGCTGGCATTTTCTGAGCAATTCTCCAAGCTCTTTACCAATTCAAATCAATTAAAAAATAAAAATAAACTTTTTTGGGCTACTTGGTGAAGGACATTTTGTCAGATGCCAAAATTAAGAGATAGAAAGAAATAGGAATATCCCAATTGTTCGATTAATTGCAATTTTCCAATCTAGAATGAAGAAGTTCACGTTGGGTAAAAATCCTAATGGAATGTTCTTTATCCAGATGGTCTTAAAATTTCGAGTCATCTTACCGTCAGCACCATGGGGGGAGTTGGGGGGGGGGGGGGCGTTGAGTGATTAAATCATTTGGTTGCACAATGTTTGGCTCGGTTGGGGTCTTCTTCCAAAACAAATCCTTCACAATAGCCATAATGTCAAGACTGGAGTGTGTCCTGGTTTTCCTCAAATTCCTCATATGCTTTATCAGATATGGCTAAATCAATTACTCACTTTAGATACCAGTGTTGAACACAATATGAGAAGTCATGGGCAACAAAGACCGTACTTCTCCTATAAGTTCCAAATGGATTATGAAAATAGTCAGGAATATTTGGCTTGGAGTGCTGATTAGAGATTAGATGCACTTTCCTCTTAAACAACAGTAAAAGTGGGACACAGCTGGGGAGTCAGATTTCCGTGTATTCTCTCTTTTTCCACTTCTTCCCTCTGCCGCTAGCCAGTGTGTCTGGCCTCCCTCACCTCCTCTGAGCTGCGTTTCCCCTCCCCATTCCGCAGTTTCCACAAAGCCAAAATCCTTGCGTGGTTGCGAGCCACTCTGGCTCCCCCCCGCCCCCACTTCTAAGCATCTCTTCCCTTCAATATGTTCAAAGTAAAGATCACTAGCATAAGAGCTTGCGGTGCACTTACCTTCCAAGTAGCAGCTGGATGAGGACGAGAGCCCTTTCTTAGATTTACACCCCACCAATTTCAGGCAAATCTCCAACATTTTCATTTGCTTTCTTTCCCTTCCCGCTTGGAAACACTGATTGAAATTAGATTTCTGCCTAGCCTTTTACATGTGTCCAAACAGGAGAATGTTAAAGAAAAAAAAAGAATAAAAAATAAAAAAAGGCACCAAAAAAAAAAAAAAAAAGTGATCCAGAACGGGTTTTCAAATGTATTGACTTTCTTCACTGCTGTTATTTATCATTAATCCTGTTGCGCGTCCACTTTGTGGGACAAAAAGAAAATGACTACAAACTTTCTTTTAGCAGCGTCTCCATGTTTTTCCCCAACTCCTGCGATTCTGGTTAGCTCCGTTTGATGAAGGATTCGATCCAAAAAGAGCGGGGGACGTGTCCGCGAACTGGCTCGGAACATGCGAATGTGTCAGATGAGTGGGCAGGCAAGCCGTCTCGGTGGTGCCATTCCTCTCTCTGCTGTCCCCCCTGCGCAAGTGCGGAGCCGAGGCACAGGGACGACTTAGCGCTTGCGGCTGCCAACAAAGGGCCTCTTCTTTCAGGATCGGCTCGCTGCACTCGATGACATCAGCTGAGCCCTCCCAATTCCAGCAACACGCATACGCAATAAGAGAGAAACACTACCGGCACATGCGCGCGCACACAGAGCTAAGGGAGCCAATAGCCGCAAAAGCACAAAATTCATAGTGAGGCAAGAAGCGAAAGCTCCAGAGTTGTCTTTCAAAAACTTGAGATTCTTCACAGGGCTTTCATGTTTTTCTTCTGCTGAAGTCATCCGATGCTTACAAGAAGCTCCTCCTTCCCCCCCCCCCCCCCCCTTCTTTTCTTCCCGGCGCGCTTGCTCCATTCTGGAATGTTTACAGGTTAAGGAATCAGTGCCGGACAAAACTCAGTCCTTAATTAAAAGACAATCAGTAGCGGCAAACTAAAGAAGGAGGAATAGTTCAGCCGCTATTTGCTCGCGCAAATGTATTTGAGGAAGGAGAGAAACTTTATCTTTTCAAACACGTCACTTAGGGAATTTGGGGACAGCCGCAGTGGTTTGACCATATGAGGAAGGACGGGCTAATCCTTGGCAGGAGCCGAGCACTCGCAACACATGTTTAATCTCTTTCTTCTGTCCTGCCTCAGCTGTCTCTCATCCAAACACTCCATAATTCAAGGTTGCACTCGCACAAATGTGCTTGATCTACCCAAATATCTGAAATATAAACATTAAAAGCAATAATTAAGCATGCAAAATCATCTACGCTAATTGTTGGGACTACCAAAGTGGAACGCAAATGTGACTGATTACAGTGAACCCTCATTTATCGTGGGGGATACGCCATAGGTGAAAATCTACGAGAGAGACTTTTTTTTAATAGCCTTACCCATGACATGCTTGAAATGCACTTAAACTTGCACTTTACAGTCAACTAATGGCGTATGTATTGCTGGTCACCAAATAATTTACCTAGTGGATATTGTATGTCAGTCTACTGCAATGCAAAGCAAATTTGGTGTTGATCCAATAGATTCTCAATTAGCTCAAGGTTGATGACATTGTCCCACAAGGTGAATTTGTCAAAAAAAATATTGGCTGAATTCCAAATTGTATGTCTTTTGGAGCATTTGACTTTGCAGTCGAAATAATCGAATGGCTCAAATAATCCGATTACAAAAAAGGTTGACTCGAAGCGTCGCAGGGTCCGTACCGTTACTGCAAACATACACATATCACTCTGAGTAGAAATAAATTAAGCCAGGATGGAACAGCTTGTACAAGACAGAGAATGTCTCCATGTTGAGGTTATGTGGAACCTAAACATGATCAAGTCCAATGTGTCTAAAACAAAGCAGAACTGGCTTGAACATACCCATCCTTAGCATTCATAATACCCCCGGTGCAATTTTATTTACGTTATTAAACAAACAAAATACTTTTTGTCTCTGATTACTCGACTAATGGGGTGACATTCAGTAGAATACTACTTTCTAAAAATATCAGTAGAATACTACATTCTAAAAATATTACCAAGCTACAACTTACTTTTGTTGTACTGTACAGTCTAAGATATCCAATATCAAGAACTAAAGAACTTTCCTCTTTTTTTTTCCCCCCTTTTTTTGAATTAAGGCTAGGCACAACAAATACTCTACATACATTATCGTGGGTAAAAACAAAAGGGACCCAATTCAAGAGTCACCAAAAATCGCTGATGCTGCAAAAACTGTCAAGTTTGTATCTGAAGGAGCGGACAACATTAACCAGATGTTTCTTAAAATATAACAGTTTTATGTGCAGCACAGAGGACAAAGAAGAAAAAGACAAGAAAAAAATGAAAAGAGGAAACGGGTTCATCTCCACTTTGGTAGAGCATCTAATTTTTACTCTATATTCCAAACTTGCCTGTTCTAAACTTACTTGTCTTAGCTCCTCAGTGTTTGTAGCCAAGATACGATATCAAGCCTTGATATTTAGTCACCGGGCCCTACGTCACTCTTGCAGTGCCTGTACGGCAAACGTTTGTATTCCTCTTTTACACTAACACCACCTCGCCTAAAAAAAAAAACAAAAAAAAAAAACACACGCACAAATATTTTGTATAAGCAAGCCTTCTCTTACAGCCCATTAATTTACCACAGTGCTATATAGGCTTGGGGGAGATGAGAGGATGAAGTAAAATGGGGCAATAAAACCAAGGTGGAAAAAGGGGGGGGAAAAAATGGTTGCAGATGGAGGAACATGAAGAACATTGTTTGCAAGTGAGATCATAGGGGGAATAATGTGATTTATAATCAAGCTAGTGCGTCGCACGGTGAGCTGACGTACATCAAACTACGGGCCTACCGCTTTCGGAAACTTTTCTGACGCTAAGGACGTAAAAAGGTATAAAGCCCCTAATGGAGGGATAAACACAATTCATTCAAAAAGTCGTTTTAAATTTCAGCGATGGAAGTCACTGCCAAACTGGCCCCAAATTGATCTTTAGTGACTGAGAAGATCATAGCCCTCCAATGGTGACTGTATTTGGTATGAGAGCTAAAACTCTTCCTTCCACATGTTAAGCCTGGCAACACCAGAGCTGTGCTAAAACGGGTCTGGGACTGCTCAGTTCATTTTCCATTTTCCAAGGTGCCTTTTCAACAGACTGCAGACTGACAGAAATGCCTCTGGACGCATTTGGATAAACCTTCGGACGAGCATATTGGCGGCAATCAGAGCAACGAAGCGTGCGCGTGATGCAGTGCAGAGCGAGTGAAAAATGTAAACGCATTACGGCATGCCCAGTGCAGATGTTTGCTGTTCTTGTGGAGCAACGGTGCCATTCACTGGGCTCGCTTGGATACGCGGCTTAACAGATGGCAGGGGGGGGATGGCTGGGGTGTGTGTGTGCGTGTGTGTGCGCCTTTAATGGGCGTGGCGTTACAGTACCTTAATTGCCCCTTTTTATATATATATTTTTTTTACTCCACTTCACTCTTTTAACTCGAATTTTTTTGCTTGGAACGCAAAGCAACCACATGTACCTAGCGACGGCTCGTAACTTTAAAAAAATGACTGTCCAAGTACTGCATTCAATGTTTCACTGTTAAGTGCAAAACACAAGGAATGTGACGGTACCATTTTAAGAAACGATGAATCAAGAAAATAAAATCACATCGATAATGAGCAGCCATCTTGGTGTTCTTCTAAGAGTCACCGCGGGGCTATCATGTATACGCAAGTGAATAAATACAAGCTGACTCTCGAGCAGCCATATTTCATTCCCCAACTATCAATTACCGACTGGGCATTGCCTTCATTTTTTTTTTTTTTTTTTTATGTGCCGCGATAAAAATGAAACAAATGTCAGGCTTGATATAAAGGTACGCTCTATGAAAGTCTTCTTTGGTTTGGTGCATGACAAATCAGTAATACACAGTTATACCCCGCTCCACTGACAAGGGCATGCATAAATACACAATTACACCGTCTCACGGTGCTGGAAACGTATGGCAGACGGCACTTGGCGTAGATCCTGTCCGTCGGGAAACAAGATTTATTGCCCTATAAGCTGAGCAAACCTAATTACAGAGGAGCAAGGGAAAGAGGCGAAGCCGTGCTGGTCGTGCCATGATTCTAAGATACACTGAATATTTGCAAGAAGAGTAGTGAAATACAGCGCTACCTTGACTTATAAGTTTCATTTGTTCTGTGACCAAGCTCATAACCAAATTTAGTCGTATTTTGAAACAATTTTCTCCAATGATATAACTTGTACTGCCATTAATTTTTTCCTGAATTTTTTTGGGGGGGGTCATGTTTTTAAGGGTTTAAAAAAAAAAAAAGACTAATAGCACTTTATTGTTAACTATAAATACCATGAAACATAAAGGAAAAGATGAAGAAATAAAATGGGAAAGGGTGGCGTGACTTATCCAGGTCCGAGCCGAAAGGCCAAACTCTCTCGTTATCGAATAATCTACATTACCACCTTCACCTGTGGCGATCCCCTTTAGACCTGGTACCCACAAAGGTTTTTTTTCCCAAATCTTAAAATATTGTTAATCTGGTACACAACGCTGACAGATTAAAAAAACTAAATCTGGCATTTAACAGTTTTGGTAGTAGTAGTACTGTGTGTGATGTGCTCCAAAAATGTCAACACCACCACACACAACGTTTCAAAGATTCTGTCGCTCAATCATGGTGCTTTTTTGTTTGGCTACTTTCACTTGTAATTTAAGGTACCACCATATCGGAATCTAACACATGTACCATGTATTTATATGGTGTGTGTGTTTACTTATGGCCCTCTGAAGAAATGTTGGGTTGCACATAATGCCACAAAAATCAGATAGTTAAGCAGCGCCGGTTCAAGTCCTTTAGCATCCGTCTGCACTATTAATGGGCTACTAATATAGTCGATGTGATCACGCGCTTTCTAATGAAATGCATTTCTTAACGCACACTGGTATGTATTCGATCAGCCAGTCACCGGCTCTCTCCAGCCACACTCCCTCTCATGTGTGGTGACTTATTGACTGTCAGTTCACCATTGCGGCAATCGCCAGTGCACATGAAACTGGGCTAGTTAAAACCAGACGAGCTTTTTGGAAGACATTTTAAATAGGGCGACAAGAACCAGGTGATTAATCAGAAACGTTGCTCATTTTCTCGAAGGCCCGGATAAAAGGGCCAAGAACAAGCAAACCAGCCTTAAGCGTGTTGAAGGTTGTAATCAAGTCGTATTCAGTTGTATTACTCAATTTGACTCATATTGTTGGCACAAGCAGCGTATTTTCTATTCCAGGAGAGTCGAGTGCCGGTGTAAAAAGAGAAAACAGAAAAGCAATGCATTTGTGTGAGTTGGAGGGTTGTACAAAACAAAACCTGTCTCACAGACTCAGAATCTTTATGTGGAGACTTAAAAAAAAAAACGTGGTCAACCCAGGAACAAAGAGGACGAATCCTTACACTAAGAAAAGTTGCATCGATGTTGATATGCAGCGGTGATGACCGCTCGTTTTTCTAGCGAAATGTGGAAACCATATGGAGCGGAAAGTAGGCGGGTGGCCACAAGACAATCAGGAATCGGTATTTAAAAAAAAAAAAAAAAAAAGAAGGGAAGAATATGAATAAATAGCAAACAAACAGCTCTAATCACAAGGTCAGAGGCTCCAACACAAGCCGTGCCGTACAGATGTTGGTAAGACTCTGGTGTTTGTGAGAAACCAACATGCCTACATCCTCAATTGTTTTGAACAAAACAATGCATGTCATGAAAAAAAAAAAACAACGTTTTTTAATCCTCACAAATTTGGTCTGGAAAAACTGCAAAATAACAAAGCGTATATTAGGAGACAAAAATAAATGGGAGAAAGAGAGGAGAGTGCACCAGATATGAGCGAGATCAATGCAGATGCAACTCCACCACTTTGTTCCAGGTTTTTTATTTGTTGCTCAACACACCTCTGGCGCAACATGCAAATGAATCACAGGAAAACTAAGCGCATGTTGACATCTTTTTATAATGACAGTCCTACGACAACAAGAACCGCAAGCCGCGGTGGAATGCAGGATTGACAAAAGCATAGCATACCATAACACGCATGCAAATTGGAAGGTCCGATTATCAAATCTCTCAAAAACATTATCGTGACATTATCCCGTGGTGTGGAGTGTGTCAAGAGTAATTTTTTTCCACCGCTGCGATTGTGCCATAAAACGAAAGCCCCTTTTCCATTGTACCGGTTCATCTCAGGCACAGCCTGGTTCCGCCCTGTGCGATCACTTTCCATGACACTATTTCGAGACAGTCTGGTTACAATGGAACCGTTTCTCAGATTCTCTTCTGAACTGGTTCTAGAACGCATGCCAAGGAGGGCTGTGACATCACCGTCATCTGATTGGCTGACAGATGTCGGCCTTTCTTTAAGTGATGCAGCAAGGAACTCCACTGCACATTCCCGTTTATTGTTTTAAGTAGCAATGCTCGAGAATTATCATTATCAGGAAAAAAAATTGACGTCACATTCATCAGTCCGATATGTAAAGAGCGAACTCTCATTCATTTGAATGGAGAGCATGCTCTCATTCAAGTGAATGTAGGCGGCGAGGTGTGAGCCGCTAGCTAAAACGTTTATCACAAACTTCAAAATTTCACCCAACGGTAAATTATTCTTTTCTGGAACCTGAAATGGAAAAGCGCCTTAAACTATAGCCAGTTAGTAACTGACCTAAAAGTGTCACTATCGCAAATAGAAGACAATAATGTGGTTGTCAGATAAGCTAGCAGTTAGCTTAACTTCTTCCGGCCAGGTCCAAATGGTTCTCAACTGACCTACCAGCTTAAAGAAAAGTAAAAATTCAATTTCTTCTATTACTATTCTTTAATTGTCTATGTATTTTCTGATTGCCCTGTTGCATCTCTCACAGATCAGTCTTGGGACCACAACATCTGCTTCATAGCAACATGATTGTCAAGGAGATGTGGTTGTGACTGGTCGAATGTGTTGGACGGCTTGAGTACAGTACACATTGTAATAGCATTACTTTCTTACGTGGGAACTCTCATACAAAAAAATGGTTAGAAAATTAATAATCGACTAAAATGTGAAAAATCAATTGTCGGCAGGATATTTTCTACAGCCCATGCGAAAAATGCTCAAATTAGGCCCGATTATCGGTACATGTGTACCCCACTTTAGCTCTTCTTATCTTGTTGAGAATTCCGCTTGCTAGCGAGCAGGTACCAACTGGGCTGACCGCCAGTCAATCACATCGCTGACTCACAGAAAGCCGCCATTCATGGTGTGGGCAATTGAGAGTGTGTATTAAAAAACAAGTGTGTTTGTTTTGGTTCCCCCGCTACAAGCAGGCCCAGCACATATTAACACATCTCTCATACACTGACGCCTGACAGAAAAATGTAACGGTTAACAAGTTAACCCGTACAAAAACAATGTTTTGATTGCGTAACTGTGTTACCTCCTCCAGTGAACACAAGGCTCATAGGGGAGAGAATACAATAGAAAGTCAAACGCCCATGTAGTCCGACATAAAAAAAACTAATTTTCAAGTCACACAAGACTCGAGACCTTGGTATAGTTTGTAACCCGTTTACCAAGAGCTAACTGAATAGATATGCTATTATGGAGTGCAATCATTGTCGGGGTTAAATTCCAGTAGCATCACTATGGAGGAGAAAAAAAAAAAGAAATAAATTAAGGAGGAAAATTTTTCTTCCAGGGCGACTAGGCCCGCTCCGCTCGCTGACATGGTGGCCACAAGACACACACACGTCGACAGCTACCAATCAGGACAGTTGTTTTCCTTACCAAATTAAGGAGATCTATCTAAGAATAACAACCAAATCGGAGCAATACTTATTTACATATCGTCGCTGTCCTGTGAAAAAAACGTATGTCCATTTTTTTAAATTTTCTTATTTTTACGTGAATAGTGTTTCCCCGTTACAGACATGTCATTAGTGTAAAAATGTTTTAAAAAATTCCAAAATTGGACATAAGTTATTTTTCACAGGACAGCGATGATATTGAACATTCTTTTAATATTAATGATAAAAGGCTGTTAGATATCATGGCCATTTCTGAGCAACGAAAGTAGCTTGAAAAAAGGCATCCTGCTCACTTCCAATCCAAATTATCTTGCGATAAAAGGATTTATTAAAAAAAATGTGGCATAGGACGTTTTTTTTTTTTTTACTGTTTTAGGCTGAAGAAGTTCATATCGTATTGAGCGCAAAATGTTTGTGAGAACACAGTGAATGTTGATTTTTCGTTAGGGTTTATTGTGGTCGCAAACAGTTTCTCTTGTCGCAAGGAAATTTTGAACATGTTCATGTTATTCATACAGGTTGGAAAATTGGCTATTAATATCACTTGACTGACTTGATTACTCGTGTGGCTTGATCTACCCAAGATAAATTGACTTAGGACTTGGTGGTGACTTGAAAGTTAAGTACTTGCGATTTAAACATGTGACTTAATGGTAAACTTCTCATCAACCTTTTAAAATGCTTAAGAATGTTACAATGCTACTTTAAACTTCATCCGTACAAATAAACGTTCAATGACTGCAAGGGTTTCACTTGTAGTTCCATTTAATTTCCAATGGGCACATTCGTTTCATAATACCAACAAATTGTTGGTTGCCCAGCGTTTCGCAATGGATTGCGGTTCCACTGTAGCAAACATTTTCCAAATCTCTTTGCAAATTCTTCAAATTACATGTCTGGGGGGGGAAATGTGATGTCATCATGTGCTGATTAATGGAGGGAAAACGCCATCAATCCAGCATTTGTCCCCACCACATAGCTGGCATTCTGCTGCTTTGAAAGACACTGACGATTTACAAACAGGCGCACCTGTTTTAAGAGGTCGCCAGTAAGTGTCTGACATCCGTCCAGGTGGACAAGATTTGGTGAGAGGGGGGCAAACACTTGGTAATCTGTGAGTGGCCCCCAGCCCCCAAACCTCCCAACAGCTGGCGTGTACGAGCATTACTCTGAGGCGCCTACTGCATGGGTGCGAACGCATATCAAAAACACACACATACATCCATATACACAATCTTCAGGACCCAGGGGGATCATTGGAGGCGATCTGGTGTCTAGACTGTATAGATTCCACGGGTTCCAGCCAAGAAAGAGCCGGTTACACACTAAAAGAGATCCACTTACCGCACACGCACTTGAATGCAGCTGCCGTTGGGGGAAAAAAAAAAAAAACACAGCCACGCACACAAATCAAATGATGTCAGTGATGGGATGTGCCACCAACATTCACACCTACAGTTCTTCATTAAACCTAACATGCGGCTTCGTGAAATGTGGGAGTACGAGGAGAAAACCCACGCAAGTATGGGGAGAACATGCAAATTCCACACAGGGAGGCCGGAGCCCGGATACGTACCCGCGTCTGAGGTGTGAACCGGTGGTGCGAACCACGAGTACAGTGTGCTGCCCTCTGTAGGCTACAACATGAAAATAATAATCATGAAATATCTGTGTGTTGTGAATCTAGTGTAATTAATGAAAAGATACTGACCGCCCCCCCCACACACACTTTCATTATTATTATCTGTCCTTGTCTTTCATTTTTCTATTAAAATTCCAGTTTGAGATTTGAGACTTTCTGCTCTTTCTGACGTTTCACTGTAATCCTGCCATTCAAAAACACCAGTAGGGGGCAAACTTCCAAAAATCACAACATATCAAGAGTCCTAAAAAGTTAAATATGGTTGAAATAGGCTACATTCAAGTTGTATTTATAAAATACTAAATACTAGTATTTACAAAATACTTTCTGACAGCAGCCAGTGTAGTAAAGAGGAGACGACCATCATTCAAATAAATAGGGGAAAGAGTCAGTGAAGGGCCTACAATAGTTTAATACCACAATCGCAAAGCAGTTAATATAATTTCAAACTCATCTTACATCACCCTTAAGATGAATAAATAAACGGTTTACATATAATTTGATTTTTTTAAAAAAGGAAAACCAAATTGCACATCAGCGGGAGACTCTAAACTTAACTCTTCCTTTGCAAAAAGATGTTAACCCCTCAGTGGAGATGCATCACTTCAACAGACTTCCCTGCCACCAATTGCTACTTTCCTATTAAAGAGGGCTTTGGCACAATCTTGTGGCAACTGCGTGCTACAGAAAGACCGCAAACATGTGAATAGGTGAGTTTTTCAGCACTAGCTCACTATGAAACAGGTTTGACCAAAATATGTTATCTTACAGAAGGCCGATAGCGTAATGCTAACAGACAATACAAAAAAAAAACCCTTAGACAGGCTAACAAAGCTAGCATCAATGCTGCGGTAAATAGAAACCTTTACACGGCGTATATTTGAACAAATAGTGCAGCAACACGTGTAGATGGACACAAAACCAAAACACTCAGGCATATAAGTATTAGCCTCCACGAAAACAACTAATTTGACTGCAGCTTACTCCGTGCTGTGCAACAATTATCTATTATTATAATAATAATCAATAATAATGAATAATAAAATTTTATGAAACTAAAATAAATATAATTATAACATGTATTAATTAAATTATTACTGCAAGTAAACCCTTAAAAACATATTTTTGTGTAACGGATTTGTACAATCGAGGCACCACTGTAGGGTTAACTACACCAAGGTCTTGTAATCCGCTCCAAAATCAATCACATTCAATGTAACTCGGCACAGTGTATTCAGCTATCGGAACCACGCGCTGGTCATGCCATCTGCAATTAAGCACATCGATGAGATGGCGGAACAAGACAGGTCGCCGCTTGCCTGCGCCGTCTCGCTCCCAGCCAGCTGCAGGGCGAAGAGGTCTCAACCTGCCCGCGGAGAAGCAGCGCGCCGCCGGTTGACACACACATGCACCAAAAAAAGAAAAGAGAAACATCCAGGCAGACAAAGTCAAATAATGTGTTGACACTGCCCTCCTCTTGCACTGTGACTCACATCCCCCCGGGACGGTCCAACCTGCTCTTCACGGGGGCGCGAGGAGGAAAACAAATAGGCGTCACTGTCGCTGACCCCGCGCCAAATGCGATCCATTTACCGGTGCTCGCTCCATTTTTCGGACCTTCCCTGTCCTGTCCTAACACTACACTAACACACACTAAAATAAAGGCAAATGAATTAATATGAAAGGAAGTTTATTTAACTACTTCAATTAGAGTTGTTAACTTAATCAACTTTTGAATTGCAGTGTTTTAAGTGCTCACTATGACAACTTCGCAAATTTCTACCATGCAAAAGTGGTGTAAACATAAATCAAAGCATCATAAATTAGATTAAAACAACAATGCAAACAAATCTGTGGCTTTATCGCTTCAACTTTTAATGTTGTATGAAACGACACATAAAACTTGAACTGCACTTCTTCAGCAGAAATGTTTTTCTTCCAAAATGTCAGCCTTTGCGATTTGAAAATTGCATTCAACCACATCATGATGTCGATTTGAATTGAATTGATTAATTGTTCAGCCCGAGTGAAAGACAAAAAACTATTTTACCACGAGATTAACATTGTAGATGTTTTGAGGAAAAACATTGTTGATAAAACGTCAGATAGTTTGGAGATTTGAAGTTGTATATGTTCAAGAAAATGCCTGTACATTTTCAAGGTAAAAAATCCCATAATTCAAGGTAAAAAATCCCATATTTTTAAAAATTATTCTCTGAAGATTATGACTACAATTCCATATTTCTGAGAAAAAAAGTATTGGATTTTTTTTTTATTTAATATAAAAGTCGTAATATTACAAGCGGAAAAAAGCATTTGAGAAAAGTCATGTATTAAAAGGAAAAAGGAGTGGAGTCCTAATTGAAGTTGTGATATTACAAGATATATTGTATACATTTTTTAAATTGTGTATTTCATAGAAAAAAGGTTGCATTGCTTATAAAAAAGCAACCTTTTCAGATTAATGTTGCATTATTAGAAGAACCAAGTTGTATATTTTTGAGAAAAAAAGTCCTATATTTTTAAGAGTAAAGTTATGACTTTCAAGATTAGTCATACGTTTGAAATTAAAGTCATGATGGAAAACAATAGTCATATACTCTCTCTGTTTTTGAGGGGAAAAAAGTCACGGAATAAAAAATTGTACATTTGCAAGATTATCTGATTATTTTTTACATTAAAGTTGTAAATTACAAGAAAATAGTTGTATATTTTCGAGAGTAGTCGAGTATTTGAGAAAAAAAAATGGTAGATTAGCAATTCAAATTTTAATACTGAGAAGAAAAACTAAATAGTATACTTCTTTTTAGAACAGTATCTTTGCAACATTTATTTGAGATTAAATTTGTAATTTTAAGCGAATATGGGTTTTTTTTAGGTGAAATCTATAATATTACTATAATATCTTCGCAGAGAGCTACGGCTAATATTGAGCATCATTCCAACCTGACGAGCCACACGAGCGCACTTTCACCCACAAGACTCACCGAGATTTGGACTAAGTTGTGAGCTGTCCGTACACGTTCAACTGGTGTCACTCAGCGCCGTTATGCAACATCTTGACTTTCTTGCCGGGCGTTCTCAGACACAGGATCAATGGCCTGATCTTAACGCAATCAAGCAGTTGCTACCCATTCACTCTAATTGAAAGAAGTCTGTGACAAACTAATTACAAAAAATAAGAAAACAGGCGAAATCAATTCCAATTACTCTCAACTACTTGACACAATCAAGACATATGAAAGTCAAAAAGTCTAGCCACACACCCACAGACTCTCAGCACATTCTCCGCCCATGATTTGTTCAGCTATATGATAGGTGAAGATCCAGAGCCACTTTCGAACCACTTGGGACCAGTCGTGAAAAGAATGCTTAACATGAATCCTTCAAATCATTGCCTTCAAAAGGTGACAGTTTCACCCTATTCTGATTTTTTTCACCCACTATAGCCAAAATGGTTCCGAATATGAACAAAATGGAGGTCGACCAAGGTCTCAAATAGGGTAGCAAAACTTGGCACTTTTAAAGTTAAAAATGCTCCATGGGAATTAGCAAGGGAATAAACTAAATTAAGTTAAAACTTGTATATTTTTTTAGATTAAAATAGCCATATCAAAGCCAACGAAGCCCTACATTTTCAAGAAAAAATTTGCTGTCTAATTGCAATACTATGAGAAGAAATTTGGAACTTTGAAAAAGAAGCCAAAAATATTTCCAAAATTCCCCACATTAACTTTGGACATCTGTCCGACATTTTGCAGCCCTTTGCAACCCTAGTCATAAATCGACCGTGTTCAACTTCCGAGGTTCAACTACCCCTCAGTGGCTAATGGAAAAAACCTCATGAAAAAAAACAGGGTCCTTTCCAGGGGTCTTGCTCTTACCGTGCACAGCAAAGACGTTGCAGGGCTGCGTCCCATGGCGCGTGGACTCCCTCTTGACACCCTTGATGAAGGCTGGCAAACTGGGTCTCCTCTGGTCGCCGGCAAACTTCCCCGGCTGCTGCCCCATAAGGGCAGGGTGCCAGGCCGCAGCCGGGACTCTCCGGGCCAGACTCAGTCGACCGACAACTGACCAGTGGGCAGGAGGGAGGATGAGAGGGGGGTGGAGGAGGGGGAGGAGGAGGAGACGGGAGGAGTCCTTCTCCCAGGCTCGGGTATCCTCTGCCGGGGTGATGCAGATTTGGTCTGCAGGTCCAAGCTACTCCAGCATGCCGCTTTTTATCACGCATTAAAGGGATTTGGGTGCTAGAGGAATCTGTGGGGAATGGGAGGACATTTTTTTTTTATTCAAGTGCATTAGACGTACTTCCGCCCATCCCGTTTTTGTTCTAATGGTCTCCAGTAACATATAGACAAAAAAAAACTTCCTTACATTTCTCTTTTTTCCCCCTTACTTCCTACTGCCATTTTTCCATTCTTCTTTCCATCCTTTCATGCTATCATCTATTCTTCCTTCAATCCTTCCTCCCTCTCTTCTTTCCATCGCCTCAAACCATCCTCCTTTCTAATTCTTTTTTCATTCTTCCATCTTTTTCTTCATCCCTACTTTTCTCCTTTCTTATATCCATCCTTATGCACTTCCCACCTTCTATGCTTCTTCCTATCAACCTTTTTCCTTTCATGCATCCTTCTTTCCTTCCTTTTCTCTTTCCTTCCTTTCATATATCTTTCCCTCCCTACTCATTCTGTCATTATTCCTTCCATCCTTTTTAAAATCATCCTTCCTTCCTCATATAACATCTATTGTTGCTTTATCCTTACTTTTTCTTCCTTTCATCATCCCTTCTTTCCATCCTTTCAACTACCTTCATTCATTAATCCTTCTTTCTTCTACACCATTCTTAACTTCCTGTCATGTCATTATTACTTCTATAATTACTTTCATTCTTCTTTTCCATCCTTGTTTTCATAGTATTCATCCCTCCATTCTTCCTACTTTCATCCTCCCTCTTTTTCATAACCTTCCCTCCTACTCATTCTCATTTTTTCCTTCCTTTATTTTTTCCTTCCATCAACCGTTCTACGCGCCATTCTTCATGCCTTCCATTCTGCCTCGCATCCATTTTCTCTCTCCCTACGTTTCTCTCTTTGTTCCCTACCTTCAGTTGTACATTCTTTCCTCCTTTTCCATCATTTTATCTGCCTTCCCTCCTCCCTTCTTTCAACCATCCTTCCATGCATTTTCCTCCCATCCTTCCTTTTGTGCATACCTTCCTTCATCCCTTCTTTCCCTCCTTTCTTTCCATTCATTCCTGCTTATTTCCTTACTTCCATTCATACAGGCTCGCTTCCTCTCATCCTACTTTTTGTTTTCTCCCAGCTTAAAACTCTTCCTTCCTTCTATCACACCATCTTTCCTCCCCACTTTCCATGCTTTCATGATCAAATCTTCCATCCTTGGGCTGTTTCTACCCTCCACCTTCTATCATTAATACTATTACTTCCTGCTTTTCATCCTTCCATTCATTCTCACAAGCTTCCATCAGTTCATCGTCTTTCGATACATCCTTCCGCCCTACCTTCCAACCTTTTCCCCTTTCCTTTCTTCAATCATTAAAATGTCACTTCCTTGCATCCCTTTTCCCTTCTTCCATCCGTCCTTCCTCAAATAAATTAATTAAAAAACGGTATGCCTACTTTTGGCCGACCCTGCATACAACAGGAAACTTAGCATAGCACTAGAGGGATTAAAGTTTCGCCTAGCATTTTATCGCTGTGCGGGTCAAGTCAATGAGTGGAAAGAGTGGCAGAATAACACGCCCAGAAAGGCATAGAGGGCGGTGAAGGGCAACTTACGTGCTGTTGTAAACTTAAATCCCGTAGTTTAGCCGAGACACACAAGCTACAAGTGCAGATAGCCATGGAGGCTAGCTCGGGTTAGCCTCTGGTCCTCTTTGAAGGCGCAAGGAACAGTCAACAGTTGGTCGGCGGCGCCTCGCCGCCTCCTCGCTCGAGCACTTTTCTCAACAAAAACATCTCCCAATTCAACACTTTTGCTTCATTCCGGCCACCGGGACGCAAAAGTTGAGTGGCAAACTTCCGCGTCCGCGACTCCCCTTTCCCACCCCCAAAACTGGACTCCACTTGGAGGAATACAGGCGACTCCAAGTCCTCAGTCAGCCGGACGCCACCGACGGCTGCTGTCGTGCCCTCGTGGAGGCCGCTGCTGACCGCTTCTCTGTCGCCGAGCTCTCCTTTGCCGAGCCGCCGCGTCGCACACGCCTACTCATCGCCCCTCATGTACACCGAGGAGCGGCGGCGAACTTTCAGTCGAGAACTCGTCGGGTGGTTGCTGGGGTCGCCATACTTCCATACGCAAGGTGGTTTACACAAATATGTGGGTGGGGCGACGTATGACGTCACATGCGTGCGTGGGCTAGTAAGTTTTTCAAGCCGGCACTAAAAAGAGGAAGTTGTTTGCGCCTTGGAGGGTCCCGATTTACGCCCTTTCGAGGTTACGAACGGTGTGAGAATCTTTCTCTTCATCTTTTGTTCCCCACAGTAGTTTCCAGAGGTGGCAAAAGTATTGTCACTCTGTCCTACTAGTAGAAGTATAGACATTTGTGCAAAAAATACTGTGGTAAAAGTGGAAGTACAGATTCAATTCTTAAGTAATTACCGTAAACATACAGACTTTGACATGTACTTGAGTACAAAACAGATTTTTACTGTTTTAAAAACTTTGCACATGAAAAAGATTAAGGACCCCTGTACTCTATTGCATAACAATGAGTATATCAGTTTCTTTAATATAGTATAGCCATCAGAGGATTTGTAATTGTGTCTGATAGTCTACAAAGTGTCCAACTAAAGTTTACAAGCATGTCACATCGCTGCAGGTTTACACAGTTTCATCCACACATACATAACCAGAGCAGTCATTACTAGTGAGTGACACCACACTGAAAATCATAAGGCATTTTAATGAATATTTTTTTCTTTGTTTTGTTTTGTTACAAAAGCACAATTGTAAGACTTTTACTTGCTGGTATTCGAACAGTAGAGATTACACAAAAAAGGGAAAGGTTTGTAAAGTTGATTTGGTCAGCGCGTGACTCAGCGCCGGCTGTAGGTGACTCTCGGTTTAACCTTCCTGTTCAATAAGCTTCTGTTGTGTCAGCATTACAATCTCCTCCATTACTTCTGGTTTCAAAATGTCTTTAACCTGCAGAGACCACACACATACACATACACACGCATTATCACGCTTGTGCATCACGTAAGAATTTTTCAAAAACATGCTCTTTAACTTTTTTTTTTTGTCACATTAGAATCCTCCATCAGGTAATTATTACAGAAGATGTAGATTTGACTTTCATTATTTGCATACAAGTACAGTGGAACCTCCATCGGAACAAAATTGTACTTACCTTATTTTTATTAGTACATGTAAAAAACAAATACCAGACAATATAGAAATAAGCAAAAACATACTTTGAGAGATAACGTGTTTGGTAGCAAATCACTGTGCAATGTCGTAATACTTTTTTTCATACAGTACTGTTTAGATTCCCCACAGATACAGCTAGCCCAAAATGGCCACCACATCTCACAATGCAACACATCTTTCGCGTTGTATTGTGGCAAAGCCCTGTTGCATTGTGGGATGTCACAGGCCAGTTGGGGTTAGCTGTATCCATTGTGAACACAAACAATGCCTAGTGGTTACGCAGTGAAAGATGATAGAATCTTAACCTGCAAAAAATGGAAGGGTGTTCATCCAGACTATGAAGAATAGCTAACTCTATCACCAGCGAGGCCTCCTACCATTACCGAAGCTCGAAGCTCTCACGGTGCAGTACACTGGCTTGGACCTGGGCTAAGGCTGCTAGATATCTGTCGCTACCTCCTGTGGAATGAAACTACATAACAAAATAGCCCCAGGGATTACCAGCTAACCTGGGCAAAGATCCAGAGTCACTTTCAAGTGACAGCTGGACGACACCGTCGGAAACATTACTATGCAGAGGCACAATCACGCAGCAACAGCCACATCCCCCACAGGTGCGATACCCCTGCTACCATGTCGAAGCCACCAAGTATGCAGAGCTGCATTGAATTTTGTTGGATGTACAGATTAGTGCTAGTTTCTGATAAGCGGCACTTACTCGATTGCTCAATTAAGTAGTTGACGCGGTGGGGAAGGTGTATACGGTGGTTTGCGAAAGTATTTCCAATTTTTTTTTTTTTTCTGGGTGAAGAAAAAAAAAATCTAATTTTATATCTTTGTGTGAAGTGTGAAATGTGCCAAAGGTCAAAAAGTTCAAGGGAGCCAAATACTTTCGCAAGCCACAGTAAGTCTTTGGTGTGTTGTCCATGCGCCACATACGCAGTGCAGTGTAGGCCTTGTGCTTCTCCCTGCTTCCTACCTGGTGTTGCAGTGAAGATTCGTAGCAGTAGAGAACACTAGTGTCAAACACGAGGACCTTGTGCGCTGCCAAAGCCAGCAGGCAGTTCCTTAGCCGGGAAATCACCTCGCGGTCGGACAGGCTGACAGGCTGCGAGGGGGTGGTGGAGACAAACAAAAATTTGAACAGAACAATAAAAACAGTTTCATAAGGCTCTCAACTCAGGGGTGGGCAAACTTGTGTGCTTAAGGGCCCCATTTGATGTTTAAAAATAACAAATGGGTCAGGTCATATGTAGATGAGGTAATAAAAAAAATAGTTCAAATTTGTATGAAAACTCCTGCAGCACCTTCGCTGTGTAGACAAAACTGTCAGTCGTTGGTCACTTGCTGTTCCACAAGTGGCCTGTTGGTGGTGTCAAATCATATTAAGTTGTGGTCAGATTCCCCAGAGTGAGAGAAGAAGAGCTGTATGCCTCTTTCACTTTGGCATAAAGGGGTCCACAGTTTCATTCCCTCTTGTTGCACAACCTACATGTTGTGTGAAGTTGTTAGTAAATGAGACAGAGGATTGATGTAATGTATTAAATTAATACATGATGAATTAAGTATTATATCATGTACATTTATATAAAGTAAAATGTATATATGGATAGTTATTTCACTATTAGTTATTCTCTTATTTACAAAAAAAAATCTATATATTTACAATATATTATTGACAAAATAAATTGATGACAAAGTAATACATTTTTATTAACTAATTTTAGGGGCCGCACACATACAGAACACATTTCAGCAAAAACGTTGTATACCACAATTTAAATATGAAACGTATCCCTAACCTTTTGAAATTTTAATCGCTTTATCAGTAAAACGTTTCATCCCTTAATTAAATGTCTCACCTCAAGGCTGGTATAGAAACCCCCAGCCTCTTCCTCCTGCTGTCCCGGTGTGGGATACAGCCACACAAAGCCGTTATTACCCAGGATGATGGAGGCGCCGCATGGGAGGTTGTGGAAATGTGTTTTTTGTCTTTTGATGAGAGAAGGAGAAAGCTGGACCAGCACTCCCTGGCCAAGCTGCGGTCAAGGACACAATCAGAACCACATTTACAGTCAACTTAAAAAAAAAAAAAAAATGCTGTTTCACTTACTTTCCCGTACTTTAAGCTACGGGTGTGAAGCGACAAGGCGCCGTCTGAGAATACTGACTGCACTTCTGCCTGAAAACACAAAGATGGAAAATTATAGGGGAAACAAAAGATGAATAAATGTTAGTAAATCAGGCAAAAGAATACACTGATGAGGTCGCCCTCGAGGAGATATTCTCTCATCGTGAGCTCGTCTTCAGCTGATCTTCTCCTCTGGAAGAAAATGGAAAAATGGAAATTCAAAACCAAACATCTGTGGCACACGTGTCAAACGCAAAGCTAGATCTGGCCCTCCACGTCATTTTACACAGTATGGGTCGCAAGTATGCACAATTTTCCCTTGACATCTGTTCAATAGTAGTTATCCATTATAAAATCAACGCCCGACCAATATGGTATATTTGGGGCTGATATTTGGGGCTAAGGAAAGGCGATTTCTAATACATTGGCCAAAACCTGATAGAATACGGTCAAGTCAAGCAGCATTTTTTTTTTTGTTATTTTTTATTTTATTTTTTTACCAGTTCTCCTCCAGGCAAGTTGACGGAAGACAGCAAGAGGACGGAGTCCAGTCGGGAGTTTGTCTCCACCTTCCACCGTTTCTGTTGTACCTACACATAAATATGACAAACTTAAATAGTAGAGCATTACACGGGGACCGTAACGAGTACGAGAAAATACCTCAGTGATTCTGCCAACCACCACATCACCAACCTCACCGTTGAACCTGCAATTCAAAAGGAATCCACAAGAATTTTTTAAAATTAATTAAAGCATCCAATTTTGACAAACTATTTGCACGTTATTTAGCAGTAGTAGTATTTAGTAGTGTGTGTGCATAAATTGTGACATGTGTGTGCGTGCATGTAGGTACATTACATCATTGCTTCTACTTCGAAATTTAAATAATCTCTTGTCGTCTTTTCTCTCTTTTGTGACACTCTTTGTAGTAGATTCAATGTGACAAACCCTTTGATCAATCCGAAGCTGCTTGTAACAATCAAATTTCCAGCAATACGCCATGTGCACAAGCGTCCACATTGTTTTGATGTTCATCCAATAGAGACCCAATGCTGCTATCTGCTGGCCAAAGTGTTTTTTGTTTTACTTTCCCAGCTTGATGATCAAACCAGAGTTAGCCAAGACTTTTCTCAGCCTATTTGCATAAAAGTGTAGTTGACAGCAATTGACCTCTACGGCGATCCTTGTTAGGATTCCTGTCAGGCGGCTATTTCCGTCGACGGTGTTCAAAGAGTTTTAAGGTGTTAAAAATGTTTGTGTACCCATCTTACCTAGTCTTGAGTGGTCTCACGCAGATAAGTTTGTCCACTCGCTGCACCTCTCCAGCCACAGAAGCCGTCAGTTTCTCCTCATCCACATAAGTACCATGGCCCCTGGAGACAAAAAACAATACGGGATGGCAACACTCTCAAGAGTTATCACACGTCTGTCCTGTTTTCTATACCACTTATCATCATTAGGGTCGCGAGTGGGCTGGACTGGTTACATAAAGACAAACGATGGATATTTGAACACAAATGGTGGCACAGCACATGTAGACAAATAAAACAACGATACTCACAAGCACAAATTGTTTATCATCTGCGATAAATGGATATTACATCAAGTTGAGCAGTAGAAGAAGCCTGTTCCTCTTTGTTTTGTAGCTGCATGATTAAATGATAAAGTACTGCCTCCTGGTGGCCAAGGTAGGCGCACCAGATGGAGCAGCACACTGTTGGATTGCAGCATTAAATCATGATGCACAAACTGATTAATCCTTTATATTCTATTGTGTTATTACTCTAGGTTTTTATAAAGTACAGATTTATAGAGTGCCATATTTTGTCATTCAAAAACAAAAACACAAAATGTATTTTCTTTTGGGGACGGGGGACTGCAAAGGAATGGCATTTTCATTTCAGTGCCCCGTTTTTTTTAAAACTGCAAAGGTTGTGCTGTAAAGGATTGAATTACTATATATATATATATATATATATATATATATATATATATATATATATATATATATACTGTATGCTAAACTAATTAGATGAATAAACGAATGAACGAACCTCACAAATTACAAATTCAAATTGGTTTCTTAGTCAGAAAAAAAGCCATCACATAATGGAAAATACAATCAATGTTTTGATCAACTAGGGGGATTTCATGCACATTAAGCCCCGAGAAGTGAAACTTTAAAAACACACAGATGGAAAGCTTCTTGGCTGCATGAGGCTTCAAGTTCAAAACAATGTGGTTACCATTTAGTTTCACGGCGCAGACAACAGGCTTTATATAGAACGATAACACAAACTTACCTCATGAAACCAGAGTCTGACGTGATCACATCGCCGGGTACGACCAAATCTCTTCTGTCTCCAGTGGAAAGAGAAAGAGATACTAATTTTCTAATGGTTGGTAATCTCATGTCAGCCGCCATGCTACCTTCCAGTGACAATTTTTTTCTTCGTCCTCTTCTTGTTTCCTGTTGTGGAGTTGACATTTTCACGGAGCTCGCCATCTATTGTAATAAAGAAGAACTGCAACGTTTTAACATTAAGTGTAAATCCAGAGAGATTACAAATATGGCAAATTCAAAACGACTTAAAATATGATTGAATTAAAAATTATTGCACATAGAAGTTAAATAAATTAAAAAAATAAACAGCTCTAAAAAATTAAAACGAAACGTATTGCACCTAATGGTTAAGTACAACACAAGTGAATTAACAGAATGGACGGTGTCGGATTTTTTTTTAAGTAACATTACAAACAGTAGTCATAAGGTTTAGCTGTACCATTATGCCGTTTGAACGTTTCATTTAGTAGAGAGAGCCAGTGTGGTACTCGCCACTATCATAAAAACTTAACTTAATCGAAGTCACATTTGAAACATTTCTATTCAATTCATTCAGTGTAATTGTTTATTTAAAACTCAATTTACATAAAAGATACACAGTTTAAAATAAAGAAATAAATGAACTGTACTTCTGTACTTCTACTATTCTTCTAAAAACTTTTAAAGAACACAAGAACTACAATTTGCAGGGGAAAGCAACCGAGTCGTGTCGCAAATAGCTAATATTAATGAGTAATACGTACCCAAAACCAAAAAAATGATTTAAAATTGCCTATAAGAACTTGCTTGGCACTAAGATTCCACAAGATTGTGCCACAGCAATACTTTAATGTTAGACAACACATTGGTTTGCGCATAAAAAAACTGACGAAGTGAGTTTTTCAGCAAGTTCAGCGAACGGATTGGTTGCAAAAAAAAAAAGAGCTCCAGTGTTCCCTGACTGAAATCTGTTTTTTGAACAACTTGACGTCTTTTTTTACCAGCTGTGCGTACTCACTTTATTTCTATTTTGGGGTCGCACTGGGACTCCTGATGTGTGTGCGTGCATCTACTTATGGTTACTCGGTAGTCCTTGATCTAAAAGTGTTTTTCAGTTACTAAATCAAGGCATCATTTCTTCTATTCTACGCACATGGTCTTGCAGAAAAAAAGAACGACCACTGTGTGTCAGTGTTGACAAACCGATTCAATGCGGCGCCACCAAGTGACGTCACATGTCAACAACAGAAACTTGGTCGCTATGGCCAATCAGCGTCGAGTAAAATATGGCGTCGGTGAGGAGGCACGGAGGAGTGAGAACCGAGCGCCGCACGGTCCGTAAACACCTCTGGAACCGACTCCGTGGCAATTAAGACAACAGCGGTAGCTGACGATTATCGCCTCCACGTACACCTGGAAGGGATCATCCGTGGTGTTGGTGCTTCCTCCTCCGATTCGGTTGCTCTTGTTTTCGGCCTCGGGGGGAGCTCGTTAGCGTCAAGTTGGAAAAGCTCCGCTAGCCCGGGCTAGCCGAGTAGCTTCATCCACTCCCT
Source organism: Filicampus tigris (assembly GCF_054856515.1). Classification (NCBI taxonomy): domain Eukaryota; kingdom Metazoa; phylum Chordata; class Actinopteri; order Syngnathiformes; family Syngnathidae; genus Filicampus; species Filicampus tigris. The sequence goes on along the minus strand of NC_141231.1, from coordinate 13,479,867 downwards.
GGATTGTTCTCATGGGCATTCATGGACTCAAAACGGCAACAAAAACACTTTTTGTATTTGTAACATCATTTTTTTCGTTTGCTTTCTCACATGCTGACGCACTATGTTTGAAGTGGTTTAAAAAGTACACACTCGCGGTGGAGTAGGAAAAAAAGGGGGGCCAGCCGAGCCGGAGCCAGTTGGCCGTCATGTATTTCCTCACCGGCTGGCCACGGAGGCTCTTGTGCCCGCTGAGGAGCGCGGAGGAGCCCTTCCACATCCAGCCCAGCTCGCAGCGTTTCTACTTCGCCCTGCTTTCCGAGACCCAGCTCAGCGTTTGGTTCAGTCGGGTAAGAGAGCTGTACCATGCATATCACACTAGCAGCATGCATGTACAGTATTAGGCTTACTTGCATCACCACTGGTGTTATGGAAACTGGTGAAAAATGTAAAGGTATTCTTACTTCGAATGTTAAGGTATTTTGTAACACATTCACTGCGTGTATACAAGACAAACTATAAAAGCGACCTTGTCTGCACAACTGAGCCCTTAGATCATCATTGTAGTCCACCTGATGAATGTTTTCTGCCCATGTCCAACTCTCCCTTGGGAGCTCAAGCCACAAGTCTGCAGCCGGTGCATCAGCAGTGTAACCTCAAAACTAAACACGTGGTTGAATTCTTTCTAACGGTGACAATCATAAGAGAACTTATACGGCCTATTTCCAATTTAATGCGTATATCAGTTTTTTTTTTCCACGACTGTCTATTGAAGTGACGCATAGTTGTGCCTCGAGATACGAGCCATTGTTTGGCTGATTTTGTTACTTTTTTTGTTGCTTTGTCTTGCAAACAGTAATTTAAGAGCGCTGTATGGTGAAAGTGATCTCAACTAATTTCTCAACAAGCATCAGTATGGCAAAGGGTTAACTATTCTTCCAAAAAGTGGCTCGCATTAAAAGTTTGTCAAACCAAACATGAAACTAAAAAATACCTTTTGTTTAATGATATCAGTTTAGTTTAATGCTAACAAACAATGCAAAACGCCATAGATAGGCTAACAAATAGCAGTGGTAGTGTAATGATGCACAACACATGTAGATAGAAATTAGAACAATATAGTAGAATGCAATTTTGGGGTAAATATGCTTAATTTCGGTTGATCAGGAGGCATTATTTTTTATTCTATGTATATTTATTTATATAGTGCCTTGGTAAATTCAGTGCTTAAGTGCAGTCTGCGTGTTTACATATAAATGTTGCATGGAACATGAAAAGTTGAAGTGATGAAGCCACAGATTTGACTTAATGATTTACTGACATGTTTACGCCATACCCAAAGCTCATTTGAAGTGAAAACAAAATTAAGTGATAGAACCTAAAAGACCGTCTACAAATATTAAGGATGATTCACGCACGATAACCAGCAAAGCTGTGGGGAATAAGAAGGCATCGAGGACAGGACCACCGAGTGCTTTGTTTACTCCAGCGAGCTAATTTGGTATCTTCAACAATGGATCAGGGTCATTATTTCATTTGCACCGCACAGGCATGACCATGTTTTGCTTCTCCTCGTTCTTTCCTCGTCAACATTGGTGAGGCGCCGAGTACAAAGGACAGATGCGACGAGCACATCTGTTCAGCCACTCTTCCCGCTGGGATCTCTTTGGGCTCGGGTTCAAAACAAACTAAAGATTCTCCCTGAGATTTTTAACGTAGGGCTGTTGTTTTATTGTTTATATTTCACGGACAAGTCTGAATGTGCCGTAGTCTAACCTCATTAACCTACTCAAACTCTGTGGGAAAGTGGTAATTGGAGTAAATGGGTTTATCAAAAACACTTCCTAAGCCTTAAATATAAAACAATCAAATAAAAAACTCTTAGTATCGCGGTAATTGAGCATGCTTTCCTGTCCCACGTGACCACATAATGTTTTCTTACATTACTTTATTATGCGCCATTTGTAACCTTAAATTCTCGTATGTCTGGATCATTGTAAACCAACGGTCCTCTGTACCTGCTCAAAAGGAGGCTGATGGGAGGAAACCCTATAAAAACAAATAGCTGAAAATTGTGCGAAAATACACATTGAAACAATCAGTTATTAAAGATTAAATGCAAATGTATTGTCCTTAATAGTTAAATACAGCTCAACAGACAGTATTGTATTTAAAAGTTTAATACAACTGAACTGTGCATAAAAAAAGTCATCTCATGGACAGGAATCGTTTGCCAACTTTTCCACTCATATTTAATTAGATCATTCCGTTCTCAGGAATTCCCTCAATTTGCCTTTGTTTCCCAGCCTTAATTTATAGTGAGGGTCTTTCTGCAATGTCTCTTCTGTTTTAAATCCCCTTAGTCCCGAAGCCCAGCCAGCCGAGTCTCAGCTCACAGTCAGTTCATTCAAGGTGTTATTACTAATCCGTCTCGCACAGTAGTTTAGCCGTGTTCATAACAAGGTGCGAGAGAAGCGACGACGAAGCATGGCATTATCGCGGTGTCCTTCATTGGTGCTTTGAGATAAAAGTTTAATTGGTTCTGTGACCACGCTCAAATCATTCATAATCCGTCTCTAAAATCAGCTTTTCCGATTGAAATGAATGGAAATGCCTTTAATTCATTCCAGCCTTCCCCCAAAAAACTACAAAAATTGTTGTAATGTGTATTTTAATGAAGAAAAATAGCACACCATAATAGGGCCACTAGATTATGAATAAAATATTAATCACAATTATTTAGGTTATAATTGAAATCACGATTATTCAAACGGTCATTTATTTTTTGGTACAAAACAAGAACATTTTTAAATGTAAAAAAATATAAAGACAAATACATTTCTTTGAAATTCTATAATTATGTAAGTTCCAAACAAAATTTATAAAAACAGTTGTTATTATAAAATAAAAAAAGGTGCAAATATATAGATTCAAGTATGAATTCCTTGTGTCTAAACAAACAATGCGTTGCATATAAATGTATATTGATAATCGTTTTATTTTTACGATTATGCCAATTTTGTAATCGTGGATTGTAATAATCGTAATTGTAATTTAATTTTGATGAATTGCCCAGCTCTACTCCATAATGCTGTTGTACTTTACAAAAACACAGTAATGATATCCTTAAATGAAATTAAAAACAATTTGTTTTTGTGACACTGCATTAAATAAATGCGACTCCTTCTGGCATGCCTTGGCCACCTGGGGTCAGCATAAAACAGACAAATGGATATTCACTGAGGCGTTATTATAAATCCCACTAGTTTTAGGCAGTCTTTGCCTTTTTGCAGCAGCCAATCATGTTGCAGCGGGGGCGTGTCCTGCCTAGAACTCTAGTGAGATTCAAAATAATCTGCCAACTTCTCTCTGAGCTCATCAGTACGGCACTAATATTAGTAATTCTGTGCAGAGGATAGCGTACAATCGACCACAGCTATTTTTTTTTTTTGTGTAGGTTTTTTTTTGGGGGGGGGGGTGAGGGGGGATCCTGGAAAAAACAATTGTATTACCTGCAGGTAATACAGTTGCCGCAATGCAAAATAGCACGAGATGTTAATGAGCTGTGTGTGTGCGCAGATATCACTGACATTATTAAGATTTAATCATGTGGCTGCGACACTGTACGCTGAAGCCTAGCTAAAACCTTCTCTGCTTCCAGTCTAATGTTACTTGATATCTTTCTGCTCATGAAAACGCACTGCTGGCTGTCATTTGGCAACAAATTGTGCGGGCTTTACAGTGTGGAGGAACCGAAAATATGGCTGGCCCATATGTTGACTGTGTTCGCAGCCATGTGTTTAGTGCAAGCAGTGCACGCCGTAATCTACGGAAGCAGCAAAAAAATAAACAAATAAATAATAATAATCCTGACACATATTCCAGTCAATCGTTAAAATTGATTACTAACCGTCCAGCCCTGCAGTACGATAATGCTTTTCATTTAATGAATGGCAGAAAATCAACTTCCACATGGGAGAACAAACGCATAACGTTGCAGTGACTGTGTGCAGTCATCTGTGCACGAGCGTGGTAAACGTCGCACGTGGTCGGCGTGGATCGCGGGCCTTTGACGTCAGCGCATGTGCGGAACGCATCTTCCCGGCAGCCTCCAGACATTACAAGTAGATCAGTACAAACAGAAACTTGCGTAAGCATACCTTGACAACAAGTCAACGTTAATACTCCAATTCCAGGCTATTGTTCACCCGAGTCTGAATTAAGAGCTGTAAATCATTCCCAATGAGCCTTTGAATGGTTGCCGTGTGAATGTTAATGTAGTTGCATGTGTTTAATAACTGGTTGCCAATGTTTTTAGTTCTGCCAAGTCACGCGTGTTGTACACTGTGGCATGCTATTTTTATAGCACTTTTTTTTTTTCCTTCTCCATGTCCTCACTCGCAGCCCAGTGTTTTGATTGCGAGCTACATTGAGTCTGCCAAGGCTGTGGCACAGTTTGGATTCTACCAGAAGGCCAAATGGAAACCGGACGACTCCATGATAGCCGTGGCGGTGAGTGCAAATACTACAGCTTGCTTTGACGTGGCTCGTGCGTCCTAATTACAATCCCTAAGGTCAACAACATACACCAGGTCTACACAATGGCATCTTATTAAAACAATGTAATTTACAACAAGAAATGTGTTGTCATGGTTTCTCGAACAAGGCGCTGACTCAACTAAAGGAGAGTTTGTCACACGCCGTCGCAGGGCCCATAAAAGCCTGATCACCTTTGTCTGAAGTCCAGCGCCTTTCAACAGTGCTCATTTGTCCAATCTTACGGGGCCTTTGCCATTACTGGGGGTTATTAGAGCTGGTAATTAACGAGAGAACTTTAAAGTGCAACGGCTGGTAAATACACTCATCAGTAGCCCGTAAAGGGACCAAATGGTAGTAAATAGTAAATAACCATGTCTTTGATGCTTTGTGTACATGTGTCAGTGAATTGTGTTCCTTATCTACCATGTCGCTTGTATGTCCAATGCTGTTGTCGTCATGTCTATCTTAGTAAGTTAATCAGAGTGAAACAGTTGACTGACAGCAGTGTTTACACGGCAGGTTTGGCATGTGGATACACAGGGGAAGGTTGAACTTTACACCCTGTTTTATTGAAAGTGCAAGGAATGTCTATTTGAAGGAGAGCTAAACCCAAACACGTCAAAACTTTGTATCGTATTTTAAATGGGACTATTTTCTTTAAACGATGCTGTTTACTTAAATCTGCTAAGTAGTTATTTTAAAAAATCTGCAGCTTCTCGCCAATATACATCATTTTTACGTCGTTTCACTCTCGCACATGGTGTTGATTTGCGAAAATGTGACGTTTAGCAGCCCTCCTGCCCGCTTCATTTACTAACAAATCCAGAACTAGCTGATATGTTACATGTCGATCATATCTATTTATCTAGCTAGCTAATGGTGGGTGTGCTCCCATGGCACAGTATCCTGTTGTCCCCAACTACAACATAACACTATCTCAAAATCATGTTCAGTCTCTAATATAATAACAAAAAGAAATTGCAAATTAATTGTCATTGTTTAAATTGGAAAATACAGTTCCAGTTAGCAGCTAATGGCTAGCATTTAGCCACTAGCCGGCCAACCATTTGCCCACGACTGGCTGGCTGGCGAACACTTGACTGGGGCCAGCGACGAGTTCTCGGGTGGCTCAAGACAGCTGGTGGGCTACTTTTCGAAAGTTTCAAAGGCAATTTAATGGGCGAAAATTAATCTGCACACTTAACCTTTGATACTGCCGATTCATTTTTAACAAACCAGGTTTACTCAAATGCATTGTAAACAAGACACTTCCAGTCTACAGCTGATGACGATTTTAATAAACATGGCACCGTCCTGAATTTGAGTCTTATTCCACAAAGGCAATATTTACAGATTACCGTGTACCTACAACAGCTAATAAAAAGCGAGTTGTAATCTTACTTCTTTAAATTACTCATTTCCATCAAGCTGAACGGACAGCGGTCATGCCAGCTTGTTTGGTGAATATGAGCCCACACATGTTTCTTTATGTAAATTGATCCAAAACTCACAAAACCCCCACTGCCGTTACCGTCATTTGGGTCATCCTCGCAGTTCACTACGCTGACATGATTAGCGCTTGCCCGAGTAGAATTCGCCTCACCAGACCGTAGCACATTTCTCTCGCAGATGCACACACAATGGGGCTGGCTTGTGCAGTGATGGAATTCAAGGCAACAAACAAAAAAATAAAAACACAAAAAAAACCTTTGTAGAATTTTCACCAACGACGATGTCATTGGCGAAAACAAAGACTCACAGGCAGAATCAGGCAACTTAAAAAAAAAAAAACATTAGTGCTAATGTACTGGTACTATCGCCAAAAACAATATATATTTATCAGCCAGACTCTTCCCCTTTATTTATTCTTCTTTATTTGTTCTTCGTCTCTTCCCTATACTCATTTTACATAGTGCCCCCAAGTTTTTAGACTGAGACGGCGCTAACTGAAATAAATGCCTTGTATTACAGGCTACATTGAAGTGAAAAGTGTCTGGAAAAACAAAGCAGTTCAAGTCTCAAAATAACTTTTTAAAATAATAATCTTTACTCTTTACATAGACATGCAGTTGTGTAAGCCAGTTTTGCTTTACAGTAGACACATTGCACTTTGTCTGTTTTTTTTTTGGGTGTGAAATAGTCCCAAACCTTGGACTTTCTTTGACCTTTACACTCTGTTTTTTCCTGGCTCACAGTCATTTTCGAGTATCTATACTCAGTACAGTATTGGCGAGGACTCAAACATATGTAATCGCCACTCGGTGTAAAAAAAAAAAAAAAAGGGTGTCTTTGCTCTCCTAATTTTTAATCAGTATCTCAGGTTTTCTTGTTTTAGCCACACACTAATCAAGTATGGCTAATATAAATATTTTTCTTCTGGAGTTCAGTTTAGCGTTGGGCATCTTCATGCATCATCAGATTCACACGGCCTAGATGTGCATTGTGTTGTGAAATGCTGTCATGGACGTGCATTTTACTGATCTGTTTAGTAAGACAGACTGTATGTTGTTTTTTTTAACACCAAAACATAGTGTCAAGTGTTTAAAGGGGCTACATTACATCACACCATTGATTATCCATTTGAATGTTCTGTTGTCTTTATATTTTTGACACTGCCGATTGTCCAGTTTGGCTGATTTGGACTTCTCCTACTTTCCTATGCATGAAGTTCACTTACCAAGGGCCCTCAGTTTATGACGGTACCAAAAAGCACCATTTTGAGCTTACCAACAGGTTCACAGCTGCAGGTGTCATTAGTGTTATTTTATTTTTATTTTTTAGGATATGGCCTAGAAGTGCTTGTACTAATATTTACTGTAATTTTAACTTACCGTAACTACTGTCTTAGTACGGGTTAGTGATAGATTTATGTTACGTCGCCATAGAAAATTAAATTCCCCAGCCCCTGCATTGTAATTCCAAAGTTGCATTCTCCAAAGTGGTTTCCATTTGCAAAACTTGTGAATGGCAATTAAACAATGAATCAATCATCGCTTAGCACCCGAAGCACCCGACCCTTCGTCTCTCTGTTGACCCTGCCAGCCCTTTTTCTTGTTATACCTGTGGGCTGAAACACACACACGACTGGATGTTGCGAATGTGTCTGAGGAAGGAGGTCAGGCCCATTTCCAGCTCAGCCCTGGCCAAAAACAACAGGGAGCAGCAGCGGCTGGAGTTTAAAAATACCAGGGAATGCTCGCTCCACTGGCCATTATTGTGAGCGCGGCGTATCGGGGAACGCCTTGAGGCAATTCCTCTGCAAATTGCCCCAAACATTCGCCTGAGCTCAAGGTTGGAATGACATTATTTTTATTTTGGTACTCACGGGTCACTGAGGACACTGTGAGCACACACCACAGGCCCCTAGCCAAAACTGAAGGATTCTCTAGCTGATTATGTGAAGATAACGGTGTCATTCCATACCCAGGGAGACTAATTACCTTTGCTATTTAATTTAAAAATGAACATACTTTTATATATGTTGAAAAAAAATGTGATTTAGTCCTTATACTCCCGACCAGCTGTATGTAGCTATTGACACCCTATGCAGACTTTAAAGCGAATGCGATCCTCCACCGATACCCTTCACTAATTCTGCATACATCTTGTGTTTATTAATCTGGGGGAGAGCGGCCAGCACATTGGAAGAGGTGGATTTGTTTATGTGGCACGGTGTCACATAGAAACAACACAGTACTATACAGACGGTAAGTACTTTTATTTTCTGGCTGCACATCCTGTTTTTCGGACCAAACGTTCCCGCTGTGTTATTCAGCAGTCACGCGGAGTTACTCGGGAGCATTTTTCACCCACGGTTCTCTCAGCCAGCAAGAATCTGCTGCATTTGCACACACGAAGAAGCCTAGTATATTATTGGAATTGGACAATATAGAAGATGATTCGAGTGTACCACCAAGAAGGCAATAGTAGCTTGCATTGAAACAAGACACGGGGGGGGTTCCTTGGTTGACAACGGTTTTGAAGTTGCAAACTGCTTGCAGTGAACTACGATGCACATTGGCGTAAGAATATGGGGTCACGTGGTGCAACAAGACATCAGTTCCCGCTTAATTTACTCATTATAGCTGGATTTTTTTTTTTTTTTATGATATAAAGCAATGCGATGAAAATATTATTCCTAGTCTACAAGTGTTTGTTCGTATGAATGTTTACATGACGTTACTAGCATAGGCTAGCGCTAAAATAGTGTCCAAATTTAGGTTACGTCACCACCGTAGGAACGTGATTCCCTTGTAAACTGAACACCCCGTGTATTCAAAAGCCAAAGAACGTCCCATTTAATTTTATCGTTTGGTTCATGTAATTTTATTTCACACTTAGCAAGGGAACTTTTTTTTTTTTCTTTTTTTCCAGAACAGTGCAACTCAAAACAAAACAGTCGTCCGAGTGACGGCCTGTGTCTTGAAAAACTTGAGTTGGGTCACTCGTAAGTTGAGGTACCGATGCTGGCTCCGCAGTAGCAGTCTGTAAAGGTGTCCATTTGAATGCAGTTTAGACTGGGAGGATTTATTGTGTTGTAGTTGGTGCTTCAAATTCTTAAAGCCCGTCCGAGACACCAGCTGAACTTTTATTGCTTGTTGGCTTTCAACCCGTGTGTTGACTGTTGGCCTTTGACTTAGAGGGGGTTGGGGGAGAAACTCAACAATTTCCAAAAGGTTCCCAGCTTCTTTGTATCGTGAGTTTGTCGCTTGCTGTTTTATAGTCGGGCACTTCTCTTCCTGCTCCCTTTATGGACCTCCTTGTGCCCAGTCCATATTTGTGGGCCCGTAACTCAAGCCCATCTCCCTCTGTGTCGCCTTTGTGTCTAATTCCACTAATGGCCGTCATTATAGTCTTTAGCCTATCGGGCACCACGGACGATTAGCATTCACTGTCCAGCTTGGACAACCCTAGCAAGAGTGGATCCCTTAAAGCCTCTGAGGCTGGATTGACTCTGCCGATCCAAGTGCTCAATTCAGATTTAAAACCTGTATCAGATTATCTATTTCCATGTACATTTCAAGTGACACACATCCCATTTGCTGTGTAGGTGGAACAGATTAAACAACCCACACAAGCAGACATTTTGCTTATGCTAATGATAAACACACCTCAAATGTAGCATGTTAAACCGTGTTTAGTCCTTGATGCGCCCCTAATTTAGCCTATTTACACCAAATGTTAAGCTCTGTACTTAAACAGCAGTTTAGATTTATATTTTTAGTTTTTTCAAAGTCAGTTTGTGTTGTTTGGGCAGATACTTGGCTCTTGTCTATTATATACATCACCAATCGGTGTATTTTGAGATCTATCCGCTCTGTGTTTATACTGCACTCGCATTGGCAGAAAACATCCACATTCATCCACATTTGGAGGATGCCTGCAACTGATTCCGATCAAAAGATTTCCGGTTGCCGGCTTTTTTGTGTTTTTGTTTTTTTCCCCCAGATTTACACTGCCATGATGCAACTCCAAATTCTGCCACTTGAGAGCTAAAAAAACAGGAACTGTGTCAATTGAACCCTGCAGTGTAAATCCAGATGACCGTTTTTTTTTTCTTTTTGAGGGTGGGGAGGGGGAGGATACACCCACACCGCTTTCTTCAAACAGAGTACAATTACTTATATTTGAGTGCTTACTGAAAATGAGTCGCAATATATGGTAACGCCATTTCAGCTTGCAATTGTGATGAAAATGTGTTTTGTTTTATTAAACATGGTTAAAAAACACAAACCTCTCTTGAACATGGAATGTCTCACTTAAATACAACACTCTTTGGAGCAACAGCTGTCAGAATAAGTCACATATTACAAAAGCAAAATAAACAGATCAAAATTAATCATTGCAACCGCGTTTGTATCGCGCGTGTGAATTCAAGCAATCCAATACAAATGTGAATTCCCCTAGGAATCCGTTTTATAATACCATACTGAAAGATAAACACTTTCACTATCAAAATGCACCAGAGCACAGTTCATGCAAATGTTACATGACTGCTAGTTTAAACATGAATGGCGGCTGCACTGATCAGAAGGTCAGCATTAGTTATATGACAAACGGGTGACACACACGATAAGGGAACAGGGGTTCGGTTATGTTTCAAAAACATTCAGCCCTATTTATAACGCATATTGCTGCGATCCTATTATGTTTTTGACCGAGGTAGTTTATGAGTTCTCTGCGGCTTAGTAGGTAAGGCGTACCCGACAGCTGTGTGCTACTTGACATCGTGCAGTTGCAAGCAAACATCTACACTCCTTGCAAGCTGGTGTTGTTAAACATCCACATGGCAGAGACTGGCCGGGCCTCTGTTTGTCTGCTTGTGGGAGTGAGTGAGCAGACCATCCATTCGGAAGGCTTCCTGTACAGTAACCGGAGGCTCTGACTTTGAGCGTCCATGGTTATGCGCATCGTCCTCCGGGGCCTGTTCAAACATGCAGAAGACGCCTCGATGCGTCGTCGCTTTTCTGCTGACTTGGCCTTTTGGCGCTCATTCTGCTTACAAGCACCAACTAGCAGAGTGGCAGCCCATTGCCTTTTGTGTTTGTGTTTATACCGGTCAGCACTTAATGTGACCTTGTTAATTGCGACATTGTTTTAAAATATACCTTAAAGCGGAAGTCAACCTAAAAATATTATTTTCAATAATATGTTTTACTTGCCTTCACTAGTCTAAACATAGAATTCTGGTTAATATTGTTTTTGTGGAATATGAGTTAAACATCAAAATCCATCCATTTTTAGCCTTCTCAGGGGGTGGCCATTTTGTCCACTGAAAATGTCATCACAGTTGCTCAGGTAATGACCAATCACGGCTCACCTGTTTTCTGAAGCTGAGTCACGATTGGTCGATCTGACCTGATCAACTTGTGATGTCATTTTTAGTCGACAGCAAGTGGCAAAATGGCCTCCGCCTGTGATGGACAAAAACGAGTGGATTTTACTGCTTAATTCATATTCCACAAGCACAATATTAATCAGAATGCCGTGTTTGGACTTGGCGCATTTTGTCACTTCTGTCGACTCAAGATGACATCGAAGTTTTCAGGGTTTAGGTAACGACCAATCATGGCTCAGCCTCAGAATACAGCTGAGTCGTGATTGGTCTTTATCTGAGCCCCGACCAACTTCGATGTCATCTTCAGTCAACAGAAGTGACAAAATGGCCAACCCCTGATATGGCTTAAGGTGGGTCCATTTGGCTGCTTAACTTATATTCCATAAACACAAGATGAATCAGAATTCTGTATTTCAACTAGTGGACCTGCATAGAACATATTCTGGAAAAAAATATGTTTGAGTTGTCTTCTCTTTAAGGTGAGAATTTTTTTTTGCATTGTGCTTGCGCACGAGAACATGAGCTGTTTCCTGGCATCCCCCACATTATTTGACATCTTTTTCAAAGTGCCACCAGACTCCCTTGTGTGTGCTTAATGGGTCCTCGGCAGACAATGGCCACCACTTCCTGTGAGTACATCTGCATGTGTGAATGCGAGAGGATGTTTGAAGAGGTGCTACATTATGTATAACGTCTCTCAATTGTGGTTCATTCCTCTAATGTCTGTTTTTATAATAAATACTGTATACCTTTGAGAAGATATGTAAATACAGTGGTGCCTTGAGCTACAAGGGACCCGGCTAATTATTTTTTGGCGGGGTTTGACTTGCGAGCAAACATTTGAGATACATAGCGCTGTATGGTGGCAGTTAACTGAACTCAACTCACTTCACAACAAGCAGCATTTTGGCAGATAGTGAACAATTCTTAAAAAAAAAAAAAAAAAAAAAGGCTTCAAGCTTTTTATTGCCTCTCCCAGCTGAAATTTACTGTCAAACTAAAAATAAAACAGAAATTTACATGTTGCTGATTTAAAACAACCAAACAATTTTGCCTCAAGAATTCCCCTGCTAGCGTAATGCTAACACATAATAGCAAATGCCATTGAAGGGTTAGCACTCAGCGTCGATAGTTGCTGTGTTGAAACCTTTTAAACAATTGCAGTTTGAACACAAACAGTGGCGCAACACATGTAGTAGACATATTATCGCAATACTCGCATGCATCAATTCTTTATCCTCTGCAAAAAACGACTAATACCCCAGCAGAGCCTACTGAGTCAGACTATGTGCAGTACAGAGTGAAATTCCTCTTCCCCTCCACCCCCATGTTTCATAAACGCAAGGTGGAGTGGCCCGCACCTCTTCCTTCCATTTTCCTGTATATGGCCCGCAGTGGAAAAAACATGGACATCCTAACTTGAAGGCATACACAGCTGAAGTTCTCATGGATTTCCTAAGTACCCCAATTTTCATTCTGCACTTAGGTTCCTCGCCTCCTGTAATTGACACGCTTTTGAAGTGCTGCAGCTGTCTGGGAAAGGGGCCTCGCCAATAACTTCTGAGGTAGTGCCCCCCGCAGCACCCCATGCAGATTACAGACTGCATATTTAGAGAATGTCAGAGTCCTCATCCCAAGAGTCACAGCATTAGTTATATGCAGGCATTGTTGGGATTAATGTTTCCCATGGGAAATAATGCATTCAAGGGTCAAACTGTGGCCATCATAAAACACTTCGTTCACATTTGAACTTTCTTTGCAGGCATGCAAAGAAGTAGAACATTGTTGACATTAACAGAAACAGTTGGGATTTAAATATCACGAGTACAATCTGAAGTGTTGCATTTTTCATTTATTATTATTATTTTTTTTTAAGAAACATTCTTGAGGTCTACACATTGCGTCACGCATGACGTCATTTCAAACTGTGCTAAACAACCTTATGTGCAATGTTCCCCTGGTAATGTTCTAATTTGTGTCAGCTCAGACACATTGGGCGTTTCAGGTTCTACTTTACAGATTTTTAAGACCTATGAAGAGTCACAAATACCTCTCCAATCTCCAGAACTTTTTTTTTTTTTGGGATCTGTTTAATAAAAGTTCTGCCACCAGCTGTCGTTTGGCTGAAGCAGAATAATAATGAAAAAAAGACAACAATTTCCATGATATTTTTGCAAAGCGTCTGTTGTTTACTGAAGTTCACATGCATGAAAGAAGCATTTGATTTTTGGTCAAGGTCAGCAGTTCCAAGGCAATGTTTCCTCTAATAAAAATGGGGAACTTGTTTGTTTTTTGTTTTTTTTGCATGCATGCATGCATGTCTCGCTGTCAGCAAGAGCTAGTAATGTTTTATGACGGGCAGGAAGCTTACAATGCCGCTTTTATAACGATTGATGGAAAAGCCACAAAACCACTTGCTGCGGTTGACGTCATCGGGTGACAAAAAGAGCCCATTGGTCGCACAATCGACTCTTCAAGCCTCCACTCTGCCCCGAGAGGCTTCTTTCAGTGTGTGATTTCAGCTGCTTAGCTCTCGCTCCTTCTATCCTGGTAAACAGGAGCCTGCGAGACGGCAAAGTTCAGTTATTTGGTTTGGAGCGCACCGGTCTTGATTGTTTTTGCAGACCTCAGTTGAGGTCTTGGTCACGTGTCAGGGCAAGGCTGTGCTCCTCCTGTTGCAGCTTCATACCGCTTGTCTCTCTCTTTGTTCCCGTTTTTTAGAATCTCGTCTGTAGTCATGTTTGGGTGCTCTACCAGCAGTTCTGTCGCCACGTTGGAAAATTGCGGTGGCCAAAAAAAAGAGATTGCCATACAATCCTGCAAGCCTCTGAGCTAAACATCCTCATGTAGTGAAAAAAAATATACCCCACGTTTCCACTGAGCAGTACAGTGTGGTTGAGTTAAATGGGTTCACATTTCAATAATTTAAAAGGTACGTGAAATGACTGATACCGATTACACCATACCGCATTTTGGCACTGTTTCCTTGGGGTTCACATTTACAGCTACAGCTATAGAATATTTTTAGGCCCGGGCGTTCTGCCGATGATCCCATCAATTAACTGAGTCTTTAATTTTTTTTTTTTTTTTTAATTAACGTTTATGTGAGGTACAGCTATTATTTTTGTCCACTTGGGCTTGCAATCCTCACGTTTTATTGTAGTATCTGTGACTGAGTGTGTATGGCTTTTAAAAGCTAGCCAAGTGAGTGATGTGGGCGTCATCAAACCCTTTAGCCGCTGTTAGATTAGGCCTCTTTGGCACATAAGTACAGGTAGGTTGGGTTTTACAGTTTGATACGGCGCTGTTGTTACCATATTTGCTCCAATAACAGATGTGGCTAATGATTAGAACAGCTTACATCGGCTTTACAGATGCCACGTCAGCTCTGCAGTTTGGTGGAGACGCCTTTGTAAAAGGTAATTGCAGCCGCCTGTTATTGTTTCCTAAAGGTTAAAAATGGAGGCGGGAGAAGGTGTGATTGGCGTAACTTTGTTGTGGCTTAACGTGATTCATTCGTCTCTTTTAATAATGCAGGCGTTGGTCATTGTTGGGCGGTGCGAGATTGCTGTGTCAGGCTTATCTTAGAACAGGTTAACTTGTGTGTTTGAGCACCTGTAGACATTTTGTTGCCACTAACATGAAGACCTTGTCATTCTACATTGAACTGATCCATTCGAAAGGTTGTTTTGACATCAACAGAGTCTTGTTGTCAAAGCAGTGTGCAACTGTGAACTTGGGTGCTCCTGAGCATATAGCAAACATTGTTTGCGCGTTGTGGCACCGGCGGTGTTATCAGTCCTAACTAGAAAATACAGGGAGCAATTTGAATGTGAAGCACCAGCTTGAATTTCTCTTTCGCATTCCAGCAATAATTCATTAAAAAGCAGGACGGACTGATGTTACGTCATTGACTCAACTTGTTTCTCTCTGTTTTCAGACTGCCAAAGGCTACATACTCTTGTTCTCTGTACTGGGTGGTGGGGATGACAAATACCTCTACGAACCAATATACCCAAAGTGAGTGCCTCCATTCACACATATTAATATGCAAGTCTGGTACAAAAAAAACAAAAAAAATCTATTCTTGTTACCTCTTGGGGTGTTTACATTCCTACATAGCATACCAACAGATATGAACAAGTCAGGGCATGAGTTGCACCTTTTTTGTTGCATTTATTTTTACATTGGTGACGTGTTTGTATGTTCAGGGGCAGCCCCCGTGTGAAGGTGACCCCAGGTTACAAGGAGGAGCAATGTGCCCCCGCTTTGTCGCTGGAGATAAAGAAGCCTGTCGATCTGGAGGCCCCCATCACCAGGTAGGCCGCTGACCTGTCATTTTTATCGCCCGTCATCTCATCAAGGCATCGGTTATGCCGCCTGAGCACGTCATGTCGTGTTGCTTATCCTGGACGCTACGGTCTCTAATTTTGATGCAGTGATTTGTGTTCCTGCTGCCCTCGGTTTCCTCTCGATTGAAATTTGTCACATCAAGAGGGGGGAACGCATATCAGTTTTTAAGGTCGCAACAGAACTTGATTACACGTGACGAGGAAAAGAATCGGTGAATCGGACACAGCACACCAGGCACAGAACACTTTCTCCTCCCTCCCTCATTACCAGATGTCTTTCCGCCAAGAATCGAGAAGAAAGACTTGTAGTAGTCGTAGAGGAAAATGAAAATGCTAGGCTAACTTTGAGCTTTTCTGGTAACCGCATTGCATATGTATCGTTCCATTTCACGGCCGACGCAGTCTTCGTGGCTCAGTCGAACTTCGTGTCGATCACATACACAGAAAGAGTTGCTATTGTTAAAGATTGAAAAGGTTTAACATTTTCGATTGTTGGCCCTGATTCCCTGAATAGATTGCGTAGGATAAATCACCTTTCACACACCCCACGCTATAATCAATCAGGATAATCTTTTAAAGGCATGCGATAATTTGTCTTTTGCTGACAGGTGGGTGGGGGGGGGGATTTTCAAATTCGTCTTGACTATTGGATGCGCACCCATCCTGAGTCTCTTCCCCCAAAGCTGGTGTTCACCACACACATAAGGAGTTTCCATCGTAAATATTTAACAGGTTTAATATTTCCGATTGTTGGAGCTAGGGCTGCACAATATATCGGGAAAAAAAATCGATATTCCGATCTTGGCTCATGCACTGTGCATATCGCAAAGACATGCAATACTTTTCTTATGAAATTGTATACTTTTATCTGAATTTGACCAGTCGGACGCAAATTTAAATGTGCATTTAAACGTATTTCTTTCATTAGCTAATAAAAATGTAATTTCTTTAGGAGCATGTTAAATATCGCAATAATATCGATGTCGCTTTATTCAACAACCATATCGCATATTTCCAGTATCGTGCAGCCCTAGTTGGCGCAAAACAGCACATGATTATCTCTCAGGATAATGAAACGGCTGAAAATTGGGCCTTTCCTGATTTTGATCAGAAGACGAAATGTCTCCAATTCAGATCAGTTATCGAGGTGTGTACCCTTTTTTTACCGCATTCAAGAGCTCATTCTCCTCCATTGTTGTTGTTTGTTATCCCATCAGCTTTCGGAGGATGTAGCGTGGTTTTCACAGTTTTCAGTTGTATTATTTTGAAGCGGAGAACTTGGCATGTGGAGCTGAGCAAAGCTGGAAGATGGAGTTACAAAGCAGCTTTATTGTCTGAAGTATGCCCCCTTTTGGCCTCTGACTATTTAAGCTTTTCCAGTTGACCTGTTCTGTTGTAAAATATGTAAGCTAGCTGGCTGGTGAACAACTGGCATAACAAAGATATGGATAGCCTTGTAGATTTTTGTATTTAGCACAGTCTTGATGCTTTTTTGCCTATATTCTATTTTCGATTCGCACCATGTGGGAGCAGCGTTGGAGCAATTTGAGTCTTAACTGTGAGTTTGAAAAAAATTTGGATTAGCTACAATTTCAATGCAGCAATTTAAAAGCTTACTACGTATAGTGAACTATCCACGACGTGATTTGGTGGAGGCATTACGAGGAAAGACCACAATCTGTAGTTAAGTATGTGCCAGAACCGGCGGGGTTACTGATTAAAATCAGGAGCATCTGTTCTGTCAGATACACGCGAGAACAAAGCTGCTCGTGTTTTTTTGGTTTTTTTTTTAAACTCATTCCGACTTGCGCTTTAGCTGCTTTACATAAGGTGAATGTTGTCAAATCTATAGTTAAAGTCTATAGGAAACATGTTTTATTGTCAGTGTTTTCTCCAGCCCGCTTTCTCTTCTGCCTACCAAGCATCCCCCTTGTTTGTTGACGGACAAGAGCTGTCATCCCTCCTCAAGTTCTTTTTGTTCCTTGCACGTTCATCACCATCCTCTCCTCGGCTGCATTCATTTGACAGCCGTTCTAAGCTGTCGTCGTGGCACTGACGAACGCACTTTGAGCGTTTCACTGGGGAAGCTTGCTTGTGCGGGCACTGAGTGGGTGTGATATTTTTATTTGTAACTAGCTAGAGGAAAGAAAAAAAAAAAACCTCCCCCACACAGCACTCTTCATGCTGATGCGTAGTTGTTGTAATCCTGTTCAGAAGACAATGAACCGCTTTACACGTGCGCACAGGGGCCTTTTTGTGCTGCGAATGTCGTGTGACACCAACCAGAGTTGAAACGGACTTCAAACCACTGTTATCATGACCGAAATAGCAGGATTATCACTATTACTAAAAGATACATTTAGACCCCCCCCCCCCCAAAAAAAACAATTAAAGACGCATACAAACAGTGTGCATCAATTCTTACTAATCATTCATGTGATCAAATGATTTTGTCCTTTGTCCTCCTGCTTAGTCTCCAGTCCCTCCAGGAGGAGCTGCTGGTGTGCACCGCAGACGGCTACCTCCACGTGCTGCACTGGGACGGCCTGGGCGGCAACGGACGCAAGGCCATCTGCCTCACCACCGTCCCCTTCTCGCTCGACCTGCAGTCCGCTCGAGGTGCGACAGGACCGCACAGAACGCGGCCAGGACGACCCACCTTGACAGTGTGGTCCAATGGTCCCCAACCACAGATATCGTTATGAAAAAGATTTGGTCACTTCTGTCGACTGAAAATGACATCACGGCTGACCTGTTTTCTGAGGCTGAGCCGTGATTGGTCGTTGCTGGAGCAGTTGTGATTTCATTTTCAGTCGGCAGAAACTCTTAAGCGCTTAACTCACAAACGCAATAATAACCAGAATGCCGTGTTTCAACTCGTGGGCCTGCTGGGAACATATTCTTGAAAAAAAATCTGTTTAGGTTGATTACCCCTTTAATTAGCTAAAAATACATTGGGCTTGCTTATTTTCCTGCATGAAAAAATGTCATTCTTTCATTTGATAATAAAAATGTCATTTCACGTTAAACATCGCAATAGCGATATCGCTATGATCAACATCGGTATCGCATATTGCATGTTTTTCCAATATCGTGCAGCCCTAATTGAATTTGGTTACATTCCCTTCTAGTAAATATGGAATGAATATTTACTGTAGGTGGGGACGCTAATAAAATCATTCCTATTGGATTTAGAGCTGCACTTGGTAGTTATGTTTAATTGCCGTGAGGATCGTGCCTGTAAGGCGTCCTTGGACCCCAAAACTTTGAAAACCATGGCGTGGACAACAGCGCAGGCTCTCGGGGCACAAAATGCGTTTTATAAACACAAAATTGGGCCTGAATACACGCGTGTGCGTCTGTGTGTAGGCGGCCCGTCTCTGGACCTGGAAGGTGTTCATATCCGCTGCGTGGAATACTGCGAGACGCTGGACGGCTTCGCTGTGGTGCTGAGCGACGGACGTCTGGGCTTCATCACGCCGCTCAGCAGCACCATCACTGCCGACGTGAGAACGCTTGTCGTTATAAATGCATTCTGATTTGCGTGCATCGGTTCTAGCTCTGTGAGCAGAACGTCTGATCGATCTTAATGAGACGAAGTGCTTTTTTCAGGAGCAGGTCAAATACAAGAAGCCCGTTTGAGATTTTATATATTTTCCCGTCACAATGAAAAATTGGTTTTGGGAAGGACATGAAATTTAGTAGTTAATAAAAGCAGTTTATCCAGGTTATGTAAAGTAGCTGTTAGAGGTCATCTTGATGCTTGTAAAGCAAGAAACAAAAGTACAGAATTGTTCGATTGGCAGAAAATGGAAATGAATATCTTCAGATGGGAATCGGAACCAGAGTTTTATTCATTTCATATTTTTTTGAAGAATCATAACATTTTGTCTTGAGCTATTTCTCGGTTTTCTTAACTAATGAGGTTACGTGACAAACGGCGCCACTCGAGACGGGATTTTGCTCGAGAGAGTTCCTCATACTTGAAGAGGTTTTTTTTTTTTTTTGCCAACTTCTTGCTCCCCACTCGTCTCATTGGTCCATTTTACTTGTCAACTTCTTTCAAGCATGCCATTGTTCTATTAGGATGCTTCCCATGACGTCATCTCCAAACGTCGATCTAAGTAGGACAATTAAAAGGGTACAAAACCTGTGTGTCCACTTTGTCTGCCTTGAGATAAGAAAAAGCACATATCAAATATATGCCTTGGCTCAATTAAGATTGGGAAGCACTCTTGTAAAGGAATTAAAGCCCTAAGCCAACTATTACGCTGTCTTGAAGAAACGTTTCCCGTGTGTCCAGCAGCTGCAGGGCGTCTGGGCGGCAGATGTGAGCGACGGCACCTGCGTGGCCGTCAACAATAAGTACAGACTGATGGCATTTGGCTGCGCCAGGTAGGTGGCCTCACCAGCATATCTGTGAGCGTGCGCGTGCGCTCCAACGCGGCGTTTACTCGAGAAGCATTCGCGCCTTTGCTTGCGTGCCACAGAGGGCGATTGTTGAGCGTCCGGCGTGCGAATGTGTCAGGCCATGTTTGCTCCGGCTCCCTAGTGTGTGTTTGTCAGAAACATGTCCTTAGCACTGTACGTCAGCCACATAGCTGGACTTCTTTGTGTGGGTGCGGCTATTATTTAACGAGATAAATGAATACAGAAATAAAGAAGATTGAATACTTTTTTTTTTCTTTTTTTTTTTTACTATTTTAGGGAAAATGTTTTTAAAAGAATCTAACTTATTACGGCACACTTGATCATGTAAATGCTCAGCGGGCTGCAAAAGACCACGCCGATGTTGACTCATTCTCTTATCTTACTCTCTTGCAGCGGCTCGGTGCTGGTTTACATGATTGACACTACAACTGGATCCATGCAGCTCTCGCACAAACTGGAGCTGACCCCAAAACACTACCCAGGTTACTTCTTGAAATGCCATTAAGCAAAAAGCAGTCAAATGATGTCAGAGCTCCTTCTAGCGGGGGAATCATTGCACACAGCCCAAGATTGACAATTTTATATCCAACATTTTATTGCATTTATCTGCTTTATTATGAGGAAAAACAAAATCGTGATTTTTTCATTTTTGAATTTACCACGCACACTTTGTCCAGATATCTACAACAAGACTGGCCCAGTGAAGCTCATCTGCTGGTCGCCTGACTACAGCGTCGCCATGGTGACGTGGGAGTGCGGCGGCCTATCGCTGTGGAGCGTCTTTGGCGCGCAGCTCATCTGCACGCTGGGAGAAGACTTTGCGTGGGTGGACGGACGCACATCAACACAAACAAAACCAAAACAAAAATCCCCAACGTGTACTCCCTGCGTCCGTGCACAGGTATCGATCGGATGGCACCAAGAAGGACCCCCTTAAAATCAGCTCCATGGTTCGTGCTCTCAAAAGTTTTTACTCGCTGCTTTTAGCTTGTGTTTTTTTGTTTTGTTTTGTTTTTTGAAACGTTAAATGCGTTGCAGAGCTGGGGCGCAGAGGGCTACCACCTGTGGGTGCTGCCCACCAAGCGGGCGAGGAGGAGGACACCGGAGGAGCCGCAAGAGATGGAAGAGGAGGCGAAGATGAGCGCACCTCCCCAGTCGTCCCCGCAGGCCGGCATCCTGCAGTTTCACTTCATCAAGAGCGCCCTCACCGTCAACCCCTGCACGGTGAGCTGAGCGACTGACAAACAAATGCACATGCGTCCACCGAAGGGGGTGGGTGGCCAAAGACCAGAATTTATGACCGTAACGTCGATCTTGTATAAGCCTGCATTAATATGTCCATTTTGAAATCAATGTCTCGCGACCTATCACCCAATCATATTTGCATCGTCCAATCTTTCCTGATCACGGAATTTTCCTTATGTGGGAAACGACTACGGTACATGTCCTGTATAAACGTGCAAGTATGTTAACAAAATACATGTGTAAAAAAAGTTAATAACGCAAGCAATATAATAATAATAAAAAATGTATTGAACAAAAACTGCACTATAAAGTACAGGTATATGAACAAAATACAATACAGTATAACATGGTCCAAATACTGTTGAAAAAATATACTGTAACACCAATGCAGAATTGTACTTAACTAGAGTAAACTGTACAGTATTTTAATGTTCTCAGACTTCGAAAAAAAAATAGTCTATTTTGAGTTGTTGTGTTGGCTTCATTCTTTGCTGTATGAAAACGTTTGTCTGCGTATCATACAGTTTTGTTGCTAATTGCAAGTAACTGTGCCGTTGATCATCAGTGATGTCTGGCGATTCTTGTGCATACAAAAGGACACGTTGATTTACGCCGCTGTACTTCGTCCGTCGGGCCGCAAGCAATTTCCTTTGAGCGGGCAAATTGCTGGACTCGCACTGAGCCAGCATCGATTCTTTGTTTTTCTTTGTAGATTGACTTTTTCCGACTCCAAGTGTCTCCTGGATGTTTTTTTACTTTGTGTCCAGGTTCGCTTAATCGGATGCATTTCACTCTCTCTTCCACGGTCATCACCGTTCTTGTTTCGTTTGCACGCCATGAGCTACAGACGAAAATGTAAATGAATACATTTGAAATCTTTTGCACTTTCGGCAAAACGCATGCCAAAGAAGTAACTTACATGTCGCCGTTTTGGATCCGATGATGGCGGAGCGGTCAAAGTTTTCCCATAGCGTCGAGTGGGAACTGCTTGAGTTTGCGCTCACTGCGGGCTTCGCTATTAGTTCTGGGTTCCGGGAATTTCCCTTTGACAGAGGTCCGTAGGTGGGAATACTTACTGTATCACAAATTCTCTCTTCTCAAGCCAACCCATGTGATTCAAGTCCCCCCCCCCCCCCCCCCTCACTCTGTGACAGTGTGAAAGATGTTGTTGTTTCTCAGAGTAACCAGGAGCAGGTGCTGCTGCACGGCGAGGACCGCCTCTACCTGACGTGCGGCGACCCGGCGCAGGCCCACAGCAGCGCTGACACGCAGCAGCACACGCGCTTGAACCCTCACGACGACAGCCCCCTGCACCAGCACCAGCACCACCACCACCTCCACCACCACCTCAACTCCCCCCTATCTCAGGGACTCAGCACTTTACTGGGACACAAGCACTGGCACGTGGTCCAGGTAGGCTTGCATTCTTAATCCCCGTGTCACGCTTTTAGCTTGATTGGTCTCCTCTGGAACAATGGTCCACAACCTGTTTTGGGCCTCGCTGCAGTTTCACGTGTAGAAATATGCTGACGGACCGGTATGGAAAGAAACAAGTAAAAGCATATTATTAGAAATACAATTCCTCACCATCACACTGGTGGTGAGGAATTGAAAAATGGCTTTAGAGGAAAGGCTACAGTACATGCAGCTTTTACAGGACTTGCCTAAACTAATCATCTTCAGCCTAAGTATAGATTCCCCCCCCCCCCACCAAAAAAATGCAGCACAAACAATACCATGAATATTATTGCTTTCCAGTTTGCATGTGTTCACCAGTTTTGAAAAATACAACTTTTTTTAGACTTTGATTAAATTTGACGATCCTGCTCTATACTCTTTCCTCCAGATTCATAGCACATACTTAGAAAGCAACTGGCCAATACGGGTGAGTGTTGGAGAAGCCATCGGTGCATATTCAAATCTAAAAAAAAATTTTTTTTAAATTAAAAAACGAACTATGAAATCTACTGTATTTACACTATGATCTTGTATATTTATGTGCAGTTTGCAGCCATAGACGCAGCAGGGCAGTGCATGGCTGTAGCAGGAAGGCGAGGCTTTGCACACTATTCCTTGTATACCAGGAAATGGAAATTGTTTGGAAACATCACTCAGGTATGTGAGGCTGTAAAAAAAAAAAAAAAAAAAAAGGTTAATAAATAATTACAGCAGGACCTTTTTTACTTTGATTTCAGCTAACAGAGACAAACTGTCAAGTACTTTCATTTGTATGCTTCTTTTCAGAAATATGCTCCCGAGTAACAATATCGGGTACACAAGCACCTATTATAACGATTACGTAATCTAATATGAAAATACTTTTAAGAGGTCCAATTCCTACCTAATTTATACAATCAATATTAAAAATAAAAATCGTAGATTTTTTTTTTTCCCAGTAATTACATCATCAAACCAGTTTGTTTATTTACATTCTCTTGTACAGGGCTATTGCCGTTTATTAAAATGTTTTGTCTTTTTTTTTCGGGGGGCCTGGAACGGAATGTCATTTTAAGTTATTTAAATGTGCAAAATTGCTTTCATTCATTTATGATCCTGGCCAGTTACATTTATAAGTCAAGGTACCACTGTATCAGCACATTGGAATTCTCATCTCATTACTGGTTGTAAATGTTGTGGCGAATGAGTGGAGATTCCCAATGAGTGCAATTAACGGCTCTCATCACATTTGTGTTTGTTGGCTCCCTGAAGGAGCAGAACATGACAGTGACCGGCGGTCTGGCTTGGTGGAACGACTTTGTGGTGGTGGCCTGTTACAATTTCATTGACCAGCAAGAGCAGGTGAGACATCGCCATCACCGTTCATGATGCCTTCGGCAGAATCCTTTGATGAGCTGTTCAAGTGTGTAACGTATCTCCCGTTTGCCGCCTCGTAGCTGAGGTTGTATCAGCGCTCCTCAAACCTGGACAACGCCTTTGCGTCAGTCACCAAACTGCACTCTGACACGCTGCTGCTCAACGTTTTCCGGGACATGGTCATCCTGTTCAGAGCCGACTGCTCCATCTGCCTCTACAGCATTGAGAGGAGGAGCGACAGGTCGGAGACGTCAGCGCTTTTACCGGGCTTCCACAAGCTTGATTGAGCCAAAGCACATATTTTACAGTATCTCACAGCACACTGCCAAACAAAAATGTTAAAAAAAAAAAAAAAAAAAAAAAGTATATAAACTAAAATAATCTTGTCTCAATTTACTCACCAATGATGTGTTTAGTTGAACACCAAGCTATTATTCTGTAGTATTAACGGCAACAGGTGGCTACACGAGTTAATTGTACCGTCTGCTATCTAGTGGAAGAGCATTGAATTGTTCTGCCAGTCACAAGTTGCATGGATGAAAGACTCAATATTTGTAGTAGGGATAGACCGATTATCGGCACGATATTTGGCTTTTTGACGAATATCGGCATCGTCCTTTTTTTAAAACTCTGCTGGCTGATAAATCAATTTAAAACTGTGGAAATCAAAACAAAGATATGTGAAAGTTTAACATTTCTGTCATTTTGAAATTTTCATTTACTATAGAAAACTACATGGAGCTATTGTTTGAGTTTTTTAATCCTTTTTAAGACATGCTGACAAACCTGGCTGCTCCCTGAACTTTTTGTTAGAATTTTATAATAGAGATGTATATCATATTGTCCAAAAATTCTTGAAATAATAATAAAATAAAAAAAAAAAAAATCAACATTAGGCAAACCTGAAACATTGTTCAATAAACATGCTTAAAGACGTTGCAACAAAGTTAAGATATATATAAAATACATTTTTATTTCGATTTTGATGCCAATATTTTTCTTTTTATTGAAAATTGATATCGGCTCCAAATATCGGTTATCGGCCTCCTTGAGTACTAATAATCGGTATCGGCCCTGAAAAAAAACATATCGGTCTATCTCTAATTTGTAGTTACTGGTAATCATATTTTTTGGACACGGCACACTAATAAAGGCATCGAGTTGTATTTTTACTCACACTACATATAATGGGTGTCTCAATACATTTGTACACATACGATGCTTCTTAAATTAGTAAATTGCAGGGATTTACTATTCCGAAATAATTTTTACTTGATAATAATTTAATGAGGCACCTGTATGTTGATTACGACTTGATGTTATGTTTCAGTCCAAACCCGTCAGTCGGAGTGCAGCTGTTGCAGGAAGTGTCCATGTCGCGCTACATCCCTCACCCCGCCCTGGTAGTCTCCGTCACGCTCACCTCGGTGCGCACTGAGACGGGCATCACGCTGAAAGCCCCGCAGCAGGTGACACCCCCCCCCCCCCAACACACACACGCACGCACGCACGCACACACAGTGAAGCAGAGTCCTATCTTTGAATTTGGCTGTGTTGGTCCACTCAGGCCTGCATGGCAGAGAGCATCATGTTGAATCTGGCCGGCCAGCTGATAATGCTACAGCGGGACCGTTCCGGACCGCAGGTACGAGAGAAGGAGACGCCCGCCAACAACAAGAAGCTGGTGAGAACTTTGTTTGTTTAAGCGGGGTAGTCAAGACTCATACCGACAATCAAACCGAATGTTTATAAGCGTTTAGAAGTCAGCACAGATCTGTGAAAGATTATCCTGAGCGATTATCCTGGCTTTCTGAAAAGCATTTTCCCGTGTCGAAAATCGATTTAAAAATCGATTAATCGCTTCGATTAAATTTGTTTAAAAAATTATGTATTTACATTTTTTTTCCATTCTAGATTCATACCAAATTTTGAATGTGTAGATCAAATTATGCGCTTGCACCAAACATCATTGCGTATTGCGTTTGTGGGTGGCTGCCGCACCACACTAGCGCATAGAGACAAGCACGGTTAATTTAAAAATTCCAATCGAATCGAAAATCGGTAACTGAAAATCAAATCGAATCGGGGCGATTCATCGTTACATCGCTAGTGTTTAAAGAATCTCTGAGTTTCACTCAAGCTACTGAAATGAATGAACTTTTCAACCCCATTCTAATTTATTGCGATGCACTTATGCATATTGCATCACATTTTGATTGTTTTATCAAATCTGCGTTAATTTTTGTTTTAGTTGGATGTCAGCACGCTGACCTCTAATCTGTAGTGTAGATAGTTTCAGTGTTATTCAAAAGAGATTGCTGATTATGTTTTGTCTCTCCTGCTTAGTTACCATTCTGCCCGCCGGTGGTGCTGGCCCAGTGCGTGGAGAACGTGTGGACCACCTGTCGCTCCGACAGGAAGAAGCGCCACCTGCTGGAGGCCTTGTGGCTCTCCTGCGGCGAAGCGGGCATGAAGGTGTGGATGCCGCTGTTCCCGCGCGACCACCGCAAGCCCCACTCCTTCCTCTCGCGCCGCATCATGCTTCCCTTCCACATCAACATCTACCCACTGGCCGTGCTGTTCGAGGACGCGCTCGTGCTGGGAGCCACCAATGAGACGGTGCTGTACGACGGGCTGCAGGGCTCGTCCGAGCCACTGGAGGCGCTGTTTCCTTTTTGCACGGTGGAGAGGACCTCGCAGATCTACCTGCACCACATCCTCAGGCAGCTGCTGGTTCGCAACTTGGGTGAGCAGGTATGTGGAGAAAACAAACGCGGAGACCAAAGTATTCTAAGGCAAGTCTTACACGTATGCGACAGTGGTGTCTCATCAGGCCTGAAACTGAAAACGTTTGTATGGTTAATTCCTGATTTATGACAACTTCCTGATGAGAGAGGAAATAATGTAGTTGTTTTAATGTCGAACAGCCACAATAGCAATGAACATTCAGCAAGTCCAATGACAGTTGAACCCTTGCATACTCAGCAGATTTTTTTTTGTCAATATTTTATTTTAAAAAAAAAAAAATGTTTTGTTACTTTACCATATTTCCCTTACCTCTCAACTGCAAATATTCCTCATCTTTCTCTAGTCCTCCATGAAGCATTGTTTGGTATTGAATATTTTACTATTGAGTGTCTTACTGAAAATGTTATTGAATAATTGAGTATTGCCCAATTATTATTAAGAACAATTAATGAATATACGAATACATTTTACTTAAAGAGGAAATCAAAGGAGAAAAAGAATACAGTCATCCATTCTATGCGCCCCCCACTAGTGTAAACTTAGTATTCTGATGAATTTTGCATTTGTGCAATATAAAAATCTGTCACGTTTATATTCATCGATCTCCGGGAGCTCTCATTTTGCCTTGTTCCGCCACTTGCTGTCGACTAAAATTGACGTTGCAGTGCCGAAGGGCTCAGGTAACAACCGTCACAGCTCACCTGTTTCATGGCTTTGGTCATGTGACTTCCCCTTTCATAACCAACCAAGTGTTTTTTTTTTATTGTTCATAGCAGTTTTTTTTAGCGTCCTTATTCAAGATCATTTCGGGCGTTGTGTTGATATCAAGTCCACACTCCTAATTGGTTCCTCCCGCCCCGTAGGCGTTGATGCTGGCTCAGTCGTGCGCCTCCCTGCCGTACTTCCCTCACGTCATGGAGCTGATGGTGCACGTGGTGCTGGAGGAGGAGGCCACGTCGCGGGAGCCCATCCCCGACCCGCTGCTGCCCACCGTGGCCAAGTTCATCACAGAGTTCCCGCTCTTCCTCCAGACCATCGTGCACTGCGCCCGCAAGACTGAGTACGCCCTGTGGAACTACCTATTCGCCGCCGTGGGGAACCCCAAGGATCTTTTCGAAGAGTGCCTCATGGCTCAAGACCTGGACACGGCCGCGTCTTACTTGATCATACTGCAGGTATGAGGAGAAATGTGTCACGGATGTACGGAAAATGTCTTTAGCTCACCTGCTAGGTTGAGCGATAAAGGCCTTTTTTTTTTTTCGACACAAAAATCAGCTTCATGATTTGAATCT
The DNA here is from genome assembly GCF_054856515.1 of Filicampus tigris. Lineage (NCBI taxonomy): Eukaryota > Metazoa > Chordata > Actinopteri > Syngnathiformes > Syngnathidae > Filicampus > Filicampus tigris. The sequence goes on along the minus strand of NC_141231.1, from coordinate 13,451,629 downwards.
GTTTTTTTTTTCTCTCCCTCTCATTGGCTTGATAATGATGAATGAATTGCTAAAAGGGTTTTTTTTCCGTCTTTGGAATTTGCTTTGAAAAAGTTTTAATGTTTTTTTTTTCAGCAATAACTTGAATTAGCGTTCACAGAAATAATAGATATAATAGTTAATGGTGTAAAGGCACAGAGGAAGCGCTGCAGGAGTATATTTTTTATTTTAAAAAATAGAATTTTTTTTTTCTTTAATTTTATGTTTTGCGTTATTTGCTTTATTGATGTACGGCACTTAATCAGATGAAGTTGAGATCAAGCGGATGAATTGCCCAGCTCACTGGTGTTGCTTACCTTTGAAGAACATGGAGGTTCCGGCCGTGAGCAGACAGCACGCCACCCTGCTCTTCAACACGGCGCTGGAGCAGGGCAAGTGGGACCTCTGCCGTCACATGATCCGTTTCCTGAAAGCCATTGGTTCAGGGGAGATGGAGACTCCGCCCCCAACGCCCACCACACAGGTACGAATGCTCACTGCGACATAATAGCGGTGTAGCTTACCAATAGCAAATCCATACCGGGGGTTGTAATAGTTTTGGATTTTTCATTAGAGTTAGTTTGACATTCATTTTTGACTTTTGTGTTTTTAATTTCAGTTAGTTTTAAATTGTTTTTAGAGCAGGTTTGTTAGTTGTTGTTTTTTTTTTAAACAGCATTTTTTATTTTTATTAGTTTCAGTTTTAGTTTTTTTGTTTAACATAAGGAGTCTTGAATGACCAAGTTAGTTTTAGTTTATCAACGCAAGGTCAGTAGTTTTCGTTTACCGTCATAACTTTGGTTCATCCATATCCCCGAACTATCAGAAGGGTCCCTCCCAAAAAGTGCCAAGATGGAACTGAAATCAAACCGTACCACCGTTTTTCTGTCTTTTTACAGGAGCCCAGCTCAACCGGCGGCTTCGAGTTCTTCCGAAATCGCAGCATCAGTTTGTCTCAGTCTGCCGATTCAGTGACCACGGGCAAATTCAGCTTACAGAAGACTTTCAGCATGCCTGCCGGACCCTCGAGTAAAGGGTAGGAATGCACCACACAACAATTGATGAACCGCTGGAATGAAATGTACACACAGCGATTTTTAACCAGTTACTTTTTTTATTTTTTTTTTATGGGAGTGACCCCACACATGATGAGAAAAAAAAAAGAAAAAAAAAATCACTGCTCTGCCGCGCACGCTCATCACAACCCAAGCCCAACCGCTTTCCAAGAATAGCAGGAAGGAAAATTTGCTTGTACCGCAGCATATTTGAAAGACGCCGGAGATGACTTGATTTCAATTCTGCTTCCCGTCAGGCGGGACGGCGAGTGCGCCGAGAACATGTACATCGACATGATGCTGTGGCGCCACGCCCGTCGCCTCCTGGAGCAGGTGCGCCTCCGCGACCTGGGCTGCTTCTCGGCCCAGCTGGGTTTCGAGCTCATCGGCTGGCTGTGCCGCGAGCGGAACCGCGTGGCCCGCGTGGACGACTACGTCTTGGCCCTAAAGAGACTTCATAAGGACTTCCTGTGGCCCTTCCCCGTCATTCCCGTGGCGGGCCTCGGCTCGCCGCTGAAGAACGGGCGGTGTCGCCCTGGTGAGATTTATTTACATCCGAGGATTTGTTGACATGTGGCAGCTAGCAAGCTAAAGTCACTTTATTAACGATCGTTAACAAATTCCCGGGTCACGTGACCTCGATTATTTAACTCGACCACTGAAGCCGACGTTTATATTTGTCAGCTGGAATCAAAGTATATTTTTCAACGGGTAGACGTGGAAGAGGGCTTCGCCTCGTTTGTTTGGTTTGGTTTGTAAACCACTGTGGTGACTAACATATCTCTGTAGATGGCCATGTTGCCCTGCTTTGGATTTGAGATCAGCGCGACTCTTGAGAAGATAAAGATCAGGCAATTGAATTTTGGGTTTCCACGTCAATTTTTTAGGCAGAGAAATACCAACGCGTCGGAAATGGGACAAGTTTTGACATCTCACATTCGAACGCTAGCATCCCTAGTATATCACATTAGGTAGTAGAACATTTGTTTGATGTGACAAACGGCATGTAAAGAAGCCCAAAATGTGTGAAAAGACTTTCAAATCGAGCCATGCAGTGAGTCAGCCCCGCTCACGCCGTTTTTCTTAGTTTCATATAAGTAAATGATTTATCCATCAAAAGCACTTTCTCAGCGGTTTCTTTGTCGTTTTATAGCTAAAGGTGTCACAAAAGTAGACAATATTGACGTCACTTCTCTGCTTGGCATGTTTCTTTTCTCCAAAAGCTAGTTTTCTCCCCCATTTTTGGTTAGAAAGCGGTGTTTTTGGTTCTTTTTCATAAAAAAATGGTCCAAATCCTCTGCTTTGACAACGGCTCGCAGTCAAAGAATAAATATGAAAAATGAAATTCGATTCCGGGCTCCCCGTGACTCATGTGGCGTTTTCAAATTTTTCGTGTTCATTTTATTGTTGAATTTTGATTGCCATTTGAAATGGAAAGAACAAATGACTGATTTCCATCCAATTTAAACTGGATTTGTTTGACATCATCCCTTGCGTGTGTTCTGCAGTGCTGAGCACACGCCTCCTCAAGTCCCAGTCGGCCGACAGCCTGCTGAACAGCGACATGGACACGGCGCCCCCTCCCGCGGCTCCCGCCAACCACGCCTGGATGGACAGCCTCAGTCCGAGGAACAAAGACATGGACGCCGCCTCCTCGGTCGCATCCAACCAGCACTCGCCGCAGACGCACGACGCCTTCCTGTCGCTGCTCGTCAACAAAGGTTCGGATCTGCTGCTAACACAGTCAAACTACGACCTGAAGTTTTGCTCACAAAAGTGGAGGGGAAATTCAATCATGCTGACTGACTTTCAAGTTAAAAAAAATCTTCCCATAGGAAATAATGTCAAGTAAATTCTATATTTTGAAATGGTGGTGCGTGTATTTTGCTGGACAGCAATTATAGGCCTGACAATTATGAATAAGGGGAAACTTTTTTTTCCTCAAGAATATGTTCTATGCAAGCCCACTAGTTGAAACGGAGCATTCTGGTAAATATTGCGTTTGTGGAATAAGTGTTAATCTACTCGTTTTTAGCCATCTCTGGGGGCGGACATTTTGTCTTCTGTCGACTGAAAATGACATCACAACTGCTCACAACGACCAATCACGGCTCAGATTCACAAAACAGGTCAGCCGTGATTGGTCGTTGTGAGCAGTTGTGATGTCATTTTCAGTCGACAGAAGACAAAATGGCCGCCCCCGGAGATGGCTAAAAACGAGTGGATTAACTCTTATTCCACAAACGCAATATTTATCAGAATGCCTTGGTTCAACGAGTGGGCCTGCTGGGAACATTCTTGATCTATATATAGCTTCATTTTTGTTGGACAAAAAGAGGCACGTCTAAATTAAATACTTTTTAATCTAAGTAAGAAATGTTGCCTAGAATGGTTTACAAAAGCTAACAGTTTGATAATGTTATGATAGTTTCCCAAAATGTATTTGTCGAGTATAAATAAAAAAAGAACTTGGCCACTGTACAATAAATCTAAAAAAAAAAAATACTCAGTTTGAACCGGTTTATCCTCATTTTGGACAATCGGCCTTCAGTGGAGGAGTACAGCATCGGCTCGGCCACAGACCTGACGGAGAGCAGCTCGGTGGTGGACGGCGATTGGACCATGGTTGACGAGAACTCGTCCACGCTGAGCCTGAGCCAGGCCGAGTTGGAGCACATCTCCATGGAGCTGGCCAACAAAGGGCCGCACAAGTCGCAGGTGCAGCTCAGGTAAGGCCAGACGGCCGCCCCACCTCGCCCGGTTGAAGACGGGCGTTTAACGGCGTCCTTTCAGGTACCTGCTGCACGTCTTCATGGAGGCGGGCTGCCTGGAGTGGTGCGTCATCATCGGCTTGATTCTGCGCGACGCCAACGTCATCAAGCAGGCCATCGGATTCCTGGCCAGTCCCGAAGTTCCCGTAGAAACCGTGCAGAGCGTACGGAGCGGATTACTGGCTGTGGATGCCTGGACCTCCACTGACTGGTGAGTTATTGTTTTATCATCAAAATTTGATTAGTGGATTCAGAATTGTAACCCTTGCTGGTCAAGCACTTTTTTTTTTACCAAAGGATTTCTTTGTGTTTTGGATTTTCAAGACATAATCTTTCTTTTTGTTTCAACTGTTGCCAAAAATGTTTTCCTCCTAACAAAACACTTAGTATTTTCTTTTTTATCCCCCAAAGCTTTTTTTCTTTCTTTTTTCTTTTTTTTTTAAGAATCACAAGAAATATTATTAGTATATATGTATTTTTTTTTTAAACTCTTGTTTTGTCCAATAGTACATGTCTATGTTTTCAAAATGTTATCCGAGAAGCAACATTAAAAATGTCTTTGTTTTTCACCATTTTTCAAACAAAAACATTTATCATGCACCATTTGCATGTTTTTTTGTATAACCTCAAAAAAAAGTCAATACCTGAATTTATTTTTCTTTCCGTTACAAACATGGAGAAGAAATATTTTTGAAGTCTTTAGCAAAAAACATATTTTTCTTGGCCGTAAAAAATCCCAAAATGTGAGTCTTTTTCTGTTGGTGTCATTTGCCTGCAGCCTGGGCTACAAAGCATTTCTGGGCGTGATCCAGCCTCACCTGCAGCAGCTGATGGCGTCCGCCGTGGCTGAGCAAGTGCAGCCAGAGGCCTTTCAGCCTTCCGCCTGCCAGAGCGCCAAGCTCAGTGCCGGTGAGGGCCCGGGGGGCGTCGCCTTGGCCCGCCCCGAGGACGGCGGCGGCAGATGTGCGGCCGCCGCCCCCCTGGGACTACTGACGCTTCCCTCTATGGAGTGTAACACAGTCATAGAGGACCAGGCCCCCGATCAGATGGAGGAGCGGGCAGAGGAGGAGGGCGCCTACGACTGCACCTTGTCCTGAACCCATTTGAGCTTCTTACTCCACTCAGTGTTATCAACCCTTCTTTGCATAAAGGAGTGAATTCCTTTCCGACATAAGGAAATGAATTGAGTGGAAATAACCCTCACAAACAACAAAACGTGACGTTTCATACTTTCATACCTCATAACGGTTTTAAACGTATTATTTTTTCACAGATGTTATTTTTCTACTCAACCAAATCATGATGTATGGATTCTTACACACGCACACACACACACACAAATATATATATATGTATGTATGTATATATGTGTATGAATATATATGTATGTATGTATATGTGTAAGTGTGTGTATATATATATATATATATATATATATATGTATATATATATATATATATATATATATATGTATATATATATGTGTGTGTAAGTATATATATATACATATATATATGTAAGTATATATATGTAAGTATATATATATATATGTGTGTGTGTGTAAGTATATATATATACATATATATGTAAGTATATATATGTATATATATATATGTGTGTGTGTGTGTGTAAGTATATATATGTAAGTATATATATATATTTATATGTAAGTATATATATATATATTTTTATATATATATATATATATATACATATATCTCAAAGAAAAAGTAACATTTCTGCAGGAAAAAAAGGATCCGTTCTCATTGTCATTTTCCACAATGCATCTGGCCGTACTGCTGGACACTCTAAAAAAAATGTTTTTACCACATTGTATTGTGCATGGAGTTAATTTTATGGTATTGGTCGACATTTATGAGGATTATTTATTGTAATTATGATAGTATCATCATTTCTGAATCCTTGTTTTTATTTCCCCCCAATTTCTTTTTTTTTTTTTTTTTTTAAAGTTCATCCAGGTGGTATAAGAGCGTCAGTATTATATTGTGCAATGTATCCAAATGTTACTTGGCTTTGTGTTTTGCTTCACGTTTTACTTTTGACCAAACGTCACCCTGTTAAGAGGACGATTACTTTTTAATCGCCACAGACGGAAAACGTTGGAGCGGTGGCGTCGTCATGGCGACGCTTTACTTGAAAAAGAAAAAAAACACGCTGACTTGACGAACCAAAGACTTTTTTTTTTTTTTGTAGTTTGTGTGTTTTGTTCAGATGCCTTCTTTTTAACTCCTTTGGACGCTGGGACTGGACACAACATTAGGGACACCTGCACCATCGATTAGTATCGAATACAAGCTCGGAGCTGTTTGTAATATTTAGACCCACTAATTACCAAAATAGGGCAGCACGGTGGCCTCACACTAAATGTTCCATGGGTGGATGCCTGTACTCCGATTGGCAGGCGACCAGTCCAGACCGTCCTCTTCTTTGGCCAAAAGTCAACCGGGTTCGGCTCCAGCTCAACAGCGACCTTCATTCGAGCAAGCGCGAAGGAAAAAAAAGCATTCATGCATATCCAAAACATTGGAGTCTGCCATTCGCTTCAATCATAACCCTAAAGTGTGGGTGTACCTAATAAAGTGACCGTACGTGTCTCGTTGAGGTACTCGAACCCTAACAGTGTACAGTACTAAATACTACTAGTACTACTACATAGCAGAAATGCTAAGTGCTGTGAACAGAAGCACCCCTGTATATTTTTCTCTCCTTTTCTACTCGTTTCCACTTTATTTTTTGCTTGTACATAGACCAATAAATTATTTTTAAAAAAAAGTTTCGATTACATCTCTGATTTAGATGGGGTTGAGTAATGATGGCTCGTTCGTATTGAGTAAAAAAAGTGTGTGTAAAACAATGCTCTTTTTTTATGTTAATCTATTATAAAAAGCTGCCGTAACTTCATATTGATTAGGTTTGTAATTCTTGAAAATGTTTTATAAATCCATTTACAATTTAATCATGCATCTCATCTTATTGGCCGGGTTCCCGCTCAAACTTTCTGGTATTGCTCCATCGCAACAGACGGTTTAAATGCACTAAAAAAAACACATAGTCGCAAAAGTCCAAGCGACCAGCATACGTGTTCGCAAGGAAAAGGACTATGCGTTAACTTGATGCCACAATTACGTCAGTGTCATGTCAAATATCGTGTACAAAATGTGTTTCGCGTGTACAAAACACAGTTATAAATGTGCCACAATTCTTAACCAATTAGGAGTCGGACAGTAGGGCTAATTCTGATTGGCTGTTTATTATCCAATCGCAGTAAGTACAACGTCCGGGAAGCCTCAAACACAAACAGTCGATGGAATATTCGGTATTCTTTGCTTCACACTTTTCTGTTCTTTTTATGGTAATAATTAAAAAATATATTTTTTCCAAGTAGTATCTTTGTTTGGTTTAATGTTATTGACCCTTGAGACACCAGCAGTTACGTTTTCTTCCCCCGGGTCCCGCCCTCTTCTTAGTTACGATTGGATAGTAAACAGCCAATCAGAATTAGCCCTACTGTTAGACTCCTGGCATCAAACTAACGCCAGAGGAGTGGCCATCCAAAATGGACGATCGCATGGGATTGACACCGGCCCTCGAGGAACAGGATTGAAGACCCCTGCTGTAGTCAATTCGAACCAATATGGTCCAGCTGCCGCACCTCAATTGCATCTTGTAAGTCACTGTAATTGTTGCCGCTGCAGCATTAAAATAAACAAAAAAAGAAGTAGAAGCCATTGTGACCTATAGTAAGATTATGTAAAACAGGTTGATGTGAGGGAATAAGGTAAAAGTGCCATGACACAATTTCTGTATTTTTTTAAATGTTATTTATTAATTACAAGTGCTCGTTTCATTCAAGCTTTATCATGTAAAATCATCCAAGTATTAAACACATCCCAAAGCGACAATTCCAACAGTCCATCGCCACTCAAAACTGCATTTTATTTTTGTTACAACCGGAAACCAAAAACACAGCAGTTAGAGGTAAAGTGTCAAATCCATTAAAACACATATACACACTTTAAAAAAAAGTATTTAAAATGCTGGGGAGGGGGTGAGGGTGAGGACAGAAACAAAGGAAAAAGGTCACGGAAGAAAGAATAAGAACAAAGGTAAACAGATTAAGCCAAAAGTGGCCTTAAGAGGAGTTTCAAATTGAAACAAAAAACATTTAAGACATTCCGACATGGATCCCACATAGTACTTTTTGTGTTTGTGTCCATTTTTGTCAAAGATGTGCCACAAAAGATGAACTTTTTTCCTTTTTACTTGAAATGGCCATTGCAGCAGTTTGTAACCCTTAAATGCTCTTAAAGCAAACTAAAAAGTCACTTAAAATTTTTATTGAGGACCACATTTTTTTAGTCTAAAGTGAGAAAAAAAAAAAAGCCCTAAATATTAAATTATCTGCTTTAACCGTTCATTCACCTTTCGACTCATCTTGTGAAGGCAAACTTGTGCGATGCAGACAGAAATATTGGGACGCGCCACCCACTTTCTGGCCTCCCACCGCCGCGTCCCAACACTTTTGTCCTCATTTTGGCAGTCAAACTGCTCGGAGGGTGACACTGAGTGCAAACAATCTCGGCGTGTGTGCGTGCGTGATGTGTATGTGACATGCTCGTGTGCGTGTCGGTGATGTTTTTGTTAGCGTAAGATGCATGACTGACAAGTTCCTTGTGTGTGTGCGTGTTTTTTTGGGGGGGTTTTTTCTCGCATTTTTGCATGTCCGTGATATGTGCCCGAGTGTGTGTATACAAGTGTGAGAGCGAGTGTATGACGTGTGTATTTGTGTGTTTGACATTGCGTCTGAATGCATGCATGTGACACTATTTAGAGTAATATCGCGTCCACTCTTTGCACATGAGCAGCAGGATGTTGATGGTTCCAAGTCTGAACAGTTGGAGTGGTCGCTAGCTTGTCATTGTTCCGATTGCCGCAATGTATAGTAGAGACCGCAGTGTGACTACATTTGATTTCAGTTTTTGTGTTGTATTCATCATGGTGTTTTATAGATTTTAAAACCCAACCCTGGTTTGAAACCTTACTCGAGACACTAATCTTGAATCCTGAAACCTTCATTTGTAATCTTCAAACCCTAAATTGATAACTAACCCCGACTTGAAACCCTAATATTGTATTGAAAGCCTCAACTAATATGATTCTGCCTCAAAATCCGAATTTTTAACACGAACCATGTCTTCAAACCCTAATTTGAAACAATAATCCTGATTTTAAACCCTAATTTTAACCCTAAACCTGACTTCAAACCCTAATTTGAAACCCAGATCCGGACTCGAACCCATTAACCCATAATGACACTCTAATCGGGATTTTAAACCCCAATTTGAAACCCTATTCCTTACTAAACCCAAATTTGAAACCCCAATCCTGTCTTCAAACTCTAATTCGAAACCTAATCCGAGTTTTAAACCCAAATTTTAACTCCAATCCTGATTTGCCCCCCCCCTAATTTGAAACCCAGATCCTGAATAGACCATAATGACACTCTAATCGTGATTTTAAACCCTAACATGAAATCCTATTCCTGACTAAACCCAAATTTGAAACCCCAATCATGACTCTAAACCCCAATTTCAACCCTAATCATGACAATATATCGTAATTTCAACCCTAATCCTGATTTCAAACCCTAATTTGAAGATCCAATCCTGACTTCAAACCCTTAATTTGAAACCCTAAGCCTGATTTGAAATCCTAATCTAGGCTTCAAATTTGAATCATAACCTTTGCTTGTTTAAAACTCGACACGTCTTAAAAGCCTACTTTGATAGCCAAACTAAAAAGAACCCATGATGACTTATGCATTGTTTTTGTATACATCTGTTTTTAAAAACGGATCATTTATGTTTACTGTGATTGCAATCACTGGTAAATAGCAACCATCTTGTGTTACTGTTCATGTGGCCGGCCGCTCCGTTACCATGGCGACACCCGGAAGCCCGTCTGACCGCATCGTAGGTTTTCCCGCCTCAACGTTTCAAAGATGACAACAACAAACACAAAATGGATTTCACAGTTTGATATTTTTCGGAACTTCCAGGCACTCATTTCTGCGTGAGTTAGCTTTCCGTTAGCTTTGATGCTAAATTCATCCAGTGGTGATTTGACAAAAGTGGGAGAGGGAGAAAACAAAAGAAGTTTCCAGTTTCATAGGTGATTTAAAGTCGATAGTGGTGGAGGGGAGAGGTAGCATCATCATCATCATCATCATCAGCAGCATGCTCATTCATTTCAAACCCTAACCCTGCCTTAAAACCCCAATTTGAAACCCTAATCATGTGTCCGCAGGCAAATTTGAGCACCTCAATCTGAATCGCGCCCAACTATGAAACCGTAAGCAGTTGCAAGGTGTTGAGAGTGCAGTGCTGATAGTGTACTGTATGCTGATGAAGAGGAGAGGTAGCATATTAGCGCGTTAGCGTGTGAGGGGGAGAAAAAAAGGCACCGCAGATTTGAGATCAGCGAAATAAACGGGTTTGCTCCGACTTGCTACTGACACAGTGATGCTGGGGGTCTCTCAGGCTGCGTGTGTGTGTGTGTGCGTGTGTGTGTGTGTGTGTAAAGGCATGGTCAAGCAGTGTCGATGCCTCAGTATCGGTACAAGTCATAAGTGCTGACCCAGGACGAGGGGAAGGCCCATGAGGGGAAGCGGCTCAGGAGTTCCTGCAGCCGAGGCGTCTTCTGGTCCTCCCCGAAGAAGTAGTGGGTGGATATGGCCACCGAGATCATCGCCTCGGGGCTTGACGCCGACGGGGCCCGTTCTGTGGGCGGCTGGAAGAGAACAAGAACCCGGTCAAGCCTGTTTGCGTGCCCGTGTGTAGTATGCTAGCTAGCTAACATCGAACATTATATTGATTGTAACATGGGTTCATGATTGAGTGTTGATGCTTTATGGTCCTCTGTTTAAAGTATGTTGTTGCCATCTAGAGTCATCTATACGCAATTACAAATGTCAGTTTGGGGAGACACTCATTGTTTTGCCGATGGTTGCTATTGTATTTTTTTTTTTTTTTTTTCCATTTAGAAAATATTGCTTCTTTCAAAACTTACTTTTTGATTAAACATCATTGGGCTGGCAGGAAAATTTAGAATGTTTAAAAAGCACAGCAGAAGTGCTATTAAAAACATTTGGTTTTTTTTTTTACATTTGTAAAATGTTTTTCTGTCCATTTTAACTTTAAAATGAAAAAAAATGGGTCAGCTGAATAAATCTAATTTATTTTTTTACATTTCAAAATGTTTATACTTTTATTTTTAAATATCACTTTTATTTGAAATAAATGAAAGACCAGCAGAAGAAATGTCATAAATAAAAATATCTTACAATTTCATAGAAAATGGAAAAAAAGTCTGCAGAAGTTTCATAACTAACAATGTTAACTTGATTTAAATCTTATTTTTCACTTGATGAAAACATAAAAAGGCCAAATGTTTGATAACATTTTTAAAACATTTTTGAAATATTTGTCTACATTTAACCTACTTTTTCCTCAACTCAACTTTATTTATAGAGCCTTCTAAAACAACCAATTACTTAATGCCAAAACAAAAATAGGACAGCATGAGTTTTCAAAAAAAATTAATTTCAAAAAGATTTTTTCTAGATTTCTTACGTTTTCCATTTTAAAACGAAAAAAATCTTTTTTGTTGTTGTTTTTTTTGTTTTTTTAAATAAAGTATTTTTCTATTTCATTACATTCAAATGAAAACTCATTCAGTGTTGTCAGACAAATAGCGTGAGTCGACCACAGTAAATAAGTTGTTTAAATAGATTGGTCCATTTTCTGACCGGATCTGTGATCGGTTATCTTTTTTTCGCCCCTCAAACACACTGATCGGCTACGAAATCCTGACTATGTAAAGCCTAGAGACAATGAATACTGTCGGCAGTACCTGTATTTCAAACCAGAACGTCCACGTGGGTGCGTCCAGGCCGTGTGAGTAGAAGACAAAGTACTCGCCGCTCAGGTCAAACTGCGGCGTGCCATCTCCAAAGGACCACGTGGACAGACTGGCTCCGCGGTGAGGCATCAAGTAGAGCGACATGTGGCTCGGCCCTGCGCGGCACACCAAATGAGTGGACGGCGCATAGCGCAGTTGGGCTGGGGGGGGGGGACTCTCCCTACCTTTGACGCTGAACGTCATCTTGACGGTGCCCCAGCCGGTCTCCTCCTTGGACACCAGGCGGAAGTCCACCGGGGAGCTTGGAGAAACGTCGGGAGCGGGGAGGTACCAGTTCTTCCTGCCGAGAAGCAGCAGCGTTAAAAAGGGCGGCGCCCGGCGCGGTGCGGCGGCGCGGCGACGCACTTGCTGAGGAACTTGACGGGCAGGAACCAGGGGAAGCCGCAGAAGGGGCGGTCCTCGCGGCACTGGGTGCGCACGCCGTCGTGGATCTGGGGCAGGTGCGGCGTGACGTGCTGCATGCCCGTGTAGTCGAAGCTGTTGATCCACACGCCGGAGTCGCGCGACTCCACGCGGCCGTGCACGTCGTAGAAGGTGCGCGTCGTGTGCTGGGGAGCAAAGAGAGCGCAAAACCCACCGTGGAATCTTCCTGCCAGAAATCCTCATGACGTCTTAAAATGCTAAAAAGGAACCATAACCCGAAACATCGACGCCTGTCTCGAAATGCTAATTTGATACCTTAACCCTGCATGGAATCCAACACTTGTCTTAAAACTCTTAATCCTGTCTTGAAACCTGACTTTGAAGCCCTAAAACAAGTTCAAACATTTGAAACGGTAACTCCATTTTGAAACCCTAACCTTGTCTTCAAAGCACAAAATGAAACCTTAAGTGCGTGCGTCCCAATCGAACCTGTAGGAAGACCCTTTTGGGGCGCGGGCTGTCTGGACTTCCCGAGTAGGGGAAAAGGAGGCCGCTGGACACCAGCAGGAATACGAGTGCGAAGATGGAGCCCAGGCCCGCCAGAATCCACTTGGTGCTCCTCACCAAGTAAATGAAATGGAGCTGCCAACGGATCGAGATTCACAAATCATGAAAAAAAAAAAACTCGCAAGAGCAGCCGTGCGGGAGGGGGGGAAAAAGGGCGGGCACTCACGAAAAAGGAGGAGAGGAAAACGGTGGCTATGGTAACCAGGGCGGCCAGGACCATCTCGGGGGGGATCTCGGTGCCGCTTCGGCCCATGATGGGTGTGAAGATCTCGAAGACCACCCAAATGAGGAACATGATGTGCAGGTAGGGCAAAGCCAGGCCTGCCAGGTAGAGGACGCTGTACTTGAGCGACGCCCCTACGCCAATCACAGAAAAGGCGTGTTCAGGAAGGAAATCTTCTGGCTATCATTGTCGCTCGCGGCTAGGTGTAGAAACGTGACCGGCCTCTGTTCTTGAACTCGTTGGCGAGCAGCAGCTTGGTGAAGAGCGGGAAGGCCACCATGAGCATGGGGACATAGGCCGAGCAGAGGCCGCGCTGGGTCATCAACAGCAGGCTGCAGCACCACAGCAGCAGGCCCACGTCCAAGTAGAGCTCGCCCAGCTCGACCATGCGCACGCCCTGAAACCAAAGGCAGTTTGATTTTTTGTTAGTTATTTACGCAAGCTCAGTATTTAGTTAACTAGTCACTGACCTGTCTATGTAGTCGTTCATTTGTGAGTTAGCTACTTTGCTCATTTTAAAATTAGCTAAGTAGCTACAGTTAGCTAGTTTGTTAGCTGGTTTGTTAGCTAGCTAGCTAGTTAAAATAACTGTTGCTGAAAAGTGATAATACATAAATACAATTAAAAAAAAAAAAAGCAAAAAGGCTTTAGATGACATTCCTACAAAAGCAAATCTGCTTTTGGCAGCTTTTCCTACTTCACTTGAATGAAATAGCCAAATCTAGAGAAGTTGTCTGGTTCCCTGCATTAAACATTTTTTAGTGCGACATGTAACCTTCAAATGGAGCCCTTGTTCATTGTCTAGACACGCGCATACACACTCACACATCTAGACACGCGCATACACACTCACACACATACAATGAGAGCCACTGTTCTGCCCCCAGTGTGATAAAGAGGACGCTTTATCTGCGACACGGGCATGTCGTCATGCGGTAACTAATGTGAACTAGTGGAAACCTCGGTGGCGATGAAGAACATGACATGCAGCCCACATAGCATTGAGGATCCTTTCCTGGACTCCAACTGGGCCACGTTGGTTTTAAATTTAAATTCTTCTTGGCCAGTGTGTACATTAGATTTCATTATAGTTTGCAATTAAAAAAAAATAAAAAACACATTTTTAATTTAATTAATCTATTTAAAGGGAAAAAAAAAAACATTTAGCACCAGAAACAAGAAGAAAAGCAGCTCACCCTGTAGTAAAGGTTCTTGGCCAGCGTGTGAACCAGTACCATCTTGCCAGTGGCAACAGAACCGTAGAGTAACACGGAGGCGTAGAAATGGGTGTACCAAAACATGGATCGGCCGAGCAGCGTCACCAGCACGGCCACAATCAGAACCGACAGAAAGGCGACCAACCAGCCCAGCAGCGCCACACCCGTGGCACATGCCAGATCACGAACATAGCGCCCGCCTGTGGCAGATAGGTGGAATCCATGAAAATATTGCATGCGTGTAACTCATTCATATTTATGTCATATCACAGAGGGTCTGAACAAGTCTGGTACTAAAAGCGTTAATGGTGAATGGTTAAACTTCGATGCCCACACGCAACGGCGAAAACGCAGAACTTCTTCACAATTTACCGCCGATGGCCATGTGCAAGTGCTTCAAGTTTTTTCAATTTGCTGCTAATTAGTTAATTTGTGATTTAGGTAATTGACTGGCTAGCTATTTGGTTAGGTAGTTAGTCACTTAGCTAACTAGCCAGTTAGTAGCACAATTCTTTTTATTTTTTTACCAAAGTTAGCTATTTGTCTGGATAGGTATTTAGTTAGTTTGTGAACTGTTAAGTTCCATAGCCAGATATTTGAGTCGTTAGTTTACTAGTTATTTAGTTACTTTTACTCAGATAATTTGATCATTAGTCAGTTAGCTACTGAGCTAGTTGCGTGATTATCTACCTAGTTAGTTGATTGGCTATTTAACTCATTTGATGGTTGATTTGTTAGCTGCTTAACTAGTTCGCTAATAAGATGAGTAGTTAGCTACTAAGTAATGGCTTATTGGCGAGTTGGCAAATTAACTAGTCTGTAGTTGATTAGTAAACTACTTAGCCAGATAATTGTTTAATGAACTGCCTAACTATGTATATAATTAATGAGTTAGCCACTTAGATAGTTAAGTCACTATTTAGCTGGCCTGCGTTTAGCCAAGTAGCTACTTAGCTAGTAGTATCAAGACGGTAGACATTTAGGATTATTTGGCCTCGGTGGAGGTTGATTAGTGCAAACATACAGTGAAGGTAATTTATTACATTTGGAACAGGGTCAACAAAGTCTTGCTTATCATTTTATTGGCAGTAAAGGAAATGTCCAATATGAGCCTAAAATGGCTGCTTCAATAAAATGTCAGACTTCATGTATCATTTTTTTGTCTACACGCATTGTATGCTCAGGCCCCATACAAAAACAATCGTAATGAAGTGTTACTTGAAACCCACCGCGGTTGCCTGGCCGAGAGGCTTTCCTGGCCAGATAGACGAAAGTTGCCATGGCGACCATGTAGTTGAGGATGGTGCCGACGCGGGCCGGGTAGGCCACCACGGCCACGCCCAGCACGTCGAAGAACACCATGTTGCCGTGGCGATACTCGGAGGAGTCGGCCAGCTTCTCAGACATGAGCAGATGCTTGAGGACGGCCAGGATGTTGTCACCTAGGGATGAGTAAAATATATTTTCTTAAATAGAGGCCTCCTGTCTAATAGACACCATGCCCAATGAATCGCCAGGTGCACTGTTTAGATAAATGCTGACTTGTACATCAACCAAGGAATTAATTCAGTGACACAACTGAGTAAAAACACACTGAGATGCGTTTTATGAATGAATCGCTTTGTGCAACGGAAGAAGAATTAGACAAAAACGAAGGACTTTGAGCCTTCTTTATTGGTATCCTCGCTATTGGCGCTTTATCTCAATCAATCATTAAATACTTTGACTAGCCTTGAGATATCTTACAGCTAAATAAGACAACTATAATATTAAAATTAGTATGTAGCACAGGGGTGGGCAAGCATTTGATTTTTTAAAACAGACATATGGCCATGTCATTCTAAATAATGTTTAAAGTGGAAGTCAACTCAAACATATTTTATTCCAGAATGTGTTCTATGCAGGCCCAATATTCTAAACACGGCATTCTAATTAATATTGCATTTGTGGAATATGAGAAATCCACCTGTTTTTAGCTAGCTCAAGGGGTAGCCATTTTGTCACTTCTGTCGACTGAAGATGACATCAAAGTTGCTCAGAGGTCAGATAACAACCTCAGCTCAGCTTCAGAAAACAGTTGAGTGCATTTTGCTGCTTAACTTATATTTCACAAGCGCAGTATTAATCAGAATGCCGTATTTCAACTAGTGGGCCTGCATAGAAAAAAATATGTTTGGGTTGACTTCCTCTTTAAAAAAAAAAAAAAAAAAAAAAAGGTAGATGTAAAATACATGAAATAAACTAATTATAGTTTTTAACTGTATTATTTACAAATAATTTAATTATAATTAACTGACCAATAAGTTAATTATGACTACATTATTATTTTACTATTTTGTTTTTACTTTATTAATTACAATAAATTAATTATTGGGGTAAATTAAGTAAATTTTAACAGATCTAATCATGGGGGTAAAAAAGGGCTACAATAATGCAATGCAACATTATATTATATTAATATATTATATTATATTATATTATATTATATTATATTATATTATATTATATTATATTATATTATATTATATTATATTATGTTACAGTAAAATGCAACAAATAATACAATACTCTTGAATGCCAAATGCTTGTTGGGCCGCATTGGAAGAACGGAAAATAAATTGTATTATTACGTTAATGTCATTAATTAACCAAGAGTAGGTTAAAATAAACTTGATACAATGTTATTATTTACAATAGGTCAACCACTTATTTAAAGAGAAATGATTTTCAAAAAAAAGGAATACCAATGAATGAAATGAACCAATTTTAGGGAGCCAGATGTAGGCCAGATTAAATACTTATTTTTGCCCACTATTGTTGTAATAGCAGCGATTTTTTTTCTCTCGTATTTTAAGCGCCGCCGCCTGCATGCTTACATGCTTAAAAGCACAACAAAAACAAACAGTCTGCGAGACAATGCACTTATTGTTCTCAGGGGCGCCATTTGCTTTGCCGGAAAGTTCTGCTTTCTGAGTGTGTGAAGGCTTACTGTTTACTCCTCTTGCAGGGTCGCCTGCTTCATGCCAGCCTAAAAATATTACTACGACTTCACTTCCTCCCTCTCTTGCCAACAATTCATGTCTTTTGCTGTGCACACTGAGAGAAGGGGGTTGAGGGAGAGATACAGCACCTGCCTGTGTGTGTGTGCGTTTACATTTTTTTTTTTTTTTAAGTGCTGACAGACAGGATTGTCTGCTAGGCGGAGCGCAATTATTCAAGCAGCAAGCAGCAGGTAATGGAGTGCATCTGTGGCAGGTACGCTCGCTATGTGCGCATCTTTTAGCGCCTCGCCTGCTAGATACTGCGATTAGAAAAGCGCTGAACAGTACAAAACGGGCCGGTCTCCCAGAGAATTGATGTACTGCATGCTCTGCTTGTGTGTCTTGCTGCTCCATGTGCGTTAATGTAGCAGCTGTTTATTTATAATTACCGTAACATCGCCGGTTGGTGTGGAACATACTCCCCATGATAAACAGGTGTTCACTGTTCTGAAGATTATTGACTAAAATGTACGATATAGCCTCCAGGTGTTCGATAGCTGCATACCTGCTCTCTGTATGGATCCTGTGAGGATTCTGTCGGCAGTGTCGTACTTGGTATGATAGATGAAACCGTTCTCGATGAACGCTAGGTCAATGCCTGCAGAAAGAAATAAAAGGCATATTGTAGGTATTCTAATTGAAAAGAATAATCAGGGATCCTTTTCCATCAGTAAAAAGCCATAGCCAAAGCATAATAACAAAATTATGTTTAGCAATAATATATGAACATGAAAGCGTATGTATTTGATTTACTGCTGTGTACATAAAGGTTCCTCATTGCTCCTAACGCTAGCAAAATTACATTTATTTAAGTATTATTTATTCCATTTATTTACTCCGAATGGCCATTGTTATGGCAAATGGAAATTGTTATTAAATTAATTAAAGCCTTTGTTCAATTCAATATATTATCACAAGTAACTTTAAGCGTTTGGTACTTTTTCCATTACTTTAATTCTCAATGTAAATGGATTGTTGCTTACGTTCATTTTTTTACTGAACTGATAAAATAAAAGCAATTTCAGTTTTTTGGGGGTTTTTTTCAATAAAAATAATTTGACGATGATAAGGTGAAATCACTTTTCACCCTTAAAAATGAAAAGAAAAAAAAAACACTCCAAGCATTTTTAGGAATGTCGCGCACACACATAGGATCCCTAAGAAATAAAAACACAGACAACAGTTTTATAGTCCTTTGCATCTTGTTACCTGGGATGTTACCAAAGTCCCTGTAGATGCGGAAGTCCGTATCGGAGGGGATGATGCCACTCTGAAAGACTTCCTGGCCCACCACGGAGGCGAAGGGGTGTTTGGCAGCGTGCACGTATGCTTGGACCAGCCACGGGTTCTCTGGTCCTGTCGGAACCCAAACGCGGAGGATACGTTCAGGAATTTAATACATCGCCGTTATGTTTGTTTCACGACTTTGTGAGATGGGACAGGGTTTGATAAGTATGTAGGGATGAAGCCGTTCACAATTTACTGTTAAACCGTGATCAAATTTCAAACTGTTAGCATCACAGTTTATATTGTAAATATCGTTAATACTATATTGAGCATCTCTGTTGGAGTTTTGCTTTTAAAATGCACTCTGCTACTTGCTGATTCATAGCCTGCCGAATTAATCACTTCCAGCCCCGCAAAAAAACAACAAAAAATGTTGTGATGTGTTGTTTTCATGAAACCAGCACTCTATGGAACACAATTAGACATAATGTACACTCAATCATTTGTGCATCATGATTTCATGCTTCAATGCCTATTGGCACTGTTCTGCTCCTTCTGGCGGGTGCCCCTGGACCACTAGGGGGAAGTACAATACAAAATAAATAGACAAGACTGTTGAATACACAACGTGTAATCCGTTTTTGTCTCGTTTAGTTTGAGACTAAACCATCCAGGAGTGGCAATAAACAGTTTGAAGCAAGCACTTTTTTTTTTTTTTTTTAAGAATTGTATTACTATAATCAATTTTTATGACGTTCTATCTCTTTAAGTGCGTGAGGGCGAGTGAGTGCATCAGATGACTCCCTTACCTGTCTGGAAAACGACCTCCTTGCCCCCGACGCCAGCAGCTTCCAAATTAATGAAGGCTCTAACCTGTTTGGCCCACGGGTGCTGAGTGATGAAGCCATGACTGGCCTACGCAGACCAAGCCAAAAAAAACAACAACAAAAAAGCGTAAAATATAACTGGTAAAAACAAGACAAGACATGCATCCGTGGGCTTGATGCTGCGCTACCTGTAGGACATTTTCTTCCGCCCCGTTAAAGAGGAAGATGACGCCGTGGCGAAGAGGAGTGGACTGGTTGGCGAGCGAGTGGAGGACTTCCAGCATGACGGCGCAGCTCACGGCGTCGTCACTCGCACCTGAAGACGGTAAAAATGTGAACTTTACAACACCACATAGCTCAGACAATTGAGGGAAAAATATACACCTCCAAAATCGCACAAAAAAATTTGTAAAGTCGGAATATTCTCCACAGACCTTTCCGTATTTTCTAGATACCTATATTTAATTGAATTGCTGACAGAGGTTATATAATATAATATAATATAATATAATATAATATAATATATATATATATATATATACCCACACTGTTTCTCAACACATGACTTGTAAGGTAGGCTGGGCAAAGATTCAGAGCCACTTTCAAGCAACGACCAGACAGCAGTGTAACAGGCGGGGAATATTGTGTCTCACAACTTGCATGAGACGGAGCCGGCCACTCACAACAGGCTAAATTACGCTTTTGGAAATTTTTATTTTTACACATAAATCGTGATTTATCAGTAATCCATTGCCTGTACAGAACAGATGAGCTCCTGTGGGAAAACAGCTGTTTCACAACCTGAACAAGGGCAATCCGGGTGGGCCAGCATCCCGGAACAGACTGGCGGCGCCACGCCATACGATACCAAAGGGCAGTTTACAGTGAACTAGCAAAAAGATTACAAACAACATGGGAATAAAACGGGGGGAGGCCGCGTGTGAAAACATGCCAGGAATGCGTTGACCTGCCGGAGCTCCGGCTCCGGTTGCATTGTGCTGACAATGGTGTGAGAAAAAACGGGGGTTGGAGGGGTTACCCCATGGGAGGAAATGAACAGGGCATGTGATGCAGAAATCTTAAAACAGGTTAGTGTTGAGGCACGACATTGGCCAGGAATTCTTCACATCAAATTTAGCTTTTTGTCCCTCTTTTTTTTTTTTTTTTTTTTAAAGGCCAAATCATGCGCTTCAGATTTGCGGATTGAAGGTTTAGCGCGGTGTGTCTGTCTGGGCTGCTGCCATCATCCCTCATGTGAGCAACGTTAATCCTTAGTGCCCCCAAAAGACCTCAATGGGACCTCAAATCAGCCAATTTACCAAACAAAACTGGGCTAGTGACTTTGCCTTCTTTATTCACCAGGAATTCAAGGCCAAAAAGATAATTGTCCTCTTATTCTAATCCTAACCCAACCTAACTCCTCATCACTACCTCCCTAATCCTAACCCCTAACCCCAACTCCTTATGATAAACATTGAAAACTATTTAATATTTCTGTAATACCTTTATAAAATGTATATAATAATCATCCTTTCCTATAATAGATGGTATTTTCATACTTAATGTGACATCTAACGTGGCTGTTTAACTGATGGAACGTTATGAACGCTATTCTCCGTTAAATTTAGTGCACATTGTTAATCATGTCTTTTTATTATAACCATAAAAATAATCACGGATCAGATTCAGAAAACAGGTAATCCATGATTGATCGTTGTGAGCAGTTGTGATGTCATTTAGTCATCAGAAGACAAAATGGCCGCCCCCAGAGATGGCTAAAAACGAGTGCATTTTGCAGGCTTAATTTATATTCCACAAACGCAAAATTAATCAGAATGCCGTGTTTCAACTAGTGGGATTGCATAGAACATATTCTTGAAAAAAATATGTTTGGGTTGACCTCCCCCCTTCAATGATGGACTCTGCCTTCCCGGTTTCTTTTACAAAATTTCGCTAAAAGGTAATACAAGAAAACATTTTGTCGGGAAATCAGTACGTTGTCAAGCCTTGTGCCACTTCCTGCTCCACACCTAAGCGATTTCCCTTGGCTGTGAAGAAGCACACGCGCACACACACACACACACACGACCGAGTGAATGTGATTCTCTGCAATGCTTCGTGGGTGTGGAGGAACAAAATCCCTAAAATAAGAATTTTTAAAAAAGCCATTAGGAAAAAAAAAACAGAACAACTGCTCTGCTTCAACTAACCGGTTTTGAAGTGAAACTGTAGTTTAGATCAGATAGCATGCAAATTCCTCAAGTAAAAAATATGTTCAAATAGCATTCAGGGGACATAATGTACTGTACTTGCTTGATTGAAAAAGTGATGTTAAAAAGTACATCAAGACTTTTAGACCACCTAATGGCACTGCTACATTTTTTACTCAAACCTTTCTGACCTAACGAGTTGAAATATGAAGCCGCTGCACTGTTATGATAAGATCGGCATATTTAAGGGGCGAAAAAAAACAAAAACAAAAAAAAACACATACCCAAAGTACTTCCAGGCAGTGAGAACAAATGATAAATTTCTGGCTCATTGGGTCCTTAAGGCAAGAACCGACAGGAAGGCGGGAAGCCAATGTTCAACGGTGCCGCCTTAATTATAGGTTAGGAGCTAACTGTGCTTTTTAAGAACATGTCACAATTTTAAAGGTCCCAGGTGTCTTAATTGATGTCAGTAACATGCCTTTGTCAAAATACATCAAGAATAATGAAGAAAAAAAAAAGTGTGACTCATTCCTTTAATGCAGCTTACTGAACGTTCACATGATCAAGAATACTTAAATATTTGTTTGATTAATTTCGTCGTTTTTACATAACATGTATAGTATCTCTTCATTTTTTTACTTGCCGTACTTTGGATTTAGTTACCTCATTAAATAATGTAACTGATTTATTTATGAGTACAATTAAAAACAAATTGGTCAAAAAACAAAAATCAATTTTACATAGCTTGAAATATATTTTTCTTAAAAATGAATTATATAATACAATATGTGTAAATATTTTGTTATTAAAATAATGTATTTTACAAGCACATTTTTTAATAATGTATATGTATAATGTTTTATAATACAAAGGCAGTAGAAGCGTGGACTGTATTTTCAATGGCGGAGGCACCACTTCATCTGCAAGCCACCCAATTATAGCGGATCTGTGCATGTGGCATAAAATACAGCCCATAAAAATATAACACAAAAAAAAAAAAAAAAAAAGAAACATTAAGTGCGGCCTTAGTTGAGCGATTCCCCTTGTGTATTCTCCAATGTATCCTGACGCCGGTGCGCAAACTATTCACTGCACGGCCTGTAAACAAGGACGCCCAGTGGTCTACTTCTCAAGGGAAAAAAAAAATCATACCTGGACTGTTGGCCACAGAGTCGAAGTGGCAGTTGGCCAGCATGAGATGCTGCGAGCCGGCCTTGGGCTCCAGGCGCACCGCGATGTTGGTGACGCGGTCATAGAAGCTGGTGAAGCCGCCTAGGAAGTCGATGGAGAAGGAACCGGTGGGTCGCTGCACGTCCACACTGAGCTGAAGGTGCGGGCCCTGCTCCGTCGTCACGCGGACTTTCTCGATCTGCTCCAGCAGATAGTCCACCGTCAACACCTCATTCTCGTGGCTGCCGACCGGCCGTGGTCCCACGCTGGTGATGCGCTCCAGGTGCTGCCTGAATGCAGAGATACTGTATGTCTTCATTTCCAGGCTTGAGCTTAATTGTCACTTGCCTGCTTTGACACACATGAATACACGCTTGTTGAACGCTTTCCACTAAGCTTTGTGGAAGTTGTACAATGCCAGTGTGTACCCCACCTCTCACCTCGTCAGCTGGGATAGGCTCCAGTTATCTGCGACCCTAACGAGGGCATCCATCAATAGATGGATGGAGTCTTTATTTAAGGCGTGCCACAGGGGTCTGTTCTTTGCCCATTTTTGGGGGGGATCTATTGGCATGATGTGCATCTTTATTGCCTTGAAATGTTGTGAATTGGCACATCATGAAATAGAATTTAGTCTCAAGGACAACATTGAGACCGAGGCAACACGCTTTGCGTCGGTTCAATTGTGTTTTCAAATGGAGAAATTGGCTGCCACAATGACAGCTAATCCTGTTTGGCGAGAACATTGGACTGCTGACCTCCAGAGAGCCAGTGTGGTATCCATAATCCTTGTCGCTCCAGAAAGATCATTTTCTTTTTCGTCACATGGTTCCAAAGCCTGCCTTACAACACACAGTGATTCAAAGCTTTGATGAAAATGAAGGAACGTTACCTTAATGGACGCATCCGGGTTTCGAGCCAACTAAGTTTAAGTAACCTTGATGTGGATCGGTGTTACTCTTTCAAGTATTTGTTTTTGTTTTTAACACAGATTGTTTTTATGTCATAGTGTTAATCATTAAAAACTATGAAAACATCATTATTTCAAATGTTTTTAGACGGACTGCTTTTATATCAGATTGTTAAATCGAGAGTTGTCCGGATCTGATCCTGTGATGTCAGGGACGATCACGTTATTTTCAGATGAACTGTATTACTTGAAAAAGATCTCATTTTATTTTTTTTTTTATTTTCTTCTGTTAATGGTTATAAAACAACAAAACAATGCTGGGCTCCAACGCTATTGCCAAATGAAAACGCAATGGGCAACGTTTTCTATTATACAATCTCAATGTAATGCTTTGGGTACATGTAGTGCATAAAAAAAAAAAAAACTTCCACACATATACTTTGATCCCACAACATATTTTATGCCATCCTTATGCCTTAACTAGTCATCCTTCGCTTAATCACACTTACTTTCCTGTAACAGCTGGATTGACTGTAAAACAGTTAATCATGCCTGGAGAGTGATGCTAAGTGATGACACGCTAAAGAGGCGACTTCTGTTTTGGTGGTCACCAGTGAGATGAGAGCAACAAAATGAGTCTGCACAGTGAGCACGTGCTCATCGAGAGTAACGAGTATGGAATATGAATGAAATTTATCGTTACTGCAAGCAATGCTATTACATCATCCACAAATACTCGTTTACGACATTGGTAGGGGAGCATATTGGTTGTACTACAAGATACTTTGAATGCCATGTTTGGGTTTTATTGAATTTTACAACATTTTTTACCTAAAACGTTCTATTAATTAAGAAACGATAAGAAAATTGCCATTTTCTCAGGCTATAAAATGACCTATGTCAACCACAAAATGTTGTCCATAACGCAGAGCATCGTGTGACTATTGTAATGACTGTAGGGTATTCATTGTTTAGAGTGGGGTTAAGTGCTCTAGCTCTAATTTTACATTTCACTGTGTGAAATTGAATCATTTACCGTTTCAGATCTTTGTTACTACTCAAAGTGGATTTTTCCAGTTTTAATTTTAAAGATTTATTTTGTTTATTTAGGAAGGGCTAGTCACATTTTATTTGGGAAAAGTATCATGCTAGAATAATTCTATTAAAATTAAAATAACGTGACACAAATCAATGAACTGCTTGGGTGCCTCAATCCCTCCAAGCAAAGGATACACTAGTCAGAAGAGAAGCTACACTTGCAAGGCTAAAAACCAAGGATTGTATCAAAATATGTGCCTTGGACTTCAATTAAGTCAACACGCCGAAACATGTCAGGTAATTAAATGACCCACGATTGTCTGTTATGTATGAATCAACCAAAATATAAGTCAACATGTTATTAATGTTCTTGTACTTTGCAGTGGTGGAACATAACGCTTTCACCCGACTTTGAATGTTGTTCATTCTCAACATAATGCCTGCATGCCACTGTACTTTTCAAGCGGTTTCAATGCGGGTCAGACTGGAGGAAAGGTTAACCAGACCGTTAGCCGCCTTAAGAGAGGATGAGAGCAGCTTTTTGGGCGGTTGGGTTTCCGCTCAAGGAACTCACCTGGCTCTCTCCGCGTTGAATTCCCCGCTCGGTTTCCCTATGACCAGCTGCTGGAGGGACAAGTGGACGAGTCCCCATAGAAGCAGAATAAACACGCACACCAGAGAAGTTGCAAGACCCTCTCGGAGCAGGTATAAGCTCACGTCGGGCTTCCTCTTCGGCTCATTAATGCCGCCACCGCCGTTCCAGCCGTTGTTGTCCTCTCCGTAGCGGTCCCCGGGGCTGCCGTGGCCCGGCGCTACATAGTTGTGCGTCCCGAATGGTGGCTTTATTCTCCGGACGGTGGTGTCGCTCTCCATTTTAAGGGCCAGCGGGGCATCAGCTGCAAGCGTCGCTCCCAGGCGTCGCTGCTTTTCCTTTTTCCTACACCTTCCGGGATAGCGGACGGGAAGCTAGGAGGGACAAACTACGTAATGGGGCGGGCCTCCGTGATGTGTGACGATCTAAAAAAAAAGCAAAGAAAAAATCTTATTGCTTTGGTTTTGTAAAACATTATTGGGATTATTGTTTTCGGTGACTATTCGGGAAACACCACGTATAAATAATGTGAAAATAATACGTCTTGCTTTTATTTCTTTTACTATTTTCCTCTTTCGGCGATGACAGGAAGTGAGGAGGGACAACGTACATGTGGGCGGGTCTCCATATGACGTCACAATAAAACGCGCAATAATCGCGAATAGCTACATGAATTGCTTTTAACTTACTGATACTTTATACATTTTGTGAGGGCTAAGACCAAAGCCCTGTTAATTAATGTAATCTTCCTGGATAGCAACCAGGAATTAAGGATGGTCACTGTAAAACACGAATAAAAACTTTGTTTTGAAATTATTATTAATTTACTAAGCGTAGAGCAAAGAGGGACAGACTGCATTTGTGGGCGTGTTTCAGTAACACATCACAAAAATGGCATACATTTTAAAAGATGTAATTCCCATTGGATTACCGGTATTTGATTCATAGTGTGAATTATGGGGATAAAACAGCAATATTCAAAAAATACCGCTCTTCACATTATTCCTTTTTTAAACACTGCTGTTTTGCTTAGTTTGCATATTATCGGCCTACTGTGAGATTCGATCCATCCGATTATCAAACCAATTCCTGCGCGGTGACTCCATGATTACAACCCCAACAAAGAATGAATACATTTTCTGCGCTCTGTGTTGTAACGCTTTGTGTTTTGCAAGGTGGTGTAATAGAAAAACCAAAGTTGCAGTGATGTCATGGCATCACCGCTTTAGCACTCATTGTGATCAGTGCCAAATTGTTCCTCTGAAACCAGAGCACGGGCTGACATTAGTGGTGCAATGCATATTAGCACAGTATTGCCATTTTTCTGTAATATATGTATATGCCTGATTTATGTTTATTCATTAGGTATTCATTATGTCTTTTGACTCAAAGACATTTTCCCTGCTCTTGATATTTGTATTCATTTGTTTCATTTATTGTTTGTCCTATTTTCAAAGATTAACATGACATTGGGAGAGGGAACAGACAGACAGACAGACAGACAGAGATGGATGGAGGGACGGACGGACAACAGACAGACAGACAGGCAGAGATCGATCGATCTAGATAGATAGATAAGCAAAAAAAGAATTCAACAATCAAAGATGTTAACTAGCAGAGGTTATATGGTCACAAGTGCACTTATGTAAATGTTCATGACCATTAACATTGGTTCATCTTTTCATCATCAGTTGTTTGACTAACCCAAGTGTAAAGTCCCTGAAGAGGAAATTGTTATATTTAATGCTGATACTGACAACAACAGCAACATTGGATGGAGAATAGCACCCAGCTTCTGCTTTTGTTTTGTGCCCCCAGTACTTTTCCATTAAACATAGCCTAGCTAGCATTTAGCATTCTACTCGGTGTCTACGGCACCTACTTGCCGAACAAAATGGAATGTGGAATTTTGTCACAAACAAAACACATTATGATGATGGGGTTATTCGGTTTTTGGTGACTCTTTTGTCTGTCGAAATGATATCCTTGCTTTATCAGAGCCGTGTGAGAAGTTGCCCACGCACATATTAGCATCGTTAGCATTTGACGTCATCAGAGGTGTGTTGCAGACGAAATTTACGTCAGCTGCATCCGCTTTTCCTTGAAAAATAAGAGCTTAATTTGAGTGAGATTACATCGAAATCTTGTCACAACAAACACGTGAATCGGCGCAAGAAATTTGAATAATTCAGTATGAGGTTTGGGTCCTGGCAAACATATCCCTTTCGCTCGTATAAATAGGTCACCATCACTTACTTTTTGACATTACAGAGATTCAAACGGAAGTGTTTTCAACGCTCACTGGGCACCTTGACTTGTCGTCGCTCAAACAAACTGCCTTCAACTTTGGTTGGTCACTCATCCATAGAGCATAGTAGGGGAGAGATCAGCAGTCGGCCCGTCGTGTCTCTATCCGAGGCCGGATGGTAAAATCCAACCTCCAGCGGATCCTAAACAGTCATTGCTTTGCTCGCGAAAAGGAAGGAAAACAACAGCCTCTCACTACCATGGCGGATTTGAGTAGCGGTATTTGTGACATGATTGCGAAGTAAGTAAGCAAGAGAGCTAGCGATGCTAATCGATGTGTGGGGGAGGGGTGGCGAGAATCAGCTCTAGTGAAATTATTATTTACAGTACGGAATGTGAAAGTTCCAGAATCTCGTATCACATTTTTAGACGTACATTGAAATTTAAATACCAAAGTGATTCGTTAAATTGGCAATTTTGCCCAAGCGTTCGTTAGCTCGCTACGACTATTTACGTTAACCGCTCATGCTAGTCGGCTAATTAGCATCTCAGTGGAGCAGGTAAGGCTAATCAGTGAAATAACTTCGTAGTAATAATGAAAGTCTGCTTCATTGAAACGTTGTATGACATAAAACGATAAAACATTTCACTTTTATCCTGCAATTGATAATTGCGTTTAAACCCACTTTCTCGATTAGCATAAATGCGTCACTAACTACTATGCATGTTAGTAGTTAGTGACAACTGACAACAAGTTAACAGTGTCGAATATAGACTAGATATACGTTTCAATGTGACTAAACGACCTCAGGTAAGTTACAACACAACGTTATAATTTTATTAGAATAAATTGTAAAATTTTCCGGGCCACGTCAGTCTCGTGAGTTGTGGCAGGTCGAGGCCGTTATGTAACAGACGGCTTCTCTCCTAGCCGACGTCACATTGCGTAATGGCGTCTCCTTGGCTCCCACAGGCGTAGACCCAGCGTCACGGTGCGTGTTGACGTCACATCGCCTAAATAAAATAAAAATAGCCTAGCATGTAGCATAGCGTTGAATATGGCAGCAAGCGTGCTACCTTTAGACGGCACTAAGTAGCAGAGACAACCCAGCGACAGGTTTTTCCCTTGTTTGTCGTTTACAAAATGTTTATGTATTTTATTTGGTGTGTTTGACTGACCACATTCAGTTTTAACATTAAATCCAGAATAACTGTGTAAACTTCATAGCAAACGTGGGGCACAATACAAAATGGAAGCCCAAACTTTTAAAAATATGAACATAAATTCCTGTCCGCTCTATTAAAACAATGACATTCAAATTGTATTTTTATAAGTGGATATTGGACTCCCTTAAATGATTATGAGCATCCACAGACTACACAGTCTCTCCATGTACTCCATTGTCAAAATGTCTTAATCTTCCATCCATCCATTTTCTATACTACTTTATCCACATGAGGGTCACGGGGGACGTCTTAATCTTAATTTTGCAAAATGACTCATCCTTAAAAGGACACTTTTTACACCAAATACCTCCCTAAAAAACGACTTCTCTCCAAGTACAACTATCATGACCAACATTAATACAGTAGCATAGCAGGCCTAAGTGTTCATCAAAAGCGATAGGGTTTGTTTAAAAAGTATATTTGATATTTTTGTAAGATGATGTGACATTTTCCAATTTTAACATATTTTAAGCAGTTTAAATTGATTTTCGATTAGTTACATCCCTAGTTCCAATGCTAACCCTGCTTCTCTGTGCCCGCCTTGCAGTCTGTCCATGCACTGTAGTAGTAGTACCCGTGGCCCGGGGCCTCTGTGGTGCTCCTGATGCCCCTCTCCCACCCCTGAAGATCCCAGGTGGGCGAGGGAATGGCACACGGGATCACGCTCCTGCAGCTCGGTTGCTCCACTCAGTAAGTTGCGGCACACATGCCTGTCCTATCAAAGATGACGTTGACTGATTGGATTTTGCACCCCCCTTTCCCACCAGGACCTGAAGTTGACCGTAAGTGAGGAGCCGGCGGGCAGCGGTCGCCCCGGGATACTCCACTTCCAAAGTCATCTCACCGTCAGCAAGGCGGTTCAATGGGACGCTGTCATGAGCAGCAGCGCTCTCTTCGTGGAGATCCCTCTCGAGCCGCTGCCCGAAGGTAGCAAGGAGAGGTGAGCCTTCCGGCGGCTGTCTGTAGCGCGTGCGAGCTGGGGCTTATCCCAGCTGACGTTTGGCACCCAGGATTGGTTGCCAGCCAGTCACAGAGACAAACAATTCAATCCCATTCACACGTATGATCAATTTAGGCGTGCATGTTTTTGGAATGTAGCAAACACAAGTACAATTGTAATTTACCCAATCTTGCCCCAAGTTACATTGAAAAAAAAACCCAGCATACTTAATTGTCTCCATTTTCAAAATATTCTTGAGGGCTTTTTTTTTATGATTCTATTTTGTGTGCAGCTTAGCGTCCCTGCTGGAATACGCTGAAGAACATCTGAAAGTGGTCAGTGTGTTTGTCTGCTTCTACAAGAACAGGGATGATCGTGGTACGTATTCACGTCAATCCTCACTTTTTTTCACCACAAAAATCAGATTTCACATTTGAATCAGTTTCCCCCTTCGTTCTAGAAAAATCAAATGTCTGACATTCAAAACAAGTTGTTTTTTTCCCCCCCGGCACCCGCTTTGTGGGATTTGCTTTATTTCTTCTGAAATTACAAGCCTTGAAACGGCTTCTTCCCACAGCATTTATTTTTCCTCTTCAGTATTACCTTTCATGAACGTCCACTGAAATAATAGAAATATTTTCTTTACATTTAATGTGAAAGTGCTGCTTGTGCAGACAACTTCAAGATACAAATGTGTGTAATACGTACACTACTTTGGTGTTGCTTAGAAATGTCCCTATTTTTTTTTTTCAAGAAAAGCAGTTTTTAAAAATTTATTTTTTACCACATTAACAGCAATGTGTACACTGTACATTTCTAATTTACTGTTCTGTTAATTGAGAAAAAACTTTTACACACGCGTTCAGTGCACAGTCAACACACATTGAACAAACACTCCAGGCCTGGGACACCACAACCCACCTTTTTCCTTTCTTCAAAACACACTCAATTCAGAACACACACTTCCTGAATGAACTTTGAAATGACCTCCTAAACACTGAACTGACACACTCGCACAGAACAGTGATGCATATACCTATGATTTTTTTTTTTCCCATAGCCAAGCTGGTGCGTACATTCAGTTTCTTGGGCTTCGAGATCGTGAAACCGGGCCACGCCCTCGTCCCGCCTCGACCCGACGTTCTCTTCATGGCCTACAATTTTGACAGGGACTCTTCTGATGAGGAGTAGACACAACATCCCCCTCCTGAATCCTTACATTCTGCCCCCTTTCCTCCGTTTTGTGTTTGTTGATCTCGGTTGTGTTCCCCTATAAGCTTCAAGTTTAGGTAAGAGGGAAGGAGGTTTGGCTTGCTTAGTGTTAGCTGTGCATATGTAGCTCTGCTTTGTTTACCCATGGAGTCATTCCATTGTTTGAATGTACAACACATAAAGGTCATCAGGTGTTTTTTTTTTTTGTTTTTGTTTTTACACACTTGGGTACTGCAGTGACAAAATGGTTGTGATGTTTGAATCTATTTTCAGGGGACCACTGGTGTAGCACTAACTAACATTTGTTAACAACCCCATTCATTGGTACTTAAATAGCCTCACAATTTTAGTGAAGACATTTTGAGCATATACATTGGACAGGAAGGGGAATTATGCAGGGGGCTTTATTTTGTTGCTTCATTTTGATGTGTAAATCTAATTATTTTCATGTTTTGATTTCTAGCTTGTATCATGAGGGGAAAAACTATGATGTTCCTATTGGACTGACTTTGCATCTGCATTCCTTTTTGTTTCATGATGTTCACCTGGCATGTAGTGCTACCGTACCTGTTGTGCTTCTCTTATAATAAAACAACCCCAAAATCATCTATTCCATGTGTTCATTTGAATCGAGGCATTTAAAGAAGTCAACCCAAACATTTTTTTTCCAAGAATATGTTCTATGCAAGCCGACTAGTTGAAACAAGGCATTCTGATAACCATTGTTTGTGGAATAAGAGTTAATCAACCCATTTTTAGCCATCCCTGGGGGCAGTCACAACTGCTCAGGTAACGACCAATCACGACGGACCTGTTTTATGACGCTGAGCCGTGATTAGTCGTTACCTGAGCAGGTGTCATTTTCAGTCGACAGAAGTGACAAATTGGCCACCCCCTGAGATGGCTAAAAAGAGCTGGATTTTGCTGCTGAACTCAAATTCCATAAATGGCCAAGGCGGTCACACAAGAACAGCACAAAAGGCATTAAATTGGAATTGGGCCTTTGGACCTGTAGTGTAGATCCAGCCTCAACTGGCATCAGACTTAATTTGGACTGTGATGTGCTAATGCTATCCGTAATCCACATAGACAAAGAAAAAAGCTATTGTCTTGAATCCAAATATTTAATAGGTACATATTAAGTATTATGACATGTATAAAACATGAAGCAATGAAACTCCTCATCAGACTGGCAAATGCTCTCAGCAAATAAAAATGATTAAAATGGAAGGGAAGCAACTAAAAACCTATGGAGAGAAAAATCGGACATAGATATTTGAAGCCTTATAGAGAAAAGAAATGTGACTTTTTTAATTCTTCAGTAGAGTGCAATAGTTAAAAAAAAAAGTAAGAAACAACACAGCACTGAAGCCAAGCGTCCACAAGACGTCTAAAAAGGGTTTTTAGCACTGTAGAGTCACATACAGAAGGAAGTCACTGCAGAAAGGAGCGCTATTTAGTTAGCCACAAACAAAACAAATCATTAATGCACATCACAGTTTGCCTGAAAAAGACCATTTAGAATTGCATGTCATGAAAAAAAACAAAATAACCTGAATGATTGAACAGAAGCAAGGACGACATCAGCACAAACATGACAAGCCCACCAGGAAAAAAAAAACATTGCATGACTTGGAAAACGTGTCATGGGACCAGAAAGGTTCTGAGAATTTGAAATCCTGCCAACCGACATTTGAATGTACCATACCAGGTAGGAGGATAATAGAAACATGGAAACAATGGAAAAAGTCAACTAGCAAAGGGGAATATTATGAGATAACTTCAAAACAAATATTTCAAGATTAAAGTCACCATTTGGAGAAAAAAAACGAATAATTACCAGAACAAAGTCGTCATTAGCAGTATTTTTTTTTTGGGGGGGGAGGACAAAATACTACAAAAAAAGTAAATTCTTAAACATATTTGTTATTGCTAGGAAAACGTGTATTTATATGACTGTAAAATTGTGATATGGAAAAAAAAAAAGGTGCAAGAGTAAATTGGTAATTTGTAACATTATCACACCATCTAAGCCTAGCGTATCATCAAAGACGTGAACTGGACCCCATCATCAAAATGAGGCATAGCAACAGTGTCATCAAAGACACGTTGAACAGTGCTGAGTCCAAATGGACCGTATCGTCAAAAACATAGCGAACACGGCCGTCAACTTGGGCTTATAATAAAAGACATGGAAAGTAGGGCTGTGCCAACTAGGCCTCATCATCAAAGACACCAAATTGCTGTATCAACAAAAGACATGTCAAAACGGGCATATCAGAGATGAGATGGGGCATATCAAAATGGAAACAAAGACACTTCAAAAGGGCTCTACAGACACCAAATGAGGTGGATATCAAAGACGCAACTCATTGGGTGCATCTTCAAAGACAGCAACCAGTGCTCCAGTGTTACACCACTATAGACATTTCAAATGGGTGTAGTATCAGATATACAGTATATCATGTGCATGTATCAATAAAATACATGGCAAATGTGCCATATCAAAGACGTGAAATGGGTGTATCAACAAAGACGTCAAAAGGGGCGGATCATCAATCAGGCCCACCCTGATTTTGTCAGGCCCACCCATTAGCCACGTTCTGGCTCCGCCCCTGGTGCAACAGTGAAATTCTTGTCCGTCAGCGTTAAGAAATAAAGTAGCGATTTATGTGTGTATAGTATGTATGTGCGTATAGAGTAATCCTCCACTGCTCTCGTCACCTTTGTGCCTGCTTCATCTGGGTCGCCTAGCAACAAACGTGGCCTTGTGTTTTACTTCAAGCCTAGTTTGGTCCTTCAGGAGGTCAGTGCTGCAATTGAGAACGCAAACAACTGCGTTTAACAAGGTCTTTTATAGCTATTCATCACTTTTTCGGGTGGGGAGGTGAGTGTAATCGGTGGGCATTATGTGGGATTGCTGCTCATGTCTGTGGAATGTTTATAAGCTCCCAAATGACTGAATGGCCTCATTTTGGAGAACGTTGGCACGTGTTTACTAAAAGGAGAGTACGCAAGCTTGTTAGCAGCTAGGATGATGCGACAAACAAGTGTGTCCTCAACAATTGTATATAAATGCTTGTTTATCTCCTTGGATGTCACTAATATTATATGTACATCACCAAAGACACGTCAAATTGGTTGCGTCATCATAGGCGCATCAAAAAGGTTTTATAAACAAAGAACTTCACATGGTGTGTGTCAAAGACACACAAAATGGAGATACATTAAATGGGGGGGGCGGGTGTATGAGTAACGTCAAAGACTTGGGTGTACCACATAAGATACATCAATTGGGTGCCTTCAAGCATATGGAGACCGGGGCGCAAATGAAGGTGTCATCAAAGACATGTCTATATGGCATATCATCAAACACATTTAGAAGCTGCATTATCGAAGATGAATCGAAGGGGGGTGTCGTCAAAGAGACAGGAAATAGGGGGTAATCAAAGACATGTCAATTGGGCACAACATCCAAGACACAAATTGGGGGCATCACAAATAAACATTGAGCCGGGCACATAGAGACACAATGAGGGTGTCGATAAAGACACCCAGGAAATACACATTAATTGGGTGTATTGTCAAAAAAAATACATCAATGCGCTGCATTATATAAGACGTGTCAAAGGGGGGGTGTCGGACACCCATCAAAGAAACGTCAATTTGGTGTATCAAAGCTACATTAGTGTGCCACATCATCTAAGACGTGTCAAGGGGGTGTAGGATCAAACCTGTCAAATTGGGTGCATCGTCAAAGAGACTAAATGGTTGCGTCATCAAAGCCAAGTCAAGACGGGGTGCCTTATCAAAAGTCTGTCAAACGGATGGTATATTCAGTGGCATATTACACGGAGCGCGTCATCAAACGAGGATACCAATCTAAGACAAATCAAATGGGGCATATCAGAGACTTGTAAAACGGGGGGCGCATTATATACATATATACTACATGGTTCAGGAATGTTGTGTGTGTACTCAAAGACACATCAAATTGGGGCACTACATCAAAGACGTTAATCCTCACCAAAGTACGTGGGCGGCCCAAGGATGGTACACATAAATGCGGTTGGCAGGCATATCACACAAAACCAAATTTCCTCCAAGAGAGGCCTCCGCTTGACTAAACGAGGCTCCCTCAA
Organism: Filicampus tigris; assembly: GCF_054856515.1. Classification (NCBI taxonomy): domain Eukaryota; kingdom Metazoa; phylum Chordata; class Actinopteri; order Syngnathiformes; family Syngnathidae; genus Filicampus; species Filicampus tigris. Next base: position 13,416,628 of record NC_141231.1, on the reverse strand, counting down.
ACAAATTCCACGTACTCACTGCGGTCGAGTACTGTAGTAGTATAGTTGAGGTGCAGGGGTCACCAACGCGGTGCCCGCGGGCACCAAGTAGTCCTCACGGAACACATGAGCAGCCCAGTCAGCTGTGATGGGGGAATTGTGATTTCCCAGGAATGTTGTAGTCGTGATTATTTGAAAATGTGAACACTGGCAGATATTTATAGAGCTAAAATGCTGAATACTAATATTTATCTGTTCCTTAATCATGATGAGAAATCATTTTCTTCACATTAATCAATATAACAACCTATAATGATAAATAGGGCCCAACCAATATGTATTTTTTCTTAGCCTGTGCCAATTCCCATATTTGGCTGAATAAAATTCCAATAATCGTCTGATTAATTAAACCAATATATCAATGAATGAAATTAAAATGTTTTGCTCCCTTAATGCTTACAAACAACTAAAATTGGCCATTTTTTTTCCACCCATCGCTTTCGTTTGAACATTATCTTTGCCTTATGTTGTAATGCGTTGTCTATTATTATAATTTTTTTTTTTAATTGCTTCTTTGCCAATTTTTTTAATATACTACTTTCAAATTGGGCTGATCAAATCAGTCGGGCCCAAATAATAGCATCGTGAAAGGTCATTTCAGCAAGTGTGCTAATTTAGAAGAAACTGGTCGCATCACGAAACCCATCAGTACCGAGAAGCAGCTCTCAGCTTCAAAAAGGTCGGTGACCCCTGTTGGAGAGTATCCAAGTGTGTGCGTGAGTGTGCGCGCCCGTGCGTATGTGTGTGTGTGTGTGTGTGGCGGGCTCGCGAGTGTGCGCGTTCAAGTCCTTGGTGTAAAATCTCAGGCTGGTGAGGTTTACGGAGAAAACGGATGAGGTCGGAACCCACTGAGGTGCTTTGTGTGCTCAATGATTGTATACATGAAATGGCTGTGTGACGCACTATACATGTGCCCATTGGGGGAAGTGCAATGCATCTTTAAAGTGGAGCTTTCAACAGTATATGTATGTGCGTGTGTGTGTGTGTGTGTGTGTGTGTGCGTGTGTGTGTGTGTGCGCCTTCTGGTTTGAAGCGACGTGGCTCTCATCGGCCCTTCGTGTAGCCGGGAAAGAACTGGTCCAGCAGAACCTGTAGAGTCTTGTTTTGCGTCATGACGTAGTCCTTGCCCAGGTCGTGGCGGCAGGCGGGGCAGGTGTACACCTCTGCCCGGAACGAGCGCTGGAGGCACGTCTAGGCACACAGAGGAAAAGGTAGTCCCTTCATATACAACGTTTCTATAGGACTGTATTGTTCCTGAGAAATAGACGACAAAAAAAAAAAAAAAAAAAAACGTCTCATAAAATGACAACTTTTTCCCTCTCATGTTGTGCTCATGAATGGTTTTGGAACAAAGAAGTAAATGATGAGAAGAGCATTTTACGAGGAAAAGTTGCAACGCTCAGAGAAAGTCGTACAATTATGAGAAAAGTTATCATTTCAACATTTCAACATTTTTTCCACCGCTAATGTGACCTATAATCCGTACCGGTAGGGGAAAAAAAAAAAAACAAGAACTGCTGAACTTTATTTGGGGATGACCAGAGGGAATTTAAATGGTGGCGGGTGTGTGCTGACTCCCATTTAACATGACTTTCGATGTGATCGTTTACATTTACATTTCGTATCGTTTCACCTTGCAAACGTTGTGCGAGCAGACGGTGGTGATGGGCTGGAAGGCCAACTCCTGGCAGCAAACGCACATGAAGATCTGCTCCATTTTACGCAGGAAGTTCTCCAAAGCACATAAAAGGACGCACGTGTCATTTTTGGGGGCACAGACAACATCCCAGAATGTACTTGCGTATTCTACTATGAGCGATATAAGACATACTGGTCCCTCTGCGAGGTGTCCCAGGGCCTCGTCCCACAGCTTCTTGTTGGCCACGTCCTCTCCGATCAACTGCTGCTGCTGCTCCGACAGCACAAACGCCTCCTCCACCTTCATGCGCTTGGAGGGAGGCTCGGATGCTGGCGACCAGTCTGGGAATACAAAAAAAATACTTTTTTGGGGGGGGGATCTCAGGTGGAATTGTTCGCGGAATGCACTGGAAGACATTATGGGGGTGCAACAACAATTTAAGAAAAATAAACACCTCGCCTCCAATAGATGCTGCCCTGTTTACTTCAGGGAAATTCGGTCACTTCCAAGTAACTCCTACCCAACTACTGTACTGTATTTCTTGAAATAATTGATTCAAAGGAACACTGTGGGAGTCCCAACACCCACTTGGGGAAAAATAAACACCTCTCTCACACAGATGTTCCCTTTTGCCCCTTAGGAAAATTCAGTTCCTCCTCAGTAACTTCTGCCTTACAACCACATTTCCAGAGTTCACATTTTTGCTTCAAATAGACATTGTGTGAAATATACACAAAGGACAAATGAACGTCTCCCTGAAATAGGTGGCTCCCTTTTTCGCCTCCAGGAAAATATATTCCCCCTCAATCGCTCATGACTAAACAAAACATTTCCTCAAATATTTACTTTGATAGACACTGTTCGGGTACAACATCCACTTAAAACAAACAAAACAAATAGATGCCCCTTTTTTGTGTGACTAACCGATTCCTGACTAGCCTACCTCTTTCCTCAAATAATGGACTCAAAAGACAATCTGTGGTCATGCAAAGACAAATAAAAACAACCTTAGATAAAGATGAGTCAGGGAAATTCATTCCATACCACCATATTTCCTCAAATAGTGACTGTTCCTTCAATGGATGGTCGCTGGGTTTGTCATCAACTCATGGAAAAAAAAAACGCCTCAGTTTCTCTGTCTGTTATTCCGTCACACCAGCAGAGGGCACAAGTAATCCACGCATAACTACTGTATTTCCTCAAATAATGGTCTCAAAACGACTGTAGGGTTGCAGAGACAAATAAAGACCTCCCTAAAATATATGATTCAATGTTCTCCTCGGGAATATTGTGTAACTATCTGTTCTTCGGGTAATTCATGCCTAGCTACTACACTTCCTCATATCATGGCCTCAAAGATACTCTATTCTGGTATTCTGGTAAGATTAACACCTCCCTCAAATAGATACCTCCACTATTACCTTCAAATTCATGCCTAATAATCATATTTCCTGAAATAATGACTCCTCGTGGTCACTGGGTACGTCATCAACTTGAGAAAAATAAACACCTGCCTCAAATAGCTTCCTCTCGGTTCCCACTCAGGATAATAACATTACACTGTCTGTTCTCCTGTCAAACCAGCAGAGAGCTCAAGTAAATAATGCCAAACAATAGCATTTCCTCAAATGTTGGTCTTGAAAAGACTGTGTAATGGGGCTTGCAGACAAATAAACACCTCCCCCAATCAGATGCCGCCCTTCACCCCTCCGGAAAATGTCATTCCTCTGCGTCTGTTCTGCTGTCACTATAGCATGAATTACTTGTGTATGACTCTGTGGAGGTGCAAAGACAAATAAACAGCAGCTTTTCCCTCAACAAGTAAATTCCTTTTCTCTGTCTCTTCATTAATGCACACCTTACTTATCCATCTCCTCAAAAACACCCCAGAGAGTCTTTGTGAGCATGTAACATCCCCTAAAGTTAAATTAAATGCCTCTTTTTTTAATTAGTAAAAACGTGATGAAGCACCTAACTGTCCATGCACACTATTGAAAGTTATGATAATCCAAACAGCAGCATGTAAACAGTCTTCCCAACGAGTGAAGAGCTGCCCGCCCCATTCTAGAATTCAGTAAATGAACAAAAAAACAACAAACAGCAATCGATAACTATTTGTAAAAATACAAATTTAAATGAACAAACGAACAACAACACTCACCAGAGTCCTTGCTGGTTTTCTGATCGCCGTTACTTTGCGGCTTCTCCTCCTTGTCCTCCTCGACGGCAGCCATCAGATGCTCGTATTCTTGGTCCTCCCCTTCCTGAATCTTGGGCTGCTTCCGTGGCCGGCCCCTCCCCCGCCCCCTCCCGGAGTGATGCTTACTCCGACCGCCGCGACCGGGCCGGGCGACAGCCTCTTTCTTTGTCTTGTTCGCCATGACGACCTGGTAGCCTGGTGGGTACTGCACACACACGCACATGCACGCACGCACACACACACACACAAAACCACACAGACACACACAGATGGCCAGTGGTGGGAAGTAACACAGTACAAAAAAATATATTTTTCAGGTATCTGTATAGTAGACCTCTCCATATTCTTGATTCAGCACCTGCTCATTCACTAATTCACAGATTTTTTTATTTATTTTTTTTAATTTGGGGGGATTTCAAAGAATATTTTATTTTCCAATGCATCACACACATTGGCATATAGAATAGCGTCACTTATACGCAGATTCAAAATTCTTCATTTCATGCTTATTTTGGGCACTTGAAAATTCCTCTCTGTTGTCAAGTTCAGCAAATACTAAATGGTCCTTAAAATGTTCTGCCTGTAATTTATATAATTGTTGTGGCAGATTAATCGGTTATCTGAATTTTTTTCCTGCCAAATATCGGAATTGGCACCGGCCTAAAAAAATCCATATCGGTTGGGCCTTAGTAAAAAATTGTGAGTACTTATGACACCTTTTTAAATGGGCAGAATAATATGAAGGAAACAATCGAGATGTGACATTTCATGCTGTCTAACCTGGATCATTAGACCCAATTTCCTGATCCTGTCCAGACCTTCAGGGGTCCAGGGTGCTGGTTCCTGATCGTCCCGTCTCAGCAGGTACCTCCACACCAAGTAGCCGCACTTGCCGATCTCCGGCCAATATTTCACCACCTACAACAAGAGGCAAGAGCATTTAACACAAGATCGGTGAAAACAGTGTTCATTTCATTGACAAATCTTTTTCGTCGTATTCAACAAATGTACTATCTCTAATGAGAATGAATAAAAACAGCATTTTTCCTCTAAGTCATTTAATTTTTAAGAGTTTATTGTGAGATGAGTATGAAATGACATTCAAGTATTTTCAGATCACAGTTGGAGTTATAATTATGAATTTCACTCTTGAAGGCAGGGCTTTGTTAATGTGTTGTGGTTTGGTCTAAAATGGGTGAATCGCTGGGTAGCTAATCAATTATGACCGAGAGTAAATTGAAAACATGCTGCAAAAATGAACACTGGAAAAAACAGAGCCCTTCCCTTCCTTTACCTTGTATATGCCGTCATAGCGGTTTCCCTCCTCGGGGGCGTATTTGCTGATGCGGCGGCCTTTGGAGCTGCGCACCACTCTCACCGGCTTCCCGGCCCGCCAATTGCGGGACTCAGCTCCATCTTTGTCATTTAGTGGAGCGTCACAGTTCAGTGCCAAAGCTCTGCAAGTACACCAAATCTTTAGCATATACATATGACAGTATGGAAAACTGACTTGACAGAGAGGTGTGAAGATGCAGTGCTACTTTCAAGCAATGGGCAGCGTCCAGCATGAATCACAAAATAAAAACTAAATGGTAAGCAGAGCTGCGTTGAGGTTTGTCGGACGTGCTGATTATCATTGGCTAAAAGTATTTGTTTGTTGCAGATTCTAAATTTTCGGTATTTCTATTTGGCGATGTGCCCGCTGCATGCGCCGCATACACAGGCCCACACAGTGATTGACAAGAGTAAATGCTGTACTCGTTTACCATGAAAATAACTAATAAAACAAAACAAAACATAACCTGTTCATGTGGGTCAAGGTCTGGTCAAACGAGTGCTCTCCAATGCGTTTGTTTCCGGAGAGGTCACGACCTCCGCTGCCTGTGTATGTGAACTCATCCCCCCGGTCCTAAACAAAGTCATTCATAAATACAGTGTTACACAAGAAAGTCAACCAGAGGTGACTAGTAAGTAAGGCCCTGACATTGGTTGGATTTACACTGCATTGTTCAAATTCACACGATTCACATTTCTTGCTCCCAAGTTGTACAAATGTGTTACGGTTGCGCAATCTTGGCTCAGTCCTGCAACTTTTTTTATTTACGTATTTTATTTGTTTATTTAAACTTGGTGATTTCATTTTTTGAGTTGACTCATTCCTGTAATTCAAATTTCAGTCTAAAATACAATGCTCGAGATGGGCCAGAATACATTTCGAGTAGTTCAATATGTACATTGTTAAATTTTGAGTTGCTCAAAGTTAGAACTTTAATTATATTTTGAGAGTTACACCAAGCAAATGGCACCGATTCGGGGAAATGGCCCATCCAGTAAAATTGCTTAATGTTTAATCAATGAAAATTATTTATCGTCTTTATAATCATATGAGATATGCATCAATTAAAAGGTACTATCCATGGAAAAAGTACCCTGCAAAAAAATCAGGAAGAGTCATTAAATAGGCATTGTGCGTTTGGACCGGCAGTGGAAATCCAGCATTAAACGACACGTGACCCACCACTTCATCCTCAAAGCCCCCAGCCAGAACCAGCGAGTAGGAGCCGTCGTTACTGCGACCGTGGATGCCGCCGACGTGCGGCCTGTGAACTCCCGCCTCGCTCACCTGAAGGTACACAAATAAGAGGAACATTAAACGTGTCGTCCGTGGTTTACGACTAGCAAAAAGATGGCAGCCAACCTGTACTCGGAATTTCCATGTGGTTCCGACAGGAACGCCGGGAATGGGTCCGTAGTGGTTGGAGGGAACAATGGTGCACTCCTTCGTTCGACCCACACAGGCCATGCCCTGAAAAGAACATCAGAAGCTCATAGACACACAAGCACAATAAAAATGACCTGGACAAAAGTATTGGGACACTTCTTGATCAAAACCACCATTCATTTTCAATACCTTTGCGAAACAGTTATTTTACCTGCAATTGCTCTATCGTTTGTGTATTTTGACAAAAGAATGTCGGAGAGCTTTTATCAAGACAGCTGGGAACTGTTTTAAATCGTGAAAGTGTCTCCTTTAATATAAAAGTGTGTATTTTTTTTTTTTTTTTTTTTTTAAATCGAAAAGAAGCTAGAATTTAGGACAATGAAGTCATGGCTGTTAAAAGTGCCAACATAACACACATAAGCCAAGCTGTTTTAAATTAGTCCACAGACAGGGAATGTTCCACAGAAGAAAGAAACGAGGTATTTTTCCCATGACACGTCCAGGAAAGTGTCTCGGTCACGCTCAGCGGCATTGTTCTCGTTACCATAGAAGGTAAAAAAAATGGCGGAAAATAAGAGTCTAGCGACCCACTGTTTGCCAGCAGTTGATATTATTACTAATATAAAGTCAGCATGTGTACATACATAATAAAGTAAATGTGTTTTATGGGACCCCAACAAAACCCCCAAAACACTTAGCAGCACCCACTGGGAAGTTAGAAAATTAGCCCCTTGGCACCCATTTCACCAAGCAAAGTTGGGTGGACATTTCTATCCATCATAAGCCTACTAATATATTTTCATGTTGGTTATTATGGTGTTATTTGGAAGAGTTAGGTATTTTTTAAGTGGTACTTCAGCCATTTTGGTTTAAAGCAGCCTACTAGGGGTTTTGTCCATTCACCTCTGCTCCCATCTTATATGTGCCTGGTTTCGATTTTCCACTCACCTTGCCCCAGTCCCGTTGACTCTCTGTGGTGGCCGATGGCATTTTGGCCCTCTTTTTGCTAGCCTTGAGCTTCTCCCCGGCCTTGACCACTTCGCTGGTGTCATTTTTACAGGTGGGACAGTACCTGGTAACACAAGAGAAGAGGTTACACGCCAATGTCAGCTTGTAGCGGTTACGAAACAGGGAGCGCTATAAATAGCAACACGGAGGGTGGGGTCTTCCTGCCTTTGCAACAGCACACCCACACGCTGGTTTGGCAGTCAAGACACGTGGGATTAGATCACAGCATGAGCCTTTTTTTTATTTTGACATGTCTATCAAGGACAATGTCGAAACTGCTGAAACCAAGAGACGACAAGACGTCTGGCAGCAGCATCTCACCAGTCCTCATCATCCGGGATAGTGGCCAGCGGCGGGTTGAGGCAGTAGATGTGGAAGGCCATGTTGCACTCGTCGCAGAGCAGCTGCATGTGAGCATCCTGCTTGCCGCCGCACACGCAGCACGAGCAGAAGCGGCACTCGGCGTCAGGGTCGGCCTTGCAGTGTTTACACTCCGGCCCACTCTTCCCTAAAGCCGACAAGGGGACAGCAAAACATAGTGTGTATGCAGGATTTTTCCTGCATATAATTCTGAGGCGCCCGCCTTCACCTTATTTCGGAACCAAGTGAATCTAATACAAACTAAAAATTTTAAGCTGCAAGCAGAGATGAGCGGCCCCTACCCGATCCTTTTTCATGGTCAATACTTGAAATGATCAGCAATGTAGCATTACAGGGCTAGCGAGGATATTTGCTTCTATTTAGTTTTAATTAATTTCCAAAATGGCTACATCGAACCAAAATGGCCAAATCGCTGTTCAATTTGTGGCATGGATCCTTGAGATTTTTTCACGCGGCCTTTTATGATAAACCTGTCCAGCCCATTTTGTGTTGATCGGTGAAATTGGTATTGGGGGCTAAACTTTTGCGGAATCCTCAAAACAATCATCAAACTTTGATGTCGTGTCGTGCCCATATTAGCTGGCATAGATTAAAAAACTTGGCAGCCTTGACATCTATGTAACATATCTGCCTCCAAAAGGGGCGAATTTGGGCAAACTTCCAAGGAGGAGTTCTGCCATAGTTCGGCTAAATGGCCAAGTTCCAATTTACTGCTTTGGAAATTGTAGCACTTGGAAATGACAACTTTCTTGGGGAATGATAAGGCCCCCGAAAGGTGATAATAATAAACACAGCGGTATGAAACCGATCCCTTTCCCCTTGTGACGCTCAAGGAAGTTTAGCCATTCGCCCATCCCTAATATCCTATAGTTCAAATTCCTCTAATTAATTTTCTGCCGTCAATGTGCCTTTACGCTGCGTACTTTTAAATTGTCCATCTGCAGCTGACAGCGCCGGAGCTCCTGGTTTCTCCACCTGGTAGATTTCATCCAAGAAGTGAACTTTGCAATCCCCGATCACGTCGCCGGGACCCCTGGATGCGGGTAGGACACACAAAACAATGAAACGATCATCAAATAGAGTCAGGGAGCTAAAGAAGGGGTGTCCCTCAAGACCCTTACCCGAGGAGGATCTTGACTCGGAGCTCCTTGTTGGTGCGGGAGGCCTGATTGAGGGTCTGAATTTCCGCGTCAAACCAGAAGCCCCTCTCCTCCGGCGTCTCCATGTTGTAGTTAACAAACACGTGCATGCCCACCATGAGCTGGTCCCAGCGCAGCAGGGTCCGGGCGCGGGGCCTCACGTCTACCGCTCGCATCTCCACCAGACCATTCTCGGGATAGCTGGCGTAAGACGAGAGTCAGTCAGTCTTGCTTCAAACCAACATATGGGCCCTTGAGAATTTGTCATGCCCCGTTATGATCGACACGTCCACCAAAGTCTATGTTAAATCAAGTGTCAGTTAGAAAACTTACTTGCCGAATATATTCAGCGGTGGCACTAAACTGCAGGATTCCAGTTGACGAATTATTTAAAGTAATGAAAATGTTAGACACATAGGCCTACCCGTTCATTTAATGGGTACAATTAGAATGTTGTGCACATATAATGTAAAGTCGTGTGTAGTTATGCAACACATCTCCCAAAAGCACACAGCGATTGAGTTCTCCCTGCATATCAATGCTTCGCTAGATAAATTAGTCTGTAGAAATGACTTCCTGCAAAAAAAAAAAAAAAAAAACAACAAAAAAGAACTGATTTTCTATTTTCAAGACCATGTGTCCCCGCAGGTGTTTACCGGGAGAATCTGTGTGTGTGTGGGAGTGGGAAGGCAAGCACAGGGAAAAAAAAAAAAAAAAAAAAAGAGAAGAAAAAAACCTTGACCACCCTCCCGCTCGAGAAGATGACTAAAACCGCAGACAAAAAGCAGATGATTTTAATGGTAGGCCAACGCAAAGCTGATGACACATGAGGTCCCATAAGCACAGGAAATGGGTCAGTGTTCGCTTTGCAGCTGGCTTTGATGACACATTGCTGTGGTTTAATACAAACCGGGGACCTTTGCTGTCCTTTGCCTCGTCCCTCCTCGGCCTCTCAATCAATCAGAGGCATCGAGCAAAGGATATTGGGCAAAAAAGCAATGTGAACTTTGCAGCACTGGATTGTCCCTGCATTAATGCTGTGGTTGTTTTGTTGCAAATGAAATCAACAAAAAAAGTTGTTTTTTTAAATCAATTAACATTTTTTTTTTTTTAAGTAAAATGTAGTCCTGTGATCCGTTGTTGTATTTTTTTTTACCCGCAATTGGAATCTGAAAAATCTGGCATATTTAAATTTTTGGTGTATGGTTAAAATCTCAAAAAACAAAATTAAATAATGGAAAAAACAAATGATATAGATGTCATGTCACTTTTTAAATGTTGGGATTTTAGATTGCCTATTGAAAATGGAAAGAGCGCATTATACACGGATTCAAATTGCAATGGCGTCGACCATCAAAAGCGTAAATTGGAAACTTCAGTTGCGTTGGCACTCACAAAAATACCCATAGCGTCAGTCATGATAAGGCGGCCATGTTTTAACGATGACACATTCGCAGCAATTACAGACAAAAGGCGAAGGAGTGGCGGGAAAAAAAGTAATGCTCCCGAGAACGCGGGGGTAACCATGGAAACGCCAGCTTGCAGAATTAATTTGACAGGAAAAAAAGGGAGGTACGCGCCAGATACGAGCCAATTTGTGGACCGCCGTTGCTGAAGCACGCATGCATTCTTATCGCCATGCGCCTGCGTTCTATTAAATCGGAGGGAACCCGATTTTCCGCTGCGCCGCAACATCTTGCATGACATACTGTATGCCACAGAGGAACACAAGCTCATTATCTCACTAGCAGGTACAGCTTCAACACTCCCAATGCAGTAGCTCACATTCTAGTTTCTCAAATATAGGCACCTCCCACCCTCTAATAAAAATAAGCACCTCATTCAAATAAATCGTTTACGACGGAGTTCCATTCAATGCTATCTATATATATAAAAATATATCTATCTATACATATATTTTTTTTTATATTACACACCCACGCATACCTATGGTCAATTAAGTCTTCAATGAACCTAAGATGACTTGGTGAGAAATGGGATATACCCTTGGCTAGTCAACAGCCAATCATGAGGCACATATGAACAAACAAACATTCACACATAATGTAAGGACAATTTAGTGTCCTAACCCAACATGCATGTTTTTAGAATGTAGGAGGACGCTGGAGTACCTGCAGAAAACCAACGAGGGACGGGGAAAACACTCCATACAGGAATACCAGAGCCGAGCTTAGAACTTACCACCGAGTCAACGTGCTGCTTTGCCATTTCTGGTAGTTGGTCTGTTTTTAAATTACAGTTTCAAATTGTTTTTTCTGCAAAAATAAAGGCAACCTTCAACTAGATGCCTTGCCCATCTACAGTTCAGTAAACAAAGACCATCAGCCATTATTTCCTAGCACGATGAGACAGCACTTACTCGTCATATTTAATGTGATAGATGACGTCCTCTTCAGTGGAGTCCGTCTGAGATGTGGAGGCTCCGTTGGTCTCGGAGTTTAACGCGTTGGCGTTATTCCTGACAGTGTCCGTGCTTTGGCCCGGGCCGAGGGGCTGCTGCCCCTGCTCGCCCTCCAGCTTTCCGTTAGTCCTTTTAGGGGGCCGCCCCACCTTGTTCTTGACAGGTCCTTTGGGGGCACGGCTCACATTCTCCACGGAGGCCTCAAACCAGGCGCCCACGGTCACGTCTCTGCAGTCTACCAGCTCGTTAATCTGAAGGGGGAAAAGGGGTGATATTTGGCCGGTCACAATAAAAAAAAAATAAAAAAAATAAAAATTAATATATTAACTCCTTTTTTGGTCTCTTAACGCTTAAAACAATAACGATTTAAAATACAGGCAGAACCGTTGACGGTTTTAAAATACTTTGTTCTTTAGTATTTGTATAACTTTATAACAGAGAAAAAAAAAAGTTGCCAATTTTTTGGCAAAAAAAAAATCTGCCGATTTTTTGGGGTCTCGGAATGTTTGAATGTCATTTTGTAAATGTATTATGTTGTAATGTATTAATGTGTACAATAAAAAAAAATACAAAAAGATAAATCCCCCTTGTAAATAATTCGCAGTCAATTTCACCTTTACAAGGTTTACACTGCACGATGCATGCAAAACAAACAAAAGGGTCCGGTCCGAGACTTACTTTGTACTTCCCAATACCCGGGTCCATCAGCGTGTTCTTGCTGGATGTGGGCGGTTGGGTGTCGCACGTCGGACTAGAGGGCTTAAATCCATTTTTGGTGCTAGCCGAGTTATTGAGGGCAATGGCGTCTGATTTGGTCTCATTGACAGCCTCAGCCGTGTTGGTGCAGTCATTGTCTTTATCGGCGGAAGTTTCCATAGCAGCGGGGGAGACAGGGGCGGGGCAGTCAGGGCTTTCGGCGCGAGGGACAGCGGAAGCCGGGGCAGGGGCGGAAGTGCACGCCACACTGAGGGGCTCCTTGGCCACGGGACTGTCCGGAGGGTCTTTTTGGGAGCGAATCAGCAGCTGGACGATGTCATTGAGACCCACGTTGTAGTCAAACAGCGTCTGGCCATCTTCCATCTGGTGAAAAAACACAAAAAGAGGTGACTGAGATAAAGCAACTTTTCCCAAAGTGGTATAAAGTCATACCACGCATATTTGTGATTCACTGTTAACAAATTCAAACTCAGTGGACCCCTGCATATTCAGTCTGGCATTCACAGTCACCTATTTGCTGATTTTTGTGTGGGACCCTAACCTAAATTATCCGCGCAAAAACTCACCTATTCGATGTTTTCCGTAGTGTGACCAAAAAAAAAAACCATATAAGTCGCACTGGAGTATAAGTTGCATTTTGGGGGGAATTGATAAAGTCCAACACCTAGAACAGACATGTCATTTAAAATGTAAATGAACAATTTGAAATAAAAATAGAATAGAGGCGCAACTGAGAATGTACGTGGTATTTTAAAATAACATATTAAGAGTTATTCCGATAACTATAGCATAAATAACATACTAAGAAGTTTACCAAAACCGTCCATGTCACTCCGGACTAACTAACACTAAAATCCAATTAAATCTTCCTCCCTCCTCGGTGTCACTTTTCATCAACGCTGCTAACTCCGGAGGTAGAAGTTGCGGCGCTTACTCTTCTACGTCACTTACGTCAGACTCGTCGTCAGTTGCAGTTCCAATTATTCCAGCCTTTCTGAATCCTGACAGAATTGTTTCGGTTGTCACCGAAGCCCATGCTTTGTCGATCCATCCAATGACTTCCTGGTAAGTTGCACGGCGCATTCTCCCAGTTGCCTCCATCATGCACTCCTCCCACAGGTTACGCAAAGCTGCCTTAAAGTTCCTTTTGACAGAAATATCAAGTGGCTGGAGTATTTTGGTGAAGCCTCCAGGGATGATGGCAGGTATGGAGTTGACATTTTTTAATTTCTCTTTGAACTGTGGCGTGATGTGCGCTCGCATGCTATCCATCACAAGCAGAGCTTTGCATGCTCTAAAGAAGCCATCCGGACGCTTAGTGTAGCACTTTGTAAGCCATAAATTCATCATTTCTGGTTCCATACACCCTTCCTCATTCACGGCGACTATAACTGAGGGGGATTGGATTTTTGGCATCGTTGTTTGTTTGAAAATGACCATTGGTGGCAATTTTGATCCATCTCCACAACATGTCAGCACCACTGTGAAGTGTGATTTCTCATTATCAGTTGTTTCTTTATTCTCACTCTTTTGCTTTTCCCCTGCATCACTTTGGCCCATGGTAATGTCAAACGTGAGGGGGACCTCGTCCATGTTAATAATATGATCCGGTGTCACGTTGTGCTCACTTACATGCTTCTTAATGAACTCACGGAAACTGTCGGCCCTGGCTTGGACGTCTGCTGGCAGTTTTTGCGACATCGTTTTCCTCTCGCTGATAGAGAGGCGATTGCGTTGTATGAAGCGATAACACCAAGAAGGTCCTCCTGTAAAGTCATTTATGTTCATCTCCTTGGCAAATATTTGGGCTTGGAGACGCAAGTTCACTGTTGACAAGCCTCTCCCGGCAGCAGGTTGTTCAAGCACCCATGCCCGAACTCGTTCCTCTAGCTGTAGCCACCTAGCTTTCAGACCGCGATTGGCTTTCTTTGTTTTCTTCATTTCCGTAAGAGTAACCTCCGCTTTTCGCCAGTCCCTTACAAGTTTCTCGTTAACTCCAAAGTTTCTTTCTGCTGCTCGATTACCGTTTTTGGCTGCATATTTTACTACTTTTAGCTTGTAAGCTGCAGCGTATGATTTTCTTTTCGGTGCCATTTTTGTTAAGCCCTTCTTTGTTTTTTTAAATTATCCACACAGGCCTAGCGCGCCCTCTTGCGGCTTAGTGTGAAAATGACATGTGAAATGATATACAGGCAGTCCTCGAATTACGACTGTACGCGACCTACGACGTTTCGATTTCACGCCCGTGCCTCTTCCTCTTTTCTTTTGTCCCTGTCTTGTTTTATGTTGATGAAGTCAGCCAATTTAACACACGACGTGCTGCCAACTGTAGTGCTTCATTAAACTTATATATCAAATACAGCAGGGGGTGCCCAAGTTAGGATCGTTGTCAGGCTTGTGCAAAGCTTACTGATGAGCTGATCATTTGAATCAGGTGTGGTGAAACAGGGCTACATACAAAACAGGCTGGCAAGGGGCTCACGAGGACCGGATTTGGGCACCCCTGAACTACAACATCTCCATAGAACAACAGAACATATCACTCAGCCGTCAAATGAGCCAATCCCATTTGTGTGCACTTCAGGGACCAATCGGAAAACATAAACTCAACGAATATTACAGTCCCCAGCACCCTAGTGACTATGTTTACATGCAGTTAATATTCGGTTTAAAGTCAATATTCCGATTTATGAAACATTCTGAATATCCCGTTTACATGAATGAGCGGACAGAGTTGCCCCGGCATTTGAATAATAAGCCACTGTGACGGCGACACATGGAGTCATGAGTGAAATGGACGTCATTTCCGCGTGTTACTTTCAACTGTCAATAAAACACTTGCTATTCATGTCACTCACCACGTGAATGAAGCAGCCGGTTTCCTCCTCGCTCCAAAAGTGTGCTTTTGTGCTGCGTCTCTGAGTTTGTTTACCGCTGCTTGGGTATTTCTGCATGAAAGCACGTCCTGTACTACACAGACCAGTATTCCTTGCGGTTGTGTATGCGCAGTGTCTCGATCATGTCTGCGCGTATCTTTGCCTTTTTTGCCCTCCTCTACTTCTTCTCTTCTTCTCCACCCACCTCAGCAGTAATGCTAAGTACAGCATGTTATGTTTTTATTTCAATGTATTTTCGTTTTTTTTAAAAAAATTTTCTATACCAAGCATTTTTAATGTAAATTTCGACTTGAAAGGTGGAATCCGACACACGCCGAAATTCAGGTTACACCAATTTACAGGTTTGTAAATTGAGGACTGTCTGTACCGCTAATAATGTGTTAATAATTTCACACATAGGTCGCTCCAGAGTAAATGTCGCACCCCCGGCCAAACTACAAAAACAACTGCGACTTATAGTCCAGAAAATACGGTACTGTCTTCAGTTTGTATATTTATTATACTGTAAGCATCTCTTTAACTCATTCACTGCCAGACATTTTCAGACAGTCTTTTACGCTAACGTTTGAAAAAAAAATTTGAAAAAATATAAATAAATAAATTCCTGGGATTGAATGGCTGGACTGTGAAAAGACAAGTACATTCGTCAATGGCAGTGAATGAGCTAATTGAAGTAACTAACTGTCGGTCCAAACGAGTTGCCACCAAAACTTGCACAACGAAAAGCGAAAAGAAGTTCTGCCTCCACACGCCCGCCCATCCAATCATAAATCAAACGGCAGCCATGTTAGATTTGTGGTTGATAGTCAGTGGTAGGAGACGGATACTGTACATGGCGGCACGCATGTCTGCTTTGGCTCACGATAGTGTCAACAAACTAGGACTAAACACAGCATCAAACCCAATGGAATCCCTAACAACAGCTGAGCGGAACGTCGCTAAACCTATGTACAACTGCCACTTTGTGTTCTCACTGCATGGATCCAATGGTTTCGGATCAGTAAACGCCAAAGCGCTTGCCCTTCTACCGCATTCCAGCACCATCTTTGTAACGCTTGCGCTTTTCTGTGCAGTCAAATGTTGACACCAGACTGCAACACTATGGTAATACTTCATCCTCATCAGAATAGCTGACGTGTACATAGAGGTACTGTTTGATTATCTGTAAGTTGTTTACTGTACTGTATTTTTAAGGGTGCAGCAATTTTTTTAAAGATATTTGTAGGTGGTTACAAGGGTATGAAAGTGTTGGGATTATAGTTTGTGATATACATTGTGGTTTAAACGATTAATATAGGCAGTTAGTTTCACTTTTAGGGGAGTGTTGAATATTTGCGTAAATTCGCCATTCGTGTTTCGGTACGGTTCTTATCGCCCACGAATAACGGGGATTCATGTTTTTTTTCAGTGGCAGCTAACCCCAATGGAACAATTGACTTATTCCCACTGTTTATGCTCAAAGATACCACAGGATACTTTCCTCTACATAGGAAAGTAGTACAGCAATCAGTGACAAGGAAGTAAAGGGATATGCAGTCCGCTCCAAAAGTACTGAAACGGCAAGGATCGGAATTTCTTAGTTTTTGTTGTATACTGAAGACATTTGGGTTTCAGATCAAAATATCAATAGATAGCCCGCTGGTCTTCATGTTTGCTGTACAGCAAATGCAGTCTTCACAGGTGAATCCCAAAGCCAAAAACAAGCACAATCTAACGTTTACGCAATCAATCAAAACGGCAACACCTGAGCAACTAGAAACAGCCATCAGTCATAAATTCCAATTCTTTTGCTCACTTGAAAAGTGGGTGGCTTCAAACAAAGGGTGCTCTTGTCCTGAGTTGTTTAACACATCTAGATGTAAACACCACAAAATAAAAGATGAACTTCTGTCTCATATTCATCTTTTAATCTGAAACCAAACGTACACACGTATACAGTATACCACAAAAGGAAAGGCCCCTCCAGTATTTTTGGAGGGGACCGTACCTCGACTGCTAGACTAAGATCTTTGCATGTCGAGGAGGAGCAATGTTTAGCCTGCATTGTTCAAAAGTCAATCCTTTGCAAGCCATTTATTCTAAGGGTAATGCTGTAAGAGGATTTTGAAATATGCGAAGTATTTTGGAATCATTGTTTGTAGTATATTGACAGTTTAAACTATTAATATAGGCAATTCTGAATCTTGTTGGAGGGTTGTCAATCAATCACATTTTAAAGCTATTCACGGTAGCGACAAATCTACATTAGAGTATGAGCTGAAACGCATTGGCTATAACGCCGTGAAAACGTTAACGGACAGCAACCCACCGTCGTCACACCAAAACAGCAAGCAGCCTGTCAAGGACAAAGAAGGTACATGGCTACATTCGATCGCCGCTCTCTGGAGCTTACAGAGGACGTTAGAACGCTTCAATAAGCACACCGGTGGCATTTAAGGACGTTTCCGAGCGAGTTCTAAAAATCATCCAGTGGTCCATATTGCTATCTCGCAATACTGAGTAGAAACATTCGTGTGTTTACAACATCAAAGTAAAGAGATGCACGGCGCCATATCCCGTGCTGCTTTTTACCGAAAACGTTATGAGGGAAAGAAACGATGGGTTGCCATGACGACCAAACGGGAGCAGACCCGATTTCCTACCCCCACCGCCCCCATCCACGTGAACCTGAATGTGTAAATAATCAAAAGTGCCATCAATGTGCCGCCCTTTTTTGCAGACTTTGCAGAGTGCGGTTCATTATATTGACCATTTACTCGGGTATGTAAGCCATCTAGAGCCAGTGTGACTCATTACAGGCGTCAGCCATTTATCTCCAGGTCCATTGTGTGCTGGCGAGCCAAGCATGGCTGCCACCGTCCCTCCAGGAAGAGACTATTTGAAGGGGTAGTGAGGAGTTGGGTGGGGGCGGAGGGGTGCATCTCCCCCCCCCCCCATCCCTCGCTAGTTTTAATCATCTGGTGAAATTTAGAACAGAGAGGCAGCGGCGCAAACCACCACCAGCCACCTGACCCAACCTTGGTCTTCCATTCCGGTCTCTGTTTAACCTTCACCGGTTGACCGCATTGAAAACATGGGCGAGGTTTTCAGTAGGGAAAAAAAAAAATAAAAAACGCTGCGGAATTGCATGTGCCGCATTAAAAAAACGAATCACATCTAGGCGGCTCTGGCTTTTTTTTTTTTCCGCCAGCGACTTCATTACCACCAGCACAATCGGCACCCTTGCTGTGACAGCCCAGTTTCCAATCACAACCCGCTCAACAATCGACAACACAAAGAGACCCAGCGCGCAGAAAATGAACCGTTTCGCCTGAATCCGTGTGCCGGACCGACAGCATGACCATGATCCGGGCATGGGTACATTCTATCCACGGTCATAAATAATGCAGTAGAATATAAACACACGTTGCCTCTGGTATCGTCATTTTATGACTCAGTGAAATGTCACGCAGTGTTCCATTTGGGGATTTAAGATCCTAACGAAGCTTAGGACAGACTGGAGACACTTGACTTGAGGAAAAGGCTTGCAACAAACCACAGCACTTCCTTAGCAAGGCAACTGTGTATGTGTGTGTGTGTGTGTGTGTGTGCGCGTTGTGGAATGAAACAAGCCCTTCTCTCTACAGGGCTAATTTCTCTTCATTTATTTCTGCCGGCAGCGTTTCAAACGGCGCGTTCCTCATTGTAGCAAGTACCAAAGAATATCAAACAGAAGCTCAAACAGAGACGAGCAAAAGACCTGTGGCTAACGTCAAAAATACAACAAACCCCCCCCCCCTGCAAAAAAATATAAAAAAGCACTTCCTGCTGTGGGTGACAAGGCCGAGGCGAATCTTGTCAAATTTAAACTTGTGTCACATTTTCTTTATCTGATCTTGTCTGTAAATAGGGAATTAAAAAAAAAAAAAAAGGATTTGGCCGCATTACCTTGCCCACATGCTGCTCAGCGTTCAAATAAACAACAACACAAAACGGACAGACTGACTGTGGAAAATTGACTTTTTAAATGCTTGTATACAAATAGTTGGAGTGTTTGCCCATCCATTAAGTGTGAATATAAACAACCAAGCACCAAGTGTTACCTTGACGGAGCGACCTGACTTTCGAGTTTTCCACTATGCAAAACTCACTCCGATGTTTTTTCTTGAGTTGTGAGCAGAAATCGT
This sequence comes from Filicampus tigris, assembly GCF_054856515.1. NCBI lineage: Eukaryota > Metazoa > Chordata > Actinopteri > Syngnathiformes > Syngnathidae > Filicampus > Filicampus tigris. Next base: position 13,397,298 of record NC_141231.1, on the reverse strand, counting down.
AGTTACGAGCAAAAGATGGCGACAGCAAACTTTACAACAAGTAGCAGTTCAGCAGACAGTGAACAATCCTTTGAAAACGAGGCCAAATGCTTGCCGTAGGCTGTTTATTGCTAAAGTGACTGGCAAACAAAACGTAAAACAAAGAATTATATGTTGTCTTGCAGCATGCACCAAATAAATTTGCCAGACGAAAGCCTGATTGTTTAATGATGAGACACGATGCAAAACGGCATTGGAAGGCTAACAAAACTAGCATCTAGAAAGTAAAGTACTGCAAAGTGCTATTTTCCTCATTTAAAAATATGCTACATACTTTTCTGATTGCGTTTTATAGGGGGCTGGAACGGATGAATGGCATTTCCGTTCATTTCAAGGGAAAGATGATTTCAAATACGAGTGTGTCGAGTTAAGAACATTATCAATGAACGATTGAAATTTGTTATTCAAGGCCCCACTGTTATTCTTCCGTTATCTGACTTTTTCAGAAAATCTGTAGCCATTCTACACTCCTGCCCGACTGTTACATAACCGAGGGGCTAATTTACATAACAACTGCCCATGCAATGTTTCTCACCCATGACTTGGCAGCAAGGCTGGGCGAAAATCCAGAGCCCATTTCAAGCAATGATCGCACTTCTGTGTGAAACTTGACGATCAATAATTCAGCGGCTCGGTCATGATGCGCTGCATCCACAAGCGAAAATGCAACTGGGGATATGGTTAAATTAGGCTTAATCATTTGCAGTTTGGACGTCTCCGGAATTCTTTAATAGCGCCACAAAAGGTCACTAGATCTGTTGATAGCCTTGCAAGTATGATGAAATATTAAGTGTACAGTAATTTATCTTTTGTGTATTTTGACTGAACAATGTCAGAGACCTTTTATTCAGCCTCCTGGGAACTGTTTTATATGGAAAAAAAAAAAAAAGCTAAATGTCCCGATAGAGCACAGCCGGGTCGTGATCGATAGACTTTAAAGCGAATGAGGAGTATGGCTGGTGTGTTGTTCTCCGAAAGGATTTTATGGTGTGAAACCAGAGCCTCCCCCCCACAGCGTTGGCGGCTACCCGAACCGATTTTCGCCTTCGCCCTCCACCCACAGCCCGTCTCGGCGAAGAATTGAGCAAAATAGGTCACGTTTCCAAAAACAATGGCGCGAGGTGTGTCTGCCATCCTTTAAATTTACACTAAAGGGCTTTTACCCTAGAAGGACTGGTTTAACAGTTCAAGAAACAGGAGAAAACAACATTCATTGAAATGACAATAAACATAGATTCACTTGAATAATGACATAAAAACATTCCAGGGCGATGCAGGCACCTTTTTCCAGGAACAATTTCATGTTTTTAACTCTGATTTGTTGTAAAAATAAGCTAACTGCTCAGTTAGCGTCGTTGTCAATGGCGGAATGTGAAGGACATTCTTAATGTTCAAGTCAAACAATTGTAAAAATTAGATAACCAGTTTACACAACATTTTAACTACAAGCTAAACCCGAAAGCTAACACTAATCTGTGCAACCAACTCAGTGCAGCTCTGCTTACCTTTTGACTTTAACATGATAGGCTGGGGCTTCATACCTGTGGGGGTTGGGGGTGTTTCTACATGCCTCTGCATGTTTCAGACAATGCAGTTCCTTGAAAGTGGCTCTGGAGTCTGGATCTTCACCTAGCCTAGCTGATAAATGCAAATGGCCAGGCTCTCCAGACTCAACTACTTGTATACAAACATGAAAAAGTTTATTTTTCATATTGTGTCTCCATTTAGCATCTGATTTAATCTGCCGATATTAGCTCTATTAAACTCAACAAAAATCAGCCGATTTTTTGCATAGTTTTTTTTTTTTTTTTTTTACACATCACAACATAAGTTCCAGTCAAACATTCCTCTCCCACAAAATAATTGGCAAAAAAGCACAATTTTGCCTATTTCCTTTTGTTAAACAAATAAAGGACAAAACATCGTAAAACAGTCAAACGTTTTTTCCGTCATTCACATCTTTATTGTTGTAAACATTACAGGACCCAAAAATAGAAGTTATTTTATTCATCATATGTATATTTGAAATGAACTAACCAATTAATCGATCAACAGAATTTTATTCTGCCAAATATCGGAAACAGCATCGTCTTAAAAGACATCCATATCGGTTGCGCCCTACTTAAAACCTTGTCTGTAGAGTTACTAAAGGTTTTATGAACCTGGAAGACATTTCTACATGTTCCACTATACCTGGAAGTCAACAGGCAGAAGAGAAAACATTACGTTTTGACTTGAGAGGTTGCATTGTAGTTGGAGACGGGGAAACGTGTGCAAAGATTCCTGATTCAGGGCCTGTCTTTGTCTGCTGACCGTCCATGAAGCGTACGAGTACAAACACGCGTGGCTGCATCAAACTGCCCAAAGTGGAGCCATCTAAACGTCCGTGCATGTGCAATAATCAAAACTGAAGCCTTAACTAGGTCACAGCAACAGTGTGCGCGCCTGTGTATGCGCACGTTTGTGTGTTAAGCTTTTCCTACGAGCCGACAATAGGCAACAGCTCACGGTGGAAAACGGCCCAAACTGGTAACGCATGAAACATGTTGAACCGTTTAATAAACAAGCCAATCTTTTTTTTGTTTTGTTGATTTTTTTTTTAAAATTGTCTTAACTGAAAGGCCGAGTGGAAGCGAGCTTGGGCGTGAGGTAACAAGGCCGTGTGGACAACAGAAGGTGTGTGCGTGTACGTGTTGTGAAAAACGGCCACACGAGACGCCGCAAAGTGAAACACAAGTAGCACGGCGGCGACAAACAGCGAGGGAAGGAGTTGCGATGGCGTCGAGACCCTCGCGGTGCCTGCAGTGGGCTGGAGCGTGTGTTTGTGTGTGGGTGTGTGTGTGTGTGTGTGTGTGCGTGCGTGTGTGTGTATGTGTGTGTGGTGGGGGTAAACAAGACGCCATTTTGAAAAGGAATTAAGACAGAGCTTTTCCCGTGCGCGGGAGGGCACCAGTTCGTGTTGGACTGGGTGTCGCTGGCTCATTCCATGCATTACTTAGCGCTCGGAAATCCCCAAATCAACCCTCCCTGCTCGTTTTCCAGCTAGACGGAGGAGGAAGCGCGGGATTTTGCAGTAGCGCGGGCCTCGCCGTTGCCAGCGCGGCCAGCAAACCCCCCGCCACTCCCACCCACAACCCGCCGCTGCTTTGTGACATAACCCAGCTAATAATTAAACCGTGAGCCAAACGCTTGTCTTTTAACAACATCAAATCTACGCGGTTTTCAGGCTCTCGCTTCGACATATGTGGAACCTTCACTATTTGAGGAGGTGAGGAACCAAGACGTGTCACGCATAGCAAAAATTCACGGATTGGTGTCACACACACACACACAAATTATAGGCACGTATACAGTTGTACCTTGACTTAAGAGTATGCCCAGGCCTTCAGATTTTTGTGTTACGAGTAGGCCTGAACAATTACAGTGACAAAATGGCCGCCCCCTGACATGGACAAAAACGGGGGGATTTTACGACTGAACTCTTAACTCACAAATGCAATACTACTCATAATGCCGTGTTCAGACTAATGGAGGCGCATCGAGGATTTTTGGGTTGACCTCCCCTTTAAAAACCCTAATTGAAATAAATATATAAATAAATAAATGGTCTTTCATATTCATTCATGGTTTATTTGCCTTTACAAACATATAAGACCAAAACATTGCAGTATAATAAATCTGATATTGGTTATTGTAAAACAGTTTATTGCTTGTTTTTGTTTAAAAATTACATGGAAAGAGGACCTTCAAAAAAATAATTGTATTTTAAAACGCAATCGCAATATTGAGGGTAGGGGGGGAGCAAAATTAGATTATTTTTCAATTTTTTTTTGCGTATGAGCTTTTACTGTTTTCACTGCATTCAATAAACTGATGAAAAATGCATCATTTTAGTAGAAGAATCTATTTTTTAAAAAATGGATAGCTGCTGCCCGACCAGCCACCCCTGTGGCATCTGGGCACACTGCAGAAACACCACAAAAACATGTGACGTTTCAAGCAAAAATGTGTTGTTGGGGGGGGGGGGGGTTTAGCTAATAGTTTTAATGATGATTTACAGATTATTTTGTATTAGTTGAGCTCATGAAAGACAATTCACTGATTGGCAAGGATTCGCTGTTTTCTGAGACCATGAGCCGGCGAGCTATGGCCTTCGAGGTGGCCACAAGGTCATGTTCTCTTCATTTATACTCCAAGCTTATCTTTGTGGCGGCCAACAAACAGCACAAAGATGTACAGAGAGGAGAATCACCCTTCAGCCACAGTCGCCATTTCCTTCATTGTAACGGAATTCCAACAGGAAGTAGTATGTTGGTCAGTTTCATTCATAAAGGACATTCTTAACTAGTGATATGCATGTGACTGCAGGAACTAGGACTCGGATGTAAACAACCACCGTCCACACACTGGAGGAGACTTCCTGTGTCGACATGGCCATAGAACGCTAGGCTAAAATGTTAATAGAAACACGAGGTGCCGTCGCACTCTGCTGCTTGCCGCTGATAAAGAGGCAAATCATTCATCCGCTCAATGGGTCTAATACACCTCATACACGCCTAATATTTGGGGACACCGTGCTACAAACATTGACCACAAAGTCACACACATTTGGGAAGAATACACTACGCACCTTCGCTTTCCTCATTGCCTGCACAGCAGCGGTGGCATATGTAAAGCTGATGTTCAGTGTCCAGAATATTTAGCAGAACAAGCAACAGATACCAGTGAGTGATGGAAGCCATACTAGAAGACAGAATAATACATACGGTACTCCCTCGCAAATAGTGAACATCTGCAAGTAACTGACACCCACCCAAAAAAGGTTTATAATTGCCCATAGTTGCCACAAGATGATGGCAAAGCACTTTTTATTATATTAGACATGGTTTTGGCCCAAGCGCAAAAACAGTGAATGGGTGAATTTTTCAGTTTTTCTTACTTAAAATTAAAATCACTGTAAAGTAAACATAAATATCTTGTAAATGTTAAACACCTCAGAAAAGAGTGTTGCTAACAACCTCGCCAAATTTAAATGATTAAATAAAATCATTCAAGGCTACAATTAAGGATTATTTTAATAATGAAATTAATCTGTCGAGTATTTTGATGATTCATTGATGAATTGGAATTAAAAAGATTTTTTAGTTTCTTTCCACATGTTAAGAAAAAGAACATTTTTTTGCAGAAAATGCACAAACATAAATTAAGATTTAGGTACTCAGAAAATAGGCAAATATATCACCAACTATATACAATGTGACTTAAATCGTGACAAATCAAGCCGCTTTCAAACGCTGTGGCATTTGTAATGGACTCTATCTAGCATCACCAGCTAGCTTGCGAGCGAACAGGCTTGGGCCTAGGTAACTTCCCTTTGCACCGGATAACCACTGATGCCAACAAAGACGTTCAAGTTAGTGGGGGAGGGGCGGACTCATACCCAGCGCCGAAGTGCATCACTAGCCGCCATTTTAGCTATGTCCAAAAAAATATCAGGAAACAGTGAGAAACAGTTTAATGGGATATCTCCGCATTTGAGGACTATATATATTTAGAAACAAATCCCTCAATTTATTTTACAGGGTCATTAAGTACCATTACAGAATACAATAGTATTTGTGGGAGACGAAAAAGTACAAAATAAAATGCTCTCTAATTAACGCCTTACTAATAGACCCCTGTTGTTGTGCAGTTAAGTAGTTAAACCTCCCCAGCCACTATGCACTACACTGAAATACGTTGTATTACCCTATTTAGCGAGGAGACGCGAAACAGAATCCTATTGGGGGGATAATGTTTTGGCCAATAAGTGTATATGAGGGTTGTGTGCAGATTTTATGACACCTGACAATGCGCTATTAAAATCATTAAAGACCTGAAGAACTGTCATAAAATAACTGTTGTGCGCTGTTGTCGTAAACAACTATTTTTTTCCCTGATTTTCTTAGGTCAAAATATAATTTGCGATGGGAAAGTCATCAAAATGTCTTTGCAGAATAGGTTACGTTGTAAACGACTTTCTGCCTAGTACTAAATAAAACAATTTAAAGTGACTATGCTGCTGTTTGATGGATTCATTGGTGTGTGACATATACATGTTTTTGAACACAGGTGAGTCCACAGAGATTTGACTCAAAATATGGATCCCACAGAGTAAACTCCTCAAATTGGGATCAACATAATAAACCAATTACACACCCTATATATAAATCTCTCTTCACTTCTTTCAGTTTAATTATGAATTTCAGGACTTTATCTTGGAAAAATAAGCAGTGGTTTCTTTTTTCATTCTGTTTAACCACACAGATTATAGATTACCTAAATTATGTTAGTCTCATTTTTTAGAAAAAAACAACGGCCAATTTAACATTGTTGTAGACTTTTTATATTCACTGTAGAATTGACTGCAAAATTTCTTGGGTGTTATGTATGAGAATTCACTCTTTGAGTACTCACCGATACCGATTACTACCTCTAGTACTTTTGAAATATAAATTTTAATTTAACACAATGATAAACAATTGAGAACAAAGACCTTTATTTCTGGCGCAGATGATGATTCGCCGATGTGTCAATCTGCCGCCGTATAGAGCCAGCTACTGCTGAGGAGGACTCAGATTTTTTTTGCCTTAAGTACCGGTGGCTAGTACAGTATCACCAGCTTCCGCGAGTACCTGTAACTTCACAATAAGGCCGGTATCAGTCCGATACAGATACCTGGTATCGGTACTCGCATATCCCTAAGAACTTCATTTTTGCTTTTGTATTTAGAGGAAGTACAGTTAAGAATCTGAACTTTCTTATGTAAACTAAAAAAGTTGACCCAGTACTTCAGTTTCTTTTACTCAAGTATCTGTACTTAAGAAGTACAGAGGGCGACTATTTTTGCCACCTCTGTTTTAATCATGCAGATATAAAGATGTAAAGACCTCAGTGGATGGGAACATGTGCAAACAGCATTGGTGATGTGGGTGGGTGCTCTCCTTCCTGTCTCTCACCGTCTCCCGCGTCAATGTAAACAAACATGTTCACGGCGCTTATTGTGTGTGCACAGGGACTCCCCAAAACAACTTGACATGACCGAGAGGACCACTCTTCAAAACGGGGAGGGGGGGATTCTTGCGCAACAGCTATTGGCGAATTCCTATCAAAACAGGAAGCCACGGAGTGTCACTAGTTTTTAGGAGCATGAAAATACTTATTTAAAAAAAAAAAAAAAAAAAAAAAAAGACGAGTGTTGCGTGACGAGTGGGGGCACCCTACCTGCTTGCCCCGGTAGAAGAGGCGCTGTTGCTGGGGGCTCACGTTGAAGATATCCCGTATTTTCACGCGGAGGGTCTCGATTTTGGTCAGCCTGGAGAGATCGTCCACGGTTCGGGTCTCCTTCCCGTCTATGGTGCGGACCTGGATCCACATCGTCGCGCCGCCCCTGTTTAAATAAGTCTCGACTAAAACGCGCGGTTTGATGTTAGGCGGGGTTTATATGGTTTTCCGAAAAATTGGCGCGGTGGTTCAGACGGACACAATCCGAGTCTCCATCGCGCTTTTTCCGCCGCAGAGGCAAAAACCGTCGGTCGGAGGACTTGTGTGTGCTGTGGCTCGTGCGGATGGTGTTTCACATGAGGTCGCGGCGCCAAGCAAGTCTCGCGAGATCTCACCCGCGAGACCTTTCGTTCGGTTGTTAAAGGCGCCGCTCACAACAACAACAAAAGTACTGTACTCATCATCACCAGTCTGGTAGAGAGTACTGTACCTGAAAGACATACTTGGGTGAAACTATAAGTATGTTAAGACAATAATTAAAATAATAATGCTATCTATCAAAAATAATCTTATTGTCACAAATGATTGCGTCTTCGTCACTTTGTGTTACCTTATCTAAATGGCAGGTGAAGATATAAAAACCCAACGTATACTGCCCGTGAAAAGTTTGGAAACACCTTCAAATTCAAAAATCCAAGACAATGTTTTGATGTACCCTATTTTTCCACAAATGTTCAACGTGGGAGCCCTTGATTACATGGCATACATCGAAATGGTATTCCATTTCTTTCCACTGGCTATTCTGATTGCCTTTTGGGGGCTCCATTGTAAGACGTTTCGAACTTGTTCAATCATTCCAATAGAAGGTGGTCGGCACTGGTTGCCGTCCAGTTCTTTTTTGGGGGCACAAACATACCTCCTGTTGCATGATATTTCTGTATAGTACATCTATTTGATGTTTCGAAAATCTCCTAAATCTGGGTTGAACACGTGCCCACAACTCATTCTGATCAAACTGTAAGACACAAAACACTTCCAGTAAACAGCATGATCAGTAAATATAAATTAAATCCAAGAAATATAGATGTCACGATCACATACAAGCATTTCGAATTTTAATTACCAGTATATTTGTAGTCAATTTAATTGTTTGTTTTTATTTAGCTCACTTAAGTGCTGGTGTACAGTAGTTGAAGTCCCTGTAAAGTGAAAATAAATATTTTAAACAGGAGTTATGTCTTGTCCACAAATTAGTATTTTATGGTCATAAATTAGCATTTTGCGCGCAGGTCTTTATTTTGGTCTGACTTTACAAAGATGTCACACTTGGAGTGGAAATGTTATAGCCCAAAACCAGGTATGTAAGTTAACGTATAGCAGAGTATACCAAATTCTGGTGATTAATGAAATAATAATGAGCATTTTGACGGAGTTCTAATCATTATCGGCTCTCGGGGCATATATCTAAAAACTGCATGTATAGAGACTCTCTCTCTTTTGGTGAAGAACATCTCTGGAAGTTTAACGGGTGAGCTCCAATCTTCTTGCGACATCTAGCGATAGGAAATAAGAGGCTTGTGGATCGAGTTTGACATTTAACAGCGTGTTCAACCTCTGTATTGTTGGCATTAGATCAAGTTTATGCACTAATTTTACCATGACAATACGTAACCGAAATAATGATGGATGGAGGTAGCTATTTTGTTTCCAAAAGTACGGTGGCCGAGTAGCTTCATTTGTGTTTAAATGGCGAATGACTCGAATTGTCTCGGCGCTTTTGACGTCACTGAAATAAAGTAAGCCCGTATAACCCCTGTACGGAAGAACTCAATTGTCTCCAAAAGTTGTGATTCTTTCACCCCCTCGTTGTCTATTTCCAAAGACTCCCGCCCCCCCGACTCAGTTAGCCCTGACGGCTAGTTCGAATGAAATGCCGTCTTGTCAGGACTCTCCGCTGTGCGTTCGCCCGCCCGGCTAATAACACCGCGTTCGCGTTAGCATTAGCCGTCAGCTTACCGTCACTGACAAATCTCCGACATGAGCTGTCGCCCTCAGTACTTTACTTTTTGCACAAACAACGTTTAATGCGACGCGACCATGGAGACCGAGCGGAGCAACTGTAGGCCGAGTCCGGTGGACAATAGCGAGTAGCTAGCAATAGCAAACTGACCGCTATTCTCCTGGAAAAAAAAGTTGGCTTGCTGTGGGATTTTTTTAGCCGCGTTTAAAACGTTAAGGTACGTTGGTTTAACGTCTTTGTGTGCTTATTGTGTAACGTATCACCAGGTTGAGAGAAGAAGAAACTTTTGTTTACTTTCTAAGCTAGCCGGCTAACTGCTAACCTCAAGCGCGCTCATGTGGAAATAAACCAAAACAAAAAGTTGTGTTGGGTAGGGAAAATTTAGAAATGTCAGCTGTGAGCCGCCACATGAAGTTTGGAAGATTGATCGTGTCATGGCATTGACTCGAACTGGCAGCGTCCTAAAATGCAATAATAGGCATAGGGATTTAATCATTAAATCCCTTTACTTGGCAGTCATTTTTAAATCAGAATCATCTTTTTTTTTTTACCAAATGTGTGAACAAATGTGACAACTTGTGCCCAGAGGATGACCTGAAGTCAGCTGGGATAGGCTCAGCTCCAGCTCACCCGTGACCCTGAGCAGGGTAAGAGGTATTAGACAATGGATATAGTATGTCAAAACATACAAGAAATTTGAAGAATACTCAAAGCGCCTAACACTGTTACCCCATTTACCTACTGATGATGCAGCATCCAGAGTAACTGGGGGTTCAGCATATTGCTGAAGGGCACTTGGACATGGTCACAATGGCTAGGAGTGGTTGGGAGATGACCACTCTACCACTGAGCCCCATGCTCATTTAAATTTCGCTATTTCTGTTGTGTGGCCTTTTGTCACCAGGGGACAGTACAATAGATAATAAACCCATGATATACAAGGAAACGTTTCACAACTCAGTAAGCTGCAGTAACATCCGTTGTTTTTCGCAGAGGATAAAGAATTTTGTCGCTGTCCTGTGAAAAACACATGTCCAATTTTGGAAACATGTTTAATTTTCACTTGAATGCAATGTCTGTAACGCGGCAACACCATTCACATAAAAATAAGAAATTAAAAAAAAAAAGTACATAGTGTTTTGCACAGGACAGCGAAGATATGACAATATTGTTCTATTTTCTGCCCGCATGTTTGTCTGCATCGTTTGTGTTCATATACCTCCAAGTGTTTACAACTACATTAAAAAAACAAAACAACTTTCTGATACATCTGTTGTAATGTCATGCTTCTTTATTGAAATACTTTGCATGCATGTCTTTTTAAGACAAAACAAAATGTTTATATTTCCGCTTATTATTTCCAATATTACCCATCTTAAATTTCCATAGAAAATGCCCACCCCTTTGCAAACCTTGTCCACAATCATCTTTACGGACTTGAGCGTGTTTACCTAGCAACTAACAACCTTTCATTTTGTCTCATTGTAGGATTCCCCATCACAGCAGCAGTATGATTGACAGCTGTGAACATTCTGCTGACTCTCACCTGTAAGGGTTAGGCCAAGTCTGGCATCATGTCTTCGGGTTCTGCATGGACAAGGTCTGGCGCCGATGACATGGACCTCGACGCGTCGGAGGATGGTCTCAGCAGCGCCTCTGTTGCTCCCGGGGACCACCCGGCGACTAGCAACGACGGCATGTCCGACTTCTCCAACAATGACATCTCGCTCCCCGAAGTCTGTGTCACCACCAACTTTGAGGAAACCATGAGCAGTGAGATCCAGCAAGCTTATAGGATTTTCTCTAGCTTTCTCCTGGACAAGCACAAGGCAATCGCCGGCCTGTTCCTCCACGCCGTGGGGCATCAGGAGGCCCAGTGCGGTGTCGGTGGCGTCTGCGCTCCGGGTCAGGCGAGGCTCAAGCAGTCCATGTGCTTGCGGAGGATGGAAGAAAAGTTTGTCGGCCTGGAGTATCAGAGCATAACAGAGTTTGTGGCTGACTTCAGGCTGATGTTGGAGAACTGCTACCGCTACCACGGCGTGGACCACTGGCTCTCCAAACAGGCTCAAAAACTGGAGATTATGCTAGAGCAGAAGCTCACACTACTGTCCAGGTACTCAAATCATTTCACTGTGCACTCTATGGTCCTGGTGGGGTTGACCCTGGAGAGAGCAGGGTGGTAAACATCTCAAGATGATGCATATTTCCAGTGTTAGGCGTTAACACCTAGCTGCTCAACGTAAAGTACAATAAGTGCCAAACTAAAAATAAAGAATCCTTTGCGACATATGGAAAGTAATAGACATCTCGTGTGATGTTACTTAAAATGATAGTATGACCTCCAAATTGCACCACTTTTGTGGAGTTTGACTTTCAAGATTCACGGTATTAATGCCAGGGCCGAAAAGATAAATTGTTAATTTAATAATTTACTTTTTCGTAATAGATGTTTCATGTAGGTTATTCAGAATTTTGTAACTAGATGTGTGACCTTCCCTGTCTCTATTTGTCCATTGAGGACTCTTCGTGAGAAAACCACGTTGGCAGTGACCTCCAAAGGGCGTTTTGGCACAGAGGAGGAGCGAGCTCCGGGAGGAACCTCCACAAGAAGACGATTGTCAGCTCGAAACTTGACGACCATTACCGTTGGTGGGCATGAGTCTGTCATGGTGCAGGCCCTCAGGATGGAAGAGCAACAGAGGGCCAAGGAGGAAAAGAGGTAAGCAGATTTCCGCACCATTTACACTGGTCAACAAATCGATCCTTTTTTTTTTTAAATAAGAGATGCAAGTAAACTTTTCTAGATGCCTTTTTTTTTGCATTGATTCCAAATGTAAATTGACTGTTTTTGTTATATACAAGTAGTTGGGTCTTTGGCGTGCCTACCCACCCATTAAATGTGAAATTAAACACTCATGTACAGTGGTACTTTGAGTACTATTTAATTGTTATTACTCTATGTTTTTATAAAGTGCAATATTATAGAGTTCTAGTTTTCCATAATAGAAAACAAAAACACAAACTGTGTTTTTTGGAGGGCTGGAACAGATTGAATGGCATTGAGGGAAAGATGATTTAGGATTAAGAGCATTACGAGCGTGGTCACGGAATGAATTAAACTTGTATCTCAAGTCACCACTCTATACTGGAATAATGATGATTCCGTTTCAATTAACTGGCAAATTTACTTACTCGGTGTGAAATCTGGGCCTGTTTATCTGAACACAAATCTCGTATTCTGTTGTATTTAAGGTACTAGGTGGAAACAGCGGTACCTTCTGTCATCTAGTGGAAAAGCCTTTAATAGTTCTGCCTGTCACTGTACATGGCTAACATAGATAGATGAACAAAGATACTTAATCTGTAGTAAATGAGCAATTTGGCGAAAATATCCAGTGGTTGTGAATTACTGGTCTACGCGCATGGTCAACAAGCCATTGTTGTGTTTCTAGGCAACGTGAGCTGGAGAAAAGAGAAGCGGAAGAAATGTCAGCCAAGGCGGTGGAAGAGTGGGAGCAGACTTTGCTGTCGCAGGCGTGCCCCCACACGGTCGACACGCTGTGGGAACTCCCCGCCATAGGCCACTTCCTGTGCCTGGCCCAGACGGTGCTCAACCTTCCAGAGATTGTCTTCTTCGAGCTGGAGCGCTGCCTGCTGATGCCCCGCTGCAGCAGTCTCCTCTCCAAGATAATGTCGTCCCTCTTGTCCCCATGGCTGCGGCGGGCCACTTTGCACCGCCGGCCAGCTTTGCCGTACCGCCGCTGGGAGGCGGAGCTCAGGCTGCGCGTCAAGGGCTGGTACCGGAGTGTCGGGGGTGCCCGCGATCAGCCGGCTCGGGCTGAGCAACTTGGACTATGTCACCAGTTTTTCCGCAACCTGGGCGAGACGAGTCCCTTGGAGGAGAAGCCGTTTCACTCGCTGTCCTTCCGCCAGCGAGTGTGGCTTCTCAAGGGCTTGTGTGACCATGTGTACGAGACACAGAAGGACATTCAGGATGCTGTGCTGGCCCAACCCATACATGAATGCAGGGAGTCCATTTTGGGCTATGACAGCAAGGACAACTCCTACATACATTTCCCCCATTTCTGCGGTGCGGACTTGAGGATCTACTGCCAGAGCCCCAGCACACCGCCGGCTTTTCCTTTCCCTTCAGCATTGGTGAGACGGGTTGCTGTACACGCTGAAGATTCTGACGTGCTGAAAGACGATGAGAGATATCCTGGAAGCGCAATGCACACTGACACCTCAGGTGATTTGGGGAAAACACTGAAGTATTTTTTAAAGGAAAATGGGGATGGGCTGGAACACGGAGAAAGGTTCAAGTTTTGGCCCATGAAGAAAGAAGAAGAGAGGTGCGATTCGGGGTCGTTGGATGGAGACTCCAGTGATGAGTTAAGCCGAAATTGTCGCACTCGCCTCTTTGTCTCAAGAGGACACGCAAAACAAGAAACCGTAGAATCAGAATATCGATCCGCAGTACGAGAAGAGGGCCTCTCCTTGGGCTCTGTGCGTCCCATTAAAGAAGAGACTGAAAATCCTTGTCTGAATGTAGGGGAACACACCTACACAGGTAGGTCACCTGCTCGCTCTGCGGACACCACATATTCACCAAGCAAACCCTTGGGGATCAAAATGGAGGGAGTAAACCTGAGCACGGGACACCACCAAATAGCTCCCTGTTTGAAATGTAGCAGAACTGTCAAATCGTCGCGGCGAGGCTGCTGCTGCCCGCCTAGCCAACATGCGCAAAACTCCAGCGACGAAGACGAGGTCCCCGGCAGAATGTGGTCCAAAAAAAAGAAATGCAAGAGAAAGCGAGGAAGGACACAGCCACCTCAGGTGGAAAACGTTGAGGCAGCTGAATCAGCATTACAGGGAATTACCACAACCACCGAGAGGAACAATAAAAGGAAAAAGCATAAAGAAGGTAAGAAAAGGACTGTTGTTCACATGAGGCCTCTGTGAGGCCTGTTCAGTTTTGTTATGAATGACCATTTTATCTTATAAAAAGCATGTTTGGAGATGCGGTCGGGGAATATAAACAAAGGGGGAAAAAATGGTTAAAATTGGAAACCAGATCTTTGTGAAAAAAATTGGAGATAATCACAAACGGGACCGAAACTCCGTCGTAAACCGAAAACCCTCTGGATCATTTTCTAAAATATAAGATTTGCTAATGGTTGGTAAGTCTACGAAACTAGTGATACCATAGCAACTACTTCTATTATGTTTGTTTTTGCACTGTAGAAAAATGTACAGGTTCTTGACTCGAACATCTGATTTAACTTTTTCAGGAAAAAAAATTGAATCTGCAAAGAAAATCTATGAGCCTTCTGTTGAGCCGTCGTTTAAGGTAGTCACACACAGTGACATCTTTTATGACGTTTTGCTGTTTGTTGCTACTGTCAAGTATCAACTGCACCAATTGTTCATGCAGCTGTATTTTTTTTATTTTCCTTTTTTTTTACGACTCCTCTTTCCTAATCTTCCTCCGCAGTTGGTTTGCAGCAGCCTGCAAGAGTTGCGAGTGCTTATCAGCAAAATAGAAGACGAGCTTGACGACCTGGAGAGCACAAAAAATAAATTGGTACCTGACCATGTGCAAAGTAGTTCATGCTCAGTGTGAGGAAGATAATAATATGGATTTAGCCATTCTTTGTTTTCTTTCAACTAACAGGATCGATGGTATTTAAGAAAAGAATCTGTGAAAGACCTCCACAGCACTCTAATCAGACTACTGAATGAGCTGTCACCCTGGGAACCAAAACTTGTGAAGGCCTACCAAAGAAACAGGTACAGTATAATGAATGAATGTATCAATAAAAAAAGTATTAGTCAGACCTGAAGCACATATCTTACTCCTTTCCCACCACCCTTGCCTCCTCTCCAGACTTCGATTGAAGAAAGAGTGTGACGATTTCAAGAAGCATCCGGAGTACAATAACTTTGTGCGAGAGGAGTGTGTATCATCATCGTCATCGTCATCTGAAGATGAAGATGTTTCTTTGATTGATCGCCAGCGAGGATCAGAAGATGAACTGGAACACATGGTTCCCAGAGGTCTTTGGACTCGAGGTAATCTCTTTAGCATTGTATCTAGAGTGCAACATAATTTATAACGGTTTTTGAACATTATAAGTCTGAGCATTTAAATAAACTGCATGCATAATTGTCCAGTTGATCAGTTCCCTTAATTTCTATCCTTGATTTCTTTGGGGTTTTTTTTAGCAAGCACCAGGGACTTTGAAGCTGAATCTGTTGGAGAGAGGTCACCGACCTTTGTAATCACCAACCACCAAAAACATCCGGAAACTGTTGAACAACTCTCAAGAGTTCAGGCTGACAGCAGTATCACCACTTTTGCCGCGGACTCTCGTGCCAAGTCTAAATGTGAAATTATTCCGTCGAACACTGACTGGGCTGCGGGAAAGCCAGTCCACACTTCATTGACGTCCAAATTTCATGTTGTCCACCCCAACCCTGGACTGCCCAAAGGGTATACGCCCATTCCCACCCTGCTTGCTAAGAGCGTGGGCAACAAAGTGACCTTAATGAAACGGCCCGACGATTACTCGGGCGTTAACGACACAGATAGACAAAGCAAGGGATGTTCAAGCTCTCTGGCTTCGTCTACAGCGGCGAGTGCCAAACCACGAGCACAAACTGCTCTATCCATGTCACAACAGAACTCACGGCAGACAGAAGGAGAACGTGCAATTAGACAAACCGGAATGGTCAAAGTGGCAGCAGCTCCTCTTACAACAGATTGGGTTCAAGGAAGTCAGACTTTATTGCCGAGTCCTCTCCAAGTGGTATCTAATCCAGAAGTTCCAGAAGTGCAGGATCAACCTCTTAGGAAAGGGGGAATCAATTCATCCGAGATATCTGTGCAATCGCTTCATGACTACAGCAGACAGGAGAAGATCATGCAGCAGGTGGTGATTGTGCCTTCCAAATCCAAGGAGCAGCACTCTACGGGACCCATGTACTTGTCCACAAGTGTGTCTGGCTTTACCATTCCTGACAATGTTCAGCAAGTGGCTCCTCTGAAGGATGCCCGGACTGTGAAGACCCCTTCCCTTTCTTCCCCGCCTTGCGAGCAGCACAGGACCCAAAACACACCCGGGTTCCAGGTCACACAACCTCCTCGAGCAATCACTTCACAGAATATTCATCAGAATCCTTCATCCATCATATCTACAACCAATTTGGCTTCTACTCTGCCCTCTAATCTTCCAGAACATAAACAGGAACTTAAGACAATATGCGTACGTGATTCACAGTCCATCCTCGTGACGACGAGAGGAGGCAACACGGGCATCGTCAAAGTCCAGACATCGTCTGCCCAGAATGCACTTGATGGTTTATCCACCAGTCCCATCATCAACATTTCACCTCAGTTTAAAGCCTTCCTTGTGTCCAGGAGTGCAGAGGCCTCTTCTGTCCCCTTTCAGAAGAATCCTTCTCCCGCTGCAAGAGTGGCCAGTGTGTCAGTAGCCCAACCTCAAAATCAGGTTCCTTCAGTATTAAAGTCCACCTCCGTCACAAATCCTACAGGTCAGAGAAGTTTGACTTCGGTAACATCTGTTTCCTTGGCTCCGGAATCCCACCAATCAGATGGTTCTACAATTACAAGAAACATTTACCAGCCTTCGCAGACATTAGCGACCCATTCTCTAGTGGTAAAAAGTACTGTTGATGGTTTTGCACAAGCTGAGGTAGTTGGTCGGCCTGGTGTGAAGCGGCCCAATACAGAGGCGCAACCCAAAGTTACAAAATGTATCCTCGTTAATCCCTCCTCCTCCTGTGCTGCTCCAAAAGACACATCTGCAAATGCGCCTCTTGGTTCTGGAGTCGTAGTCCTCAACCAACCCTCTGCAACAGTGTCCAGTGCTTTGGTGGGCAGTGTCCCAAAGCAGGACATTACAACAGGGGTTAAAGGACAACAGCTAACTACATCATTATCAAGTCAGTCTCTGAAGATGGGATTAAGCCCTGATGTTGACTCAAATTCACCATCCAAGAGAAAGAACATCACCCTTCCAACAGGTGGGTTTCCTTTATGTTGCGTTGATTGGTTTCCCCTTTGTCTCCTGTTTGTAAAATGTGATCTAGACTGTAATCTGTACAGTAACAGATTGTACATGATGTGGATTCTGAAGATGAAGACAGCAGAGCAATTTCTTACTTTATTAGTAAACTTCAACCTTGTTTGTCTGCAGGTCTTCAGATCCAGTTGTCTGGGATGACAACAACCATTGGACAAACCATCGGTGCCCTGTCTCGTTGCACCTCCGAAAGCACACCAGTATCTATCACGGATACAGGACGTTCACCAATGACAACCACTCCATCGGCCCCATTCAAAAAGTCAAAAACCGTCACCAGCTGTCTGAGCCAGCTTGTCGCCAATGCTACTTTGACCAGAACCTCTCAACCCCAGTCTTTCACAATAGCCTCCCAACTCGGCTCTTTCATTTCTACTACTGCTACTCATCCTGAAGCAAGCCTCCCCACAGATATATTGACCAGCCACTCTCCTGCTCAGGTAACCTCAGCCGTGCAGGAAAACCCAAACCCAACGTCTATGGCCACCCTTGCTCATCAGCCCTCACATACGCTAGCTAAAGAAACTCCCCCAATGATATCGCCTCTTCAGAAAGCTCTCAATAAAACCCAATCCCATCTCTCCTCAGCAATCACCAACAGTACACAATCCATGAGCCCTGCCATTGGAGCTAACAGTACCCAGCAGAGGATCGTCATCAACACCTCCAAGCCCCTCACTGCCGGCACACAGATCCTTCTTAACAATACCTGTTTTGTAGTTCCACCCCAAGGCTTAGGTCCGGGTAGCCATGTGCTCATCATCTCTAGCCCTTCTCCACAGAAAGTGCCTAATGCCACCATTAGCAGCATTGGATCAGCAACACCTTTGCAAGGAGCGAGTCAAGGTCCAACAATCCCTCAAGGACCAATTTTACCCAAATCCCAAGCCAGGTTGCCTGGTGTCCCAGTCGTCAATTCACCTTTTGCAGCTTGCACACCTGCTGTTTGTGCAGCAAATGTCCAGGGATCAGCACTATTACTACCTAACGTGAGTCTTGCATCTGCATCGGGCTCACAGGTTTGTGCCTCTGTGTCACCTGCGCTAACCAGCCCCCCTCAGTTAGCCAAACGAGCAGCCCACGTTTCGTCGGTCATAACCAGTGGCCTTGGCGTTGGTTCTGCGAGCACGCCGCTTTGTGCTGAACGTTCCACCATCATTTCCCCTGTGAACGCAACAGCTTTGCCCCGATTGCCTGCTCCTTTATCATCTTTGCCGAGCCCGATGATCCCTCCCCGGTCCGTCCCAGATACAACCAGGGACTCGTGCATCCAGCCGCCCCCTGCATCGAGCGTTACAGCTCCTTCTATTACGCATCAGGGCCTTGGTATCACCTCGGTCTGCAAGCAGGCTCCGTCTGTCATTCATAAAGTGTTCACAGGCTCATTAACGCCAACACTCCAGAACCTACCCACCTCATCAGTTACACCAATCAAAAGCACCACGGATGCTTTGGAAACGGCATATATGGTTACCTTATCTCCACCTCCCGCATTTCAACCAATCACACTGCTAACCACAAGCCCCATCCACCAGGGCATCGGACTGACCAATCAGACACTGGCTAAGCCCTCCTTGCAGAAATCCCCCTTAGGTATGGCGAACAGTGTAGCAAACAAGCTGCTTATCAGTCCCGACGGTGCCATTTTGAGCTCGGTCCAGTGCCAGGCCAAGCCCAAACAGACTGCACTGATTCTCACCCCCAACAGTTCCAGCGGTGCTTGGCGTCACCAGCTGACACCAAGTCAACCCAATAACTGAGACCATGAGTCTGAAATGTTTATGCACTTGTTATTAAAACTGCTATCCAGTTGTTAAAAGTTGGGTGACACCCACTGGTTAGACTATCAAATACTGTTCAGACTATGATGTTTGTTTTTTTCTCATTTGAGAACTACTGAGGTTGATCTGTGTTTTGGACTTCATGGCCAGTAATGACAACGGGGAGAAAGGAGGTTAAAAGTATTTCATCTTTTATTGTAATCAGTGCTTTAAAAGCCAGCTGTTGGATAAGGTTCATTGGTACAACATTCTACTACTTTAAATGTTTCATCGAACATAACACTTCTGCTTGTTTGTTTGTAAGAGTTTGGAAAAACTGTTTTACATTGTAGGAAATGTAAATAGACCTTGTTGGATTTGTACTATGTTTGAGCCCATGTAAAATGTTTTGCAGTCACTTTGTATTTATTTTCTACCGTATCGATTTGGCAAGTGTTTGCTAGGTTCATGGAACAAATGTGGAGTTCAATGCGTGGAAATAAAAAAATGCACCTGTGCCCATTGGGTTTTGGGGGTTCTTCATTCTACAAAGACTCCTTGTGGTAGTGTTTTTAATCCTCGTTTGAAACCACATGTACATTGTGTAAATTTTAGACACACAAAATCGATCTATTAACAGCTAGATTGATGGTGACGTCAGATGAACACGTGCTGTGATTTCCTTTTTTTCTTGTATGGGCGTCTTGTCCCCTGTTGTCCCGTTTTTTAAGGTGAATAGGGAGGAGGTAGTGGTCCCGAGGAGATCTTTTCATAGGCTGGAGGAGCATTCGGCATCTGGAGAATTCAATGACAAGCAATGTGTGATGTATATGAAACTTACTCCCACTTTCATGACAGCAATTAAGTGCCTGACCCTCACCACAGATCGCAGGCTGCCAAAGTCAGTAAGCGCCATCTTGTTTTCTGCGGAAGGTCCGGTCTCTGAGTATTGGCCTCCCGTGTAAGTCGGCGACCCAGACCTGGGGCTCTGCATGAGGGGAGTGTTAAGATGTTCATCAGACACTTGATTAGGAACACTTGCACTGTATAGTTTTTTGTTGTTGTTGTTGTTGTTGTTTTAACCTACATTGCACACATTTAGTATTTGGAGTGAGAGATTTAGAGGAATTGTGATCTTACTTGAGTACAGTGGTGCCTTGAAATGAGTTTAATTTGTTTAGTGACAACATGACTCAAAACATATTATTTGAAGTTATCTTTCCCAATTGACATGGGTTAAAATGCCAATGTGTTGCAGCCTTCCCAAAAATCCCAACAAAAACTTGTGTAATGTGTTTTTTGGGGTAAGAAAAACAAAAAAACTCTCTGATATTGTACTTTATAATGCCAAATTTTTGCTTAATTTCAATGTAAATTGTGCTCCTCATGGCCACTTGGCAATATAGTACAGACATACGAATAAATGAAGCCAGTCGCAGCTTCTTGGCAAGCAGCAGCAATATTAGTCATTTTTCAAACAAGATAAGTAATATATGCCTGTGAGTGTTATGTTATCTCTCTACATTTGTGTTCAAATAGCTATTGCTTCAAGAGTTGATCCTGTTCGTTAGCCCATCTGTGGCGTTTTGCCTTGTTTGTCAGCATTGACCTAACTGCGCTTTCCAGAGGCAAAGCTGTGGTTGGTTTCAATAGACATGTAATTCTGTTTGTTCTGTGTTTTAATTTGACAGTAACCTTAAACCTGGGCTGGCAAAAAACAGCTTGAAACTTCTTTTTTGAAGAAGTGAGTTGAGTTAGTTGCCACCATACGGTGCGATCTCAGATTTTTGCTCTGAGAGTAATTGCCTATAGGTCAGTCCATCTATTATTTTAAACGCGCTTATACCATCTTACCCTACCCAATTCGTCAAAAAATAGGCTTCAAAATCTTAAATGCCACTCCAAGTTGAAGTTTACCATCAAACTAAACATAAAATAAGGATAATCACATGTTGTGTATTTAATGTTTAAATAGCCTTTTGTCCACTGTCTTAAAAGTAATGCAGACACATAGGAAGCACATATACACACATACTCTTTACACAACTGATATTTGAACCTAACCAGTTCAGAAACACAGACCACGAGAAGGTTTTTGATCCTCAAAATGAAGGCCTCACTCTGATTTTTTTGTAGCCGCCCCTCCTCTTAAAGTACCAGCAGCCCAGCAGGACAAGAGCGGCCAGGATGATGACCAGCAGTACAACACCCACCGCCCTGTACAGTGCGCACACATGTAATAACATCACTAAGACGCTTCATGGTATGAGAATAACCCACTTTTCCACATGTACAGTATTTATGGATCTACAACAGTGATTCCCAACCCTTATTGAGTCCAGGCACACATTTTATATTATCTTGCTAGATGAGATAGATAAGCAAAGATATATTATTTGTAGTAAATAAATCCATTTTTGACCAAATAAAAGAAATGGGATAATTAATTCCCCACAGGACACCTGACGGTCTCCCACGGTACACTAATGTGCTCAGTGGTTGGGAATCGCTGATCTACAACATGTAGTCACTGCTAAGTTTTGTAATGGAAGTGAATTAGGATTTTTAAAGGCTGCAGACTGAGGCAAAATGCTTGGATTGAGTCGGACATACTCCTCCGCTCTGACAAATCCACGCCGGCTGCTGGCAAAATAGATGTTGAAGTCTCCTCGAGGCATCCCGTCTGTGTTGTTGCAACGCATTAAGCTGTGGCGACAGACAGGGAAACAAATCAGTTCATCTCGCCACTTTAGCTGGCACAAGTGCTTCACTAAATTGTTCAAATAAATTAAAAGTAGACATTTCAGCTCTCCCTATGACACATACTGGTACTATAATTTTACAAAAGTAAGATACGTGATATAACTACTTTGTGGTTTAATCATTTAGCAATTTCCCAAATGTCTATATCATATAGGTGCGTCACATTAAATTAGAATATGGTAGGAAAAGTAATATCTCTCTCTCTCTCTCTCTCTCTCTCTCTCTCTCTCTCTCTCTCTCTCTCTCTCTCTCTCTCTCTCTCTCTCTCTCTCTCTCTCTCTCTCTCTCTCTCTCTCTCTAAATTGTCTTTTCCACCATATGATGATTTATTCCGATGTAGGCTATACCTGTTTAGTGTATTTGATCTATTTATCCAATAATAGTGGCACAGGACGTTATGTTAGGTACACAGCTGAATACCGAATGAAAAACATTTCTAGAATTCAGATTCCTCTTTTTTTTGTGCTCATTATTCATTGACAAGTGGGTTTATTATTGTGGTATTGCACTGCATCTTACCGAGAGTTGTTTGACCACTTTATTTAGCTAAAGGAGAGGGACAAATTATTAGAAACATCCACCAGTCGGTTGTAGTTTAGGCCAAGTACAACCACAATCATTACACATATTGATAAATGACTGTCTATCGTTGTCAATAAAAACTCAGTGGTGTGTATACTACAGATTTTAGAATGTGTGCCTAATATTGTGCACTAGGAGTCATCAGCGAATCAAATGAAGTTTAAACAAATAAAAAAATTAAGTTGACAAGTTTGCATTTCTGTAGATGTAGTTAACCAATTATTCTCCTCCTGGCTGTCACAGTGAATACACAAACGCACACACACAAAATAAGTCAAACATCATCTTACCAAATTGGATAATTCACTTGCAGACGAGCGGTCCCTCTTCTTGCCTGACTTACAGTCAGGCGCCTCAGAGCTCCCCCGTCTTATTTCTTGTTTCACCCGCCCAAATTCCTTTTACCTCCAGGGGAAGAAAAGGGGGGAATAAGGGCTGTAAAATCCTCATGACGGTCACGGGTTAGAGGCTCGTGGATAAAGCCATTGAAGCGGCGTAATCACCATGAACCCCCCGCGGACGTAAACGCAACACGATTATCCACTCGTGAGACTGAGCTGCAGTCAGCTGGTGGCATTTTTTTGTGTTTGTGCGATTCTTCTCAAACTTTTTATACCAAATTGCACCCCCAAAACATACTTCACACTCCAAATATTACCATAATGTTCAACGTTAAAAATAGTGGAAGATAAATACAGTAACATTAGCGATGCGCTTACTTAGGAAATTTCAAAAAGTGAACCAAAAAAACAATGATTCACATGACATGTATTGCACACAAAAGATAGATAAAACTAAATTATAGTTTAAAAAGAAACAAGTTATTAACAAGTTATTAAAGATTAAATTTCAATGTATTGCACACTTAAATAGTTAAATACTGTACTACTGGATGGATGGATGAACTGCACTTGGGCAGTGATTTATCGCGAATCACTAGAGGGAGCCAGTGAACCACTAGTGGTGCTGGTAACACACTTGGAAGAGCACTGTACTTTCCCACTAGAAGTACTGTACATGCAATTGAATGGATATTGTTAAGACTTTATTCCCCAAACATGCATAGAAATCGAAAACAAACGAAAATATTCATTATTATTATTATTATGATTATTATTATAATTCAGTAAATGCTTTAATAATGCAAAAACACATTATTAGAATTAAAGAGTGTTTCCAAACTTTTGACTGGTACTACTGTATATGTTTTTAATGAAAGCTATTTGTACAGGGTGAGCATATGTCACAATACAGAAGTGTTGGTGTTTAAAACAACATTTTAGGAAAGCGTTTCTATTTAAACAGTAATAGGTCCCAATACATTTGACCAAATACCCTAAAAACGAGAAGCACTAAACAATTTAAAAGGAAATGTTTGAAAACTGTGGAAACGTTTTTATTATTTTTGTTACATTCTCTTGTATTAATATGTGACGATCGTTTTTAGTTTCCTCGATGCAGTCATAATTTTGTCCAGTAGGAGCTGCTGCTGGACAGAGGTTTTAATTTAAATAAAACCCTAAAATAACGACATGGTTGACTCGAAACGGTCCAAAATATTATAGTTTAGATTATAGTGTATGGGTGAAACAAATCCCCCAGTGAGAGTAAGTTAAAAAAAGACTGGGTCCCGCTGTATTGCTCAGGCTGCACTACAGCGTCTATTCACAGGCGCGATCCCACTACTGAGCGGCACGGGGGCTTTGACCTGCTCCGTTTCCGACCTGGGCCGGTGCACCCCTCCTTAGGCGACCTGGTGGTCCCGAGCTCCCCCGGGAGCACCATATCGATACCGAACTTAGTGCGGACACCCGATCGACATAGTCCGCTGCAGCTCAGAGCTCCTGAGCTCAAACGATCCGCCAGCCTCAGCCTCCCGGTAGCTTGGATTACAGGCGCGCGCCACCGCACCCGGCGATATCTGCTGGCCCTCATTGGAGTTTTGACATTCACTACGGTGACGTAGGCGAGTGACGTCGACACCCGGAAGCACTCAGCTGCAATGATAGAACTATGGGTGGTCGTGTGGACTTGAAATGCGAGAAATGCCTCGTTCAACTCAAGCTACATTTTCTTGGACAAATATAATAATGACAACAAAAAATACCTCATAAAAGTTAAAGAGCTAATGCAATACACAAATGTTTTAGGACACGTAGAAGAGAACCGAAACGCTCCTGCTACGCGCCACCGTTGCCTCCAATAATTTCACAGTTCATCGGTAACAAAATATTACAAAAATGTAATCGCTTGCTCTAATTCATTGAACAGTTGAAGCGGGAGACAATATTAAATACAAAATATGAAAGAAAAAGAATCCCCATGCTCCTTTAATTACACAGTTAAAGCAGTCGTCGTGCTCTTATTTGTTTCACAATTGAATCAACGCACTATGTCAAATATAACAGTAAATAAAGGAAAACTGTGCCAACTTTTTGTGCGTTCGCCCCCCTCCCCACGCCCCCGCCCCCAACCCGTAAATTTCACGGTAATGCATATCTATCGACAAAGGTCGAGAAAGGGTTTATATCCGGAAACTCAAGGTCATATTTTGACCCTAATGTGATTTTAACAGTTGAAGAACTTGTATTCTGAGACCGTGGCATATACACAGATGTAGTGTATCAGCAATTTCCTGAAAAAAAATCACTGCATTTTCACAATGGGGTGTACTCACTTTGGTTTCCAACTGTTTATACTGTACATTTATGGCTATGTGTTTTGGTATTTTGAGGGAACCGTCTGTTATACAAGATGAACACGGACTACTTCACATTGTAACAAAGTCTCAGTTCTTCAGTGTTGTCCCATGAAAAGATATAGTATGTTGCCAAAGGTATTCATTCACCTGCCTTGACTCACATATGGAGTTTTGGGAATTTTCACCCACACAGACCATGCGTCCGTTCGTCGTATGAACATTTTAAAACAAGCGGTGGTTGGAATAGCCGAAGCTACTGAGGCTAACCACTATTTATATCAACAATCAACTTATTTGCAAAGACTTTAACCCGCAGGAACGTATGAAAGGCGTAGTGCCGGCAACGGGCGAGTCTAAAGTCCTGTGTAAATTGGCCAATTGAAAGACGTGATGCCAAAAACTAGAGATTAGTCAACTTCAACCTTTAAATGATGATCTGGAATCGTAACGTCAACTTGTAGACTAGTCAACTTCAAGCTTTAAATGCTGATGCGGTGTACTCGAGGCCACCCCTCCCTAAAGGCAGATCACGAACTGTGCATAGGGCCCCATTTTGTATGAGCCTATGCATTGCAACATCATCGTGTGAGCTTCGTATGTCATGCGTGAACGCTCCGACAAGCACTTCACATGTCGTCCAAAACTCCATCTGAACCCCCTCCGTCGACAAAAAATGTTCTGTCAAGTAAAATTTTCTTGGGGCCCTAATTTGGTCAAGGGCAACGCTGGGTGTACTAAAGTCCACTTGTTGAGTAGTAGACTTCGAACTTTACAGTTGATGCGCAGTAGTAAAGTCAACTTGTTGACTAGTCGACTTCAAGCTCTAAACTTTTACACGGTGTACTAATGTCAACTCATTGAGTAGTCCACTAATTGGTTCAACTTCTTGTGCACAGCCATGTTAGAACAGGAAGGGGGCATCTCCAAACTATTCCCACCAAGTTTGGATTATGGAAGAATCCAAAATATGATACAGTGGACCTCCACATAGTATTTGCGGTTCAGCATTTGTGGATTGTTTTTTGGGAATCTATCCTGTTTTTATGGATACCGCCGCTTATTTGTGGTTGTCTTTTCCCAATCCCCTGCTAATTAGCGATTTTGGGGATACTCTGATGAGGGTTTTTTTCAAGGGGAAATATTTGTTTTTTTTCTCGCTATTTTATAGATCTATCTATCTATCTATCTATCTATCTATCTATCTATCTATCTATCTATCTATCTATCTATCTATCTATCTATCTATCTATCTATCTATCTATCTATCTATCTATCTATCTATCTATTTTAGGGTGTCTCCAGGTGGTGGAGGTGAGATTGGGGGTTTCCGTGGTCCCTGCGTCCCCCACCCCACTACCCCTCCCGGAGGAGCTGTTCGGACGGCGGGACGGAGAGGGAGCTCGAGTCTCCTCTCCAGCTGCCATCCTACTGCTGCTGCTGCTCCTCCCCCTCCGCCGCCACCTCCACTACCACCACCTCCTTCTCCACCAACGGAGCCACTTCTTTCTCATCACACCCTGAGGTAAATACGGCTGGATTTAAATCTATACACATACAAGGGCTCCAACGTCACCCCGCGGAGGCCGCCTCATCGTGTACACCAGCGGCCCTTTGGACGGTCGCTCCCCGACACGGCCAGACGGGGGAAGCTCCCGGACGGTGATTTTGTGCTTTTGTACCCCCTTCAACATTTCCTCCCTAGCGGTCGGGTCGGGGTTACGCTTCCTCCTGTGGCGAGAGACGCCAGGTTTTGTGAGGAGGTGGGGATGCGTCGTTGAAGGCCACCGCCGAGCGAGCGAGGTGAACCCCCCGAGACAGCCACCCTAGCCTGGCCGAGAAATGCGCGGCTAAGGCGGCTAGCTGGTTCCGATCCGGTGCCGGGAGGGATGCAACTTACGGCTAGACATAGCCAGCTAGCCTAGCTACATCTCCAGTATGTTGCTAACCGGCTAACCCCCGACTTACTTTTTTCGGGCGCTGCTTGTATTATTCGTCTACTACGACATTAAGTCACAATAACTAACTCGTTACACACTGACAAGCGTCGTTATGGTGTGATAATGTCGCCATTGTGAGCTTGCAGCGTCCCCCGGAAAAAGCCTTAGTGTGACGGCGTAACAAAAGGCAGGAATTGAGACATGGTTTGGTGGAGTGGCCATCCTTTCTTGTTTTGTTGTTAGCACGGACATGCTAAGCTAACTCGAGACACAGAGGCAGAATTCTGCTCGCTTCTGGTTTATTAACATAATATACTCGCTCTGCTGCGTTGCTGTAAGTTTGTATTTTGTGGAAGGCTGCTCAGTGGAGCATATAGAAGGATGAAAACGCTTGTGATAGCAGCACCTTCTGGGCCAGACTTGCAAGTTACCAAGCAGGCTAGCTTGGAAGGCCTCCACACACTGTTATACCGTAGAAATAACACTAGTAATAATAATAACAACAATAACAGTAACAATAAGACTCCAATAATACAGTGTGTTAGTAAAGTCACTGTGCACACTAATGTTTTTTTTTATCAACACACGATTCAAAATAGAATACTAATGTACCTCTTGAATTACATATATACACAGTTGATTTCAGGCTTTAATATAGTAGCCTTACAGTGTTGGACCACACACAAACAACAATTTTGCAACAACTTTAAAATATACTGACTTAAAGCAATCATTGAGTCGCTAATTACTGTTTGCAAGTGTCTATTATACTGTAGTATACTGTACTACTGCATATATAGTGTCTCTTATCAGTGTTTTCCAACCTGCCATTTTTGCATTGGAAAAATCTCAGGGCACACCACAGAATGCAGAAATTGGCTGTGCATAACCCCTATTCACTCACAAATTGACTGACTCAGTGTGAAATATGGGCCTGTTAAGTTGAACACAAAGCTTATAAACTCACTCATTCTGTTGTCAGAATTGCAACAGGTGGATGCACTGATTTTATTGTGCCTTCTGCCATGTAATGGACGAGCATCGTTCTGCTTATCTGCTTATATGTTGCTGGCATAAATTAACAAAGATGTGTTAGTAATTGCTTAGTAATTTTCAGGAAAGTTAACCCTAACCCTAAACATACAAAAATAACATATATACATGATACATACATGACTGACCAATTGTATCGATTTCTGAAAAAATATTACATTTATCAAATTAGGGCAGAGGAGGTTTTGTCCCAACACCGACTTTCCGAATATCCTGTAAAAGGTGCTGAATTTGAATCCCCATTCATGACAACCAAAGTATGGGAAAATATCCAATAGCAGCCATTTAACTGCTAATTCACATGATTAGAAAAAATATATGTTATTTCTATGGCTGCAGGGGTTGTGTCAGGGCACTTTACATCTGGAGGAGGTCTAGAACCCAATCCATCCTTATACATACATATAAACCAGCCCAACCCTATCTTATGTTAGAAAATCCGATGGCACAACAACAACCCCCACCCAAAAAAAAATCACACAAAAAAAGTAGATATAATGAAGATACATGGTGGTTGTAATTATTTTTCTTGTCACTACACGTAGCTAGAGATGCACTCAAAAACAAATCATTTAATTAATAAAATTCAAACACATTTCTAGTTTGTTGATCAAACTCACCCCTTTGTTTATTTTTCTGGAGTGTACAAGAGATGAGTGTTGGTCGGTGACTCAACTCAGCAACAAGCGGCAGATGTCAGATACAATTCATAAGTATTCTTCAAAAAGTAGGCTTCAAGCTGTTTATTGCAACAGCTATCTGAACATGAACAGTGCAGCAACACATTTAGACAGATAGTATAACAGTACTCACATGCATATATTCCTTATCCTCAATGAAGAACCATTAATAATCCCCCTGAGTCCCCACTACAGTATATCCGTATGTCAGTCCTATACTGCCCCCAGGTGGCCATGGCACACACACTAGAAAGGACAGCACAATTGAAGGACCAAAGTCTCACCTGCTTCATGTCAAAATGGATTCCACCTCCCCTAAAAATGTTGAAATAAATGTCTTATTTTCCCCAGCGTTCTGGAGATGTGAGGAACGGGAAGCCCCTTGGTGATATCGAGCAGCATTTTGACCTCAACTTCAGTATGAATGGTGATATGCCTCATGTTCCCATCACTACTCTCGCCGGAATCGCAAGCCTCACGGATTGTAAGTGTGCTGTTGTCTCTTTCTTCAAGTGCCATTAAATGAGCACCTGAGGTGTTTTTTTTCAATGTACATATTTGTGGGGGTTAGGGAGCAGGCCGAAAGGAGTAGTAGACGCCACAGCCCTAAAAATGTTGACAATTACCTATTTTCATTGTTTGAACACAAAATATACCCCAAACTATGATCCCAAGACACTTGAATATCCTTTCAAATTCATCTAAAACATTACTCTTAAAAGTAAATGGCTCACAGCTAATTTGATTAGAAAAAAATACAAGCACGCTGTATGTCACCGCTTGGCAACCTGTATAAATATGAATTACTACTTTCCTATGAACCATTTTATTGTTTTACAACTCACTGATAAATACTGTAGATGCTCTGTTTTTTTGTAATCATTACACTATCATTCAAAAGTTTGGGGTGTCACACACACACACACGCACGCACGCTTGTGTGTCTTGACATTTGCTCTACCCCTGAGACTGACTCACTTAACCGCTGCAGTTCGATTGTAAAACCCCCAAACTTTTGAATGGTAGCGTATGTATACAACTGTGTGTTTGACATAAAACAACACTAGGAAACACTGATTTCCATATTAAATCTTCATCAAAAACAAGACGAGAAAAGTATTTTCTTTTATTGCAAGCCAATGTAACATTATGCTCAGTTTGAATATGAGCACTGTGCTTAAATACAGGAACATAAAAACTAGCTAAATAATGAATCAATTACAATGTTAGAATGCACACAAAAGTTGAATAAAAATGGTACCTAAATGTTAAAACAACAAACAGTTCCTAAGTACACATTTATTGGACTAAAAGTTAAATACAACTAAACTTAGGCAGTGATTCTTTAATTTATTCACTAGTGTATGTAATCTGGCATCATCGTCACGTTTTCCATTGCAAATCTGCCTTAATCATACCGCTTCCCCCACTCGCCTCCATAGTGTTGAATCAACTTCCACTGCCCTCACCTCTCCCTGCTACCACTGCCAAGAGTCTGCTCTACAATGGACGAATCTCTGAAGAAGTCAGCACCCTTTTGGTGTGTCGTGACGACAACCTGGTAACTCAGCTGGCGCACGGCCTCAACCAGGTGTCCACAGAACACATGTGAGTATCTGCTGTTGTGAGAGGTGGGCTGGTATTACTGGTTTGTAGAGCGGTATCGAAGGCCAAATAGAGCTGGGATGAAGATGCGGCCGTGCTTCCAACACAGAACGCAATCCGCTCCCTGATCAGAATGATATTTGGAACTACCCACATACTTGCGTTCGTTTATTCAGCTTTTTTTTTTTTTCCCAAAAATGTTTCTTTTTTTAAAATATTTTTTTGTTTGGGCAGGTGGGAGTGTGCGTGGTGTTATCCCCATTTTCCCGTAGTTTTTCGTGCAAAACGTATATTGAATGTTTATCATTTTTTGGTGTACACTACAACCTGTGCACCCTATCAGTCTCATATTCACACAAAAGTATTTAAAAATAAAAGAAGAAAAAAAAAATAGGTCATCTTTAACTTATGCGTGTGACCTGCTTCACAGGAAGTTGTTAGCGGTCAGCAGTTGCTTGGAGCTAGCAGTCAGAGCCATTAAAATATATCTGTTTGGTTATTCGTGCATATGCGCACGTGCATCTGCGCACGTGCATCTGACATAAAAAAGTCCGGGGTGGTGAATTACTGCAGGCTGTGAAAGGTGTGTGGATTTGCCATGCTGACACTGAATTGGACTATCGCAGGACGTTGGCTGCTTGAAAAGTACTTGAAATGTTCTAATAATAATAATAATAACAATGATTATGCTGTTTGTTGATCTCTCAATGGTCACAACATTCAGTCACTTCTCTGGTTTTGTAGGATGACGTATATCCTGAAACTAGACCATTGCAAGTGGTCGTATACTGTACATTGTGCGACTGTTGTGTTCTTTTTGTGCGATTCACAGAGAGCTGAAGGACAACTTGGGGAACGATGAGCCCGAGGGTGACATGCCCGTGCTTCTACAAGCTCTTCTGTCCCGAAACCCCAAAATCTTCCGGGACAAAAGTATGACCATGCAGTCGACAGTCGTAAAATGTAGTGCGAAAATGTGTTGACTTCGCCAAGAATGGCTTAGATTAATTGAAGACACTAAATGGCTCATACATGTAAGTGTGAATTGTCATTTGTTTACCTGGCTCATGCAATTGGCTGGCATTCAGTTCAGGGTGTACATCGCTTCTCTTGCCAAAATATTACAAAGTTACATAACTTTCATTATCTTTATTTCATTAATTTTTTTTTTGTTTCCCTAGAGTTAGCATCATGCAGATTTTGTCGATAACTTTTTTCCTTCCCAATTTCCCTTAGGTGTGATCCAACAACCAGCGGTCCAACAGTACAAGATTTCTCCAAACCAGGTGCACAGGAGTCCAGCACCAAATTATCAGCAGTCTCCAGTCACTCAGAGGACGTCTGGGTAAGATAACGGAGAAGTGAATACACCACAGTCTATGCCTTTTTTTTCTTTTTTCTTTTTTTTTATATCTGAAATTACATTGTACCACTTCACAGATGTTTCAGCTCGCCACAGTCCGGGTCCGGAGCTCGGTTCATATCACAGCAGCACCATTCAAACAGCCCCATCCCCAGTCCCTATACTCCGCAGAGTCCTGCTGATTACATGCAATACAGTCCGCCCAGTTACTCTCAACACCAGCAGACGCAGCAAGGTAGCTCCCCAACTCCTCGTGAGAGCAGACACAGTGTATCGGACATAACACATTACTCACTGGCAATGCCATTCACTTTCTGTTCCAGTTGGCGGTAATATTCGGAATCTCCACAACAAAGTGTCAGGACAGCTATCGAGTAACGCATCCAATCATCACGCCAAACCAGGCTCGGATGACGACTATGTCAACATTGCACACAGACTTGGAAATGAGGTATAAAAAAACCCCAACTGCTAACAACGCTGACTTTGAGGGAGTAGCCGAAAGTCAAACAACAACATTGAGGCCACACTCGAAGAAAATTAGAACTACAAATTTATGGGAATTAAGTTGTATATTTTGAGAATAAATCAGTGTGTTTTCAAGAATAGCATTGTATGTTTTCTGGATTATAGCTTGAATTATGCGAGAATAAGGTTGTATATTCTTGAGATAAAATATTGTTGTATTTTCAAGGAAAAGTTTGTTTTTAATGATAGTTTTTACAAGATTTTTTTGGGGGTAAAAAGTCATTTCTGAGAATAAAGGTTTATATTTTCAAGATTGAAACCCTAATTTTGCAAGAATAAAATTTGATGTTTTAGGTTAGATGTTGTGTAATTGCAAGATTAATTCGTAATAATATGAAAATGAATTTGTGTCTTTTTCAGAAAAAAGTTGCATAGTTTTTTGACAAAGAGCTGTATACAGTATTATTTTAGATTAATCTTATATTATGACAGAAAATGTATTTTTTTTTAGAAAAAAAGCTGTTTAATTTTTTAGATAAAACATTTATATTTTTAGGAATCAAGTCATTTAAAATAAATAATATCCCTGCTGTGAAAAGGTCATACATTTTTGTGATTGTGGCTTTAATTTCGTAGTGTAATCTTAATACTTTTATAGACATTAATGCTGAGACACAAAAAAAAAAATCACATCTTGCGTTTGACAGGAAAATGAGCACACCATGATGGCTGCCTTGTTTCCAGTCAAGTCACCGCAGTCTGTGTGTTCCCCGGATGAGAGCGAAGAACCCTCTAAATGTACGTAGCCGTAGAAACCACTACACAGTAGTGAAACGACAGTGGAACCTCTGACCTCCCAACACACTGGTTGACCGCCTAATGACTAATTTCATTATTTCATTACTATTTTTCTAAATTATAAATTTAATGAATCCATTCCAACTTGTGGTGACTGTACAGGCCATGCTTTTCAGTAACAATATAACAGTTAACTGCCATTCAAGTGGGCAAATAAATGAAGTCATTACAATGCAAGGCATATTTTTCCTGAAATTTTGGGTCTTCTGTGGTAAAGTGTATTTTTACACCAAAACGGTGCGTAAATGCGCTACCCTTTTTCTCTGTTTTGACACGCTCGCTATTTCGATGTCTAAACTGAACCCAAGAAACTTGGGGTCAAAATTCCCAAACTTCTGAGGTTCCACTGTATCTTTAAACCAAAATGGTAAGTAAATGTGCCACTATTTTATCTCTGTTTTAAACCTCTGCTCTCTTTATATGTTTCATGAGATTTGCTAAGGCATATCTACCCACAAATTTTGGGTCACATTTCCATTTGTAGGATACAAAATTCTGTGCTTCCACTGTATCCTTTCACCAAAATTGTCCATTGATATGCCAATGTTTTGAATGTGTTTTGAACCTCTCCACTCTCTTGTGTGTCAATAGGGTCCAGACCTCTGCTCATCATGCAGTCGCCTCCTTCTGACGTCCCTCCCAGCGCAGCTCCCAACATGCTGCTCTCCTCCACTGAGCGAAAAAAGAAGCAGAAGCAAAGGAGCAAGGCTGGTGGTGAGCACATGGAGAAAAACGCCTTGTATGACATTGTGAGCTCCCCCATGAAAGACTCTGCCAGGCTGACGTTAAAGCTGTCCAGAGTGAGGAATGTCGACAAAGAACAGTACGAAGCACATTCTCCCAGGACTGATGTGGAGCAGCAAGTGTGCCTAACGAACAGTAAAAACACCTTGCCGAACTCTGACCAAGGCTCGCCATGCAAGTTTGCCACCGAGGAGTCGCCAAACTGTCAACAGGCACCGTTCCAGCCAAACGAAACCGCTGCCGTCTCTGCGGTGGTGCTGCTGGATGACGCCGAGGCAGACATCGACGCTCTGCCGGAGATCGAGAGGACCGAACGCGAGTCTGTCAGCGAGAGAGAGCGATGGTCCAAGGAAGTCCAGGATAAAGGTATCAGAATGCCCTACAGCAGCGCTTTCGTTGCGCCAAGCCAATTGTATCACACTTATCCAGAGAATCTTATCCCGAATTAAATTCTGCCACAGCTTGTTGATAGAACCCAATGACAGAGTTGAGAGACAAATGGTGGTGGCCCACTGAAATAAATTTCTTTCATAATGGTACAGACAAACGTGCATAACAGATCACAGATCCATCCGATGTATTGTAACAACCATTAACGCTATAAGATTTTGAGACACGTAGAGAAATGTAAGAAATATAATTTTAGAACTTTTTTTTTTTACATTTTACTTAAATTTAATGGGATAATGACTACATTAATATTACTGGATTGTTTAATTAAATGCTTGGTGGGCTGGATTTAAGAATGGCGTGTGTCATGTGTGGCCCAACCCCTACCTTAGAACAACAGGTGGAGAACCTTAAGAAGTTGTATCTTATTTGTCTTCATTTCATATACTAAGCTACTATGTTGTCATTTGGCAGACAAACCACTGAAAAAACGCAAGCAAGACTCATACCCTCAGGAACCCGGGGTTGACATGAGTGACGGTTTCACCGTACAAGGCGGCAACACCGGTAACCAGTTGACACCCAAGAAGAAGAATGTGGCAAGTAACGGTTCCGGTCGTCCCGCCTTGATGGTCAGCATCGATCTCCAGCAGGCCGGTCGAGGATTACGGCAGCCGGTTGTGGTTCTGGATGCCAAGCAACTGTGCGACGAGCACATCGTGCACTTCAGTTCCAAGACGGAAGCAGTGAAAGATAATGCGTGCCAACTGACCGATACCAAACAGCAGGTCGACGACTGCAGGAAGTCTGGCTCGGATATCTGTCCGATGGAGAAGAAGGAGAGTCTGCGGGAGTCCAAACACAGAGCTGACGGCGGCAAGTTGGACGGAAAGCGCGGAGACTCTCCGAGACAGAAGGAGAGTCGGGATCCAGACTATCGGCACGGGGAGGAAATGAACGACAATGGTCACTGTCAACCGGAGAACCTAAAAACCTGCAGCAAGGCAGAACAGAACGCCGGCTGTCATAATGAGGACAAAGGCCGGGAGAAGAAGAGGACGAAAGATCACGACGTGGAAAAAGACAGGAGCAGGGAAAAAGATGGGGATAATGACCAAGACGTGGAAAAAGAAAAAGAGAGAGATAGGGATAAGATTAGAGACAAAAACAAAATTAGGCCAAAGGATACAGACAGGAATAGGGATAGAGATAGGGCTAGAGATAAGGTGATGGATGGGGACAGAGTCAAAGATAAGGAAAAGGATAAGGACAGAGATAGGGAGAAGGAGAGAGATGTGGACCGAGTTAGAGATCGGGAGAAAGATCGAGGCAGCGTCCATGGTAAAGATCATGGGAAAGATCGGGTAAAAGAAAAGGACAGAGTTCGGGAGAAAGACAGGGAGAAAGTTCGATCAAAGGAGAAAGAGTGGGATAAGGAGCTGGATAGGACTGATGATCGATTGAAGGAGAAAGAGCGAGATAAGGAGCCCGATAAGGAGAAAGATCGATTAAAAGAGAAAGATCAAGATAGGGTGAAAGATCGAATAAGGGAGAAAGAGCATGATAAGGACAAGGATCGATTAAAGGAGAAAGAGCGAAGTAAGGAGCCGGATAAGGAGAAAAATCGATTAAAGGAGAAAGAGCGCAATAAGGAACCGGATAAGGAGAAAGATCGCTTAAAAGAGAAAGCGCGAAATAAGGAGCCAGATAGGGAGAAAGACCGATTAAAGGAGCGGGAGCAGGAGAAAGAAAAAGATCGAATGAAAGAGAAAGAGCGAAATAAGGAACCATTTAGGGATAAAGACCGATTAAAGGACAAGGAGCGGGATAAGGAAAAGGACAAAACTATGGAGAAGGAGCGAAATAGAGATAAAGGTTGGGAACGAGAGACGGTTGAAGCTAAAGAGAGGGTCAGAGAAGACAAGGCCAGGAAGCACAAACCGCCGATGGGTAACAGCAATAAATTTGACCAGTCTCCTGATGGGATGCCCAAACAGGACAAGGATCACAAAATCAGGCAGGATGGCAGCAAACACTCCAGTGACCTCAGCGGTCGTGAAAGGACAGACAAATCCAGTTTTCCAACCCCGCAAAATGAAAGAGAAAGGAAAGGCGGGGAGGAAAGTAGAGAACTTTCCCATGTGAAAAAAACAAGCGAATTCCCCCCGTACTTGCTGGGGGGAAACTCGGGAGCGCTGAAGAACTTTGTGATACCCAAATTGAAGCGGGACATGGTCGATAAATTTCCCGCGGTCTCGGGCGACGTGGTCAATGTCTGGAAAGAACCACGTGTTCTGCTGGAGAGGAGATCGCTGGTCGAAAACCTCAGAAGAGGCCCGAAACCCGTTGTGATGATGCGACGACTGAACATCGATGCCATACGGAGCATCAAGAAGGAGCTCAAGGAAGCATACAAGTCGCGAAAGTGGTCTTCCAACAAATCGAGAGGTATGGTTTACCATGGATTTTGTTGGAGGTTATCACGTCCCCTTCGTAATTCTGAGGTTTCGGGGGTTTCAATCTCGGCTCTGACCTTCCTGTGTGAAGTTAGCATGTTCTTCTTGCATCGCTTTACTTTGGCTTCCTCACACCTGCCCAAAATATTTGGGGCGTTAGCTGTTTGTTTAGCATTCACTCACTTTTTGTCCTTACAGAGACGTCATTTAGTGCTAAGCGGCGGCACAGTATGACCGGTAAAACTCCAAAGTATACTGCCAATTCTGATGAAGGGGAGGAACGAGATGATGACGGCGACGACAATAACGACTCAGACAATGAGGGTAATTCTTTCCTTTGCAACATTTGCGTGTATATTTAGGTTATGTTCACACTGCAGGGCATGAGGCCCATTTTATTTTTATTTTTTTTGTGAAATCTGATCTTTTTATGTATTTGTTCACATTACAAAAACAAATGCGACTAAAATGTAAATGAGCTCAGTTGATTAGAAGCACCTGTGACTCAAGTCAAATTGTGGCAGGGTTTTTACTTTCTGGAACGGGATTTCTCATCTCTGGTTATTATTGTGTAGAACACTTTTGTCTTTTTTCTGTTTCAGTGATGAGGAAAAGGCGAAGGAAAGACCAGGACAAGTCGTGGAAGTCAGAGTCAAAAAAAGGTCGTCAACATCAACAGGGCTGGAGCTCGGACGAAAACGACGGTGGTCCGCCGCCAAATTTAAGCGATGGTGAGTCACTTGCGCATGATAAAATGTTTAGTTTGTTTGTGTATATTTTGTACACTAAGTGTATTCGTGTGGCATTCTTTCGTTCAGTGGCCAGAAAATTGAAGAAAAAGCATAAAGAGAAAAAGGCGTACGAAAAGATGCGAACTGAGGGTATGTATTTTTTTTTTAATCCTCTAATTGATTTAGTTTGTAATGTTGCTATAATTATTGTTATTATTTTTATGATTTATCAATCACATTTTTGGTGGCTTCAGCATTCCTAAAAATGAGTGTATCCTGGTGAAAATGTCTTTTCGGGTCCAAAACACAACCACCCCAAAGTGCACTCAGTAGAGTTCCCTGGAGAAAAAAATAGCCTTCGATACCAGTTTGACCAATCAAGATGAAATTTGGTGAACGTGTCTATCATAAGAAGACACACAAAAAGGTCTCAAGAACCAATGCTTGAAATTGAACAGGAAGCCGGTAATTTGGGTTTGATGAAGCCTTTTGGGGATTATTTCCATTCATCACTTTTGCATTTTTAATTTCCCATCCCGACGTGTGAAAAAGAAAAGAGTACATTTACAAATATATCCTTGTGAGACGGTTTGCTAACATTTACGCTTCAGATTTGATGGACACGTCCACGTTCAAAAGATTCGCAGCCGGCGTGGACAACATCCTGGAGAGTCTGGAGGACGTGGACATTACTGCCGCAGGTAAACAAAGCTGACTCGCTGTACAGTGGACCCCCACTATATTCCTTGTGGGATTGGGACTGAGCCCAACCGCAAATAGCAAATTTCCCCGAATAATTAATGCCAAGTGATTATGGCTACCTATATTAATAGTTTCAAGTAAATACCAGTATATTACAAACTATGATCTCAAAACACTGTTGTAACAAATTTCACTTATGGCGCCGTGTTGAGTCCGAATTTGTACTGCAGGGCTCAGGTCCTTTTGTTATGTAACACAAAAGGTATCAGCATTATTATAATAATTTTTTTGTGCGGGCTCTCTCCCAGATGACGATGGTGATGATGAAATACCACAGGAGCTGTTGCTCGGAAAGCACCAGCTGAGTGAGTTAGGCAGCGATTCGGCAAAGATTAAAGATATGGGCATCTTTTATAAGGTAGGCGGTGTATGTCCCAGTGTCCCTGTGGTGATCCTTTACACTTGTAATGTCTTATAACAACAGTTCATTTGCATTTGCTTGTTGTTCACAGTTTTCATCTCAGAAATTGGTGAAATTTATGAACGTCCTGGAGAAGAACATTCAGGACAGTGTCAAACTGTCCACATTAATGAACCATGTAAGTTATCACGCTGATTTTATTAGTGTGCAGTTTACACTTAGTCATATTATGATTCTATTTCATTATACAAGTATGTTTTGGTTAAATTACTCACCAAAAAAAGAAAATTAGCAACTTTTTTTCGCCTGTTATACATTTTTCCCCTCATATTTTGACTGTGACAGTCCAGTGAAGAAAATGGATGAATCATTTTCATTAACAGTATAGCTACGGTATTTTGTAATGAGTTGTATTGTATTGAAGGGTAACGACTCCATGGACGAGGAGCGGCTGTGGCGTGACCTTATCTTGGAGCGGGTGACAAAGTCGGCCGACGCCTGTCTGACGGCACTCAACATCATGACTTCGCCGCGCGTGCCCAAGGTGGTGTTCATCGAAGACGTCATCGAGCGGGTGCTGCAGTATACCAAGTTCCACATGCAGAACTCCTTGTACCCCCAGTACGACCCCGCCTACAGGGTAGATTCCCACGGAGGTCAGTAATATCCATCATTGACGCCATAATCAGCTACTTGGCTGTTTTTACAAAGGCATTCAAACATGTTTATTATGTACTTGTACTTTCCTTACGCAAGGCGGGCATAATTCCAAAGGCAAGAAAGCAAAAAGCTCGAGCCATAAACAGAAAACGGTGCTCCTGCTCTACAGCAAAGTGTGTGACATCATCAGCAACCTTTCGGAGCTGGTGGAGATCCAGCTGCTCACAGATAACACCATTCTCCAGGTGAGACTCTCCATTTGTGCTCAAATTTCTTTCATGGCGAAAAGTGTGCGATTGTCATTGTCATCTGATTTGCACTTGTTACCCACTTCCCATGTAGGTGTCCACCCTCGGCATCACGCCGTTTTTTGTGGAGAATGTCAGTGAGCTCCAGTTGTGTGCCATAGCATTGGTGACTGCGGTAGGTTTGACGCCTTACTCTAGTTTGGTTCATATTCCTTGTTTAATTTTTCCAGTAACCATCAATTGGGAGTGGCAATAAACAGTGGGCATCAAACGCTCGATTATGTCTTACACACTCCTTTCTAAGAGTGTATTCGTACCGATAATAGTGTCTGAAACGGGTCAGTGCCGACAATCTTAAATACTAAACATGTTTGATATTTCCAAGCAAAAATCTTTATGCATGTAAAGAAGCCTGATTACTCTCTGGTCCACATACAATGGACAGAATAAACTGTTAAAGCCCTGATTGTCTGTATTCATGTGTGGGTGGTCTGTCAAAGATATGGACTATTTTAGGATTTGAAAAATACGTGTATCGAGCCTAAGTCCGGTCACCTGTAAGTCGAAGTACCGCTGTATTTTGTGTGATGATAAAACTTTCAAGAAGACATATTGTGCACCTTTATCAAAAATTAAAAGGGTTTACTTTGTCTTACTAACATGTCTGTGGCATGCTTTTGTAAAAGTTCCCCATGAATCAAGAAATACATTTTCACACCTCTATTACCCTTTTTTGATGGTTGTGGCCCTGCGAGCGAGCGACTGTACTGTATACTCGTGGATCTTCGCTCAGCCTTGCTGCCAAGTCATGGGTGGAGAACCTCAGTTTGGGGGCAGTTATGATCTAAATTGCGACATCACAATTTGGCCAAATTCCAAAGGATTGCTCACAGACACGTTTTCAAAAATAGTCAGATTACAAAGACACATTTTCAAAAATAGACAGACTAGAAAATAATTACTTGGTTGGTTATTTTCACACTTGATGGGTGAGCAGGCACTCCTGACACCTATTATACCCATTAAAAAGTAAAAAAAATAATACGTCTCTTTTGCTCCTCTGCAGGTGTTCTCCCGCTACAGGAAGCACAGGCAGCTCATTCTTGAAGAGATCTTCAACTCCATGGCCAGGCTGCCGTCCAGTAAACGCAGCCTGAGGAACTTCAGGTAATCCACAGGATGCAGATGACTCGAGTGAATGGGCGCCCATCTAATGACTCTTTCTTAATGCCTTTCACAGGTTAAACAGCAGCGATCATGGAGGCGGCAAGCATATCCAGATGGTCACCGCCTTGGTGCTTCAGCTCATCCAGAGTGTGGTGCAGCTGCCTTCCGCAAAAGATGGAGAAGATGAGCACAATAAGAGGGTAGGCAGCAAGAAATATCTGTAATTTAACACAAATACCTGCAATTGTATTTCATATTTCGGGCTCTTTTTGCTTCTTGCAGGTGGACAAAGACGTCCTCATCACCAATTCCTATGAGACTGCCATGAGGACTGCTCAGAACTTCCTGTCGGTGTTTCTCAAGAAGTAAGTCCATGTCATGCAAGTGTAAAAAGACGTTATCAGCCGTTACTAACCATTGGCCAGTCTTCATGTCCAATGCCTGCGTAATAGTAATGCTATGTACAGTATTCTGAGATAGCCAGTAATATTTCCTGTTTTAATTCAAACCAACACACTACATTGAGATATTAACCTTGTGTTGTTTGTGTCAGGTGTGGCAGTAAGCAGGGAGAGGATGACTATAGGCCCCTATTTGAGAACTTTGTCCATGACCTCCTGTCCACTGTCAACAAACCCGAGTGGCCCGCTGCTGAATTGCTGCTCAGTTTGCTGGGTCGCCTCTTGGTAAGCCTTGTCATTTCCTCCGTTCAATCAAATGTTTTCCACGAAACAACCTCGTATGTTACCCTTGGAGTCACTGTTGTTGAAAACTAAAGACCAAGGCCGAAATCTTGGGGTGCTGATAGATTCGGCTTTCAACGGTCATATCAAATGAATATACAGCTTTTAGCTGAAAAAACAAATCCGCAATGAAGGATTGCATGCTCGAAGCAGATCAGGAGCAGCTTATCCGTGCTTTTATCGCAAGTAGACTTGATTATTGCAATGGTCATCTGACTGCACCCAGTCAAAAGAGCATCCGGCTCATTCAGAATGCTGTCGCTAGTAGGGCTCTGATGTCTGTGGACTCAGGTTAATTAGTGGCGCCCAGGTTTCAAAGCAAACACGGTGAAGCGGCATTTAGCTGTTATGCTGAAAACAAATGAAATAGTTGCCATCAGAGGTTAAATCAGCCCCAAACATAAAAGCTTTTAAATCCTCATTAAAAAGGATGTTTTTTTCCCTCCCCATTCCTTTGATTTAAGCCGTTTAAGCATTTTTAAATTCAATTTCACTCTATGGTCTTTTAGTAAATTCAGAAAGCTAGTTTTTTTTCTTTCCTTGGCTTTTAAATGCCCTGTGTATGAAATATGGGATATAAATAAAGTTGCCTTACCTATATTTGTTTTCTTATCATCCAGGTGCACCAGTTTAGTAACAAGCAGACAGAGATGGCGCTTCGGGTGGCGTCGCTGGATTACCTCGGCACCGTCGCTTCTCGCCTGCGTAAAGACTCTGTCAATTGCAAGATGGACCAAAAGGCCATTGACCGCATTCTTAAAGAGGTATTAAAAAAACTATTGTAGCTCTCTAAGGGGGCGAGTTTGACACCGGAAACTGTCAAAAGATTTGTGGCTTCTCACTTTTTTTTTTTTTTTTTTAAATTCAAAAGTCACTCGAGAGTCTGCATACTTGCCATGTATTAGGGATGTTCCGATCGATCGGGCACCGATAATGATTGGCCGATTTTCGTGAAAAATTACTTGATCGGCATATTCGATCAAAGCCTTTTATTGCCGATCCAAAAATCCGATCTCCCGCAGCTCATGCTTTGCGGCCTACAGCCATGAGAGACCAGCAAGCATCAGTGTTGCGCCCCCAGTGTTGCCCCATTTTAATAACAATGTTCGAACGAGGCATATGTATTCCAAAAGACAAAATACACGTGGTATTGAGCAATAATACGATGCGTTACTTTTTTCTTGTTGACAAATGCACAAGATAGTTTGTCTATGCACAAGACAAGAAACCCAAGTTCCTGTGTCGTTTCAATTTAGGAACTCACTGAATAGTTTATTCAAGTGAAGCCTGCATATGACTATTTTTTCTACTTTGATTATATTCTGAACCATGCAACGTTTAGGTGGCATGTTATTTATTTTACTTTTTGCATAATTAAGTCCTTTGAAACTGCTGATTATTTTGATCTGTTAAATCTCTTACTAAAAGCTGTTTTTTCAATTAGCTTTGTGACTGAGTAATTGTTGTATTGTGCCAGCAACTGTTTTGTATTTCTTCATGCTTTTGAAAATATACCGGTATATAGATTTTTGTCAAAATTACGGCAATAATATTGCTGTTTTTTTTTCCCCATATAATATTGCATAATATCAGTCACCATAAATAAATAGAAAGATATACAGGTATTCCATGTGATCGGAATCGGTATCGGCCGATCTCACTCATGCATAATCGGTATCAGTGTCATAAAACCTGATCGGAACATCCCTACCATGTACAGCAAGTAGCAAAAAAAACTAGCAAACAAACACGAACAAATAATAAAAACCTCATAATTCCAATCTTAAATAGTAATACTAACCATTTGAAATTGTA
This sequence comes from Filicampus tigris, assembly GCF_054856515.1. Classification (NCBI taxonomy): domain Eukaryota; kingdom Metazoa; phylum Chordata; class Actinopteri; order Syngnathiformes; family Syngnathidae; genus Filicampus; species Filicampus tigris. The sequence continues at coordinate 13,354,021 of NC_141231.1, read as the reverse complement.
TCATGGTTTATTGGTAAACCGTTTGTTCTTAACGCCTGACTAATCATCTTTGCAGTCTCCCGGTAATGATGAGACGCAGCAACTCCAGAGGGTCCTGCTGTGCTACATAGAAGAGAGCAGTGAAATTGATCCCGCTCTCGTTGTGAGCATGTGTAATTTGTCCCATTAATCATTCCGCTCAACTCGTATAACAGGACACTCACTGCTGGCACTGTGCTTCACACAGTTTGCCAGGAATTTCTACATCGCCCAGTGGTACAGGGACATCACGAGCGAGGTGGACAAGGCAATGAAGTCGCACGATGACGACGACGACCCAAAAGCTTCATATGCCGCCATCAACGTCGACTCCAATGAGGAGATTGTGCAGAGGGCCGAATTGCGGAAAAAGTTCTTGCGCAAGGTTATCAGAAACTCTCACACCAGGTAAAAATAACTCTTAACTTTCTGGATCAGTCATCCTTCACTTTATTCCTCTGTTAATCACTCTCGTATTTATTTCAGGATCAGCTCTGACGCAGTGGACTACAAGGACTCTTGTTTGATTGTCCGATACCTAGCCTCTATGAGGCCGTTCTCACAGAGTTTTGACATTTATTTATCACAGGTAAAGTAGTCATGTAACATTATGCGGGTTATTCACGCCAATACAAAATGAAAATATTATCATGAGACGCCACAGATTGCTTACTGCTCTCCTAGCGTGTAGTGTAATGTACTCCCGATGAGCAACACCTCACCACACACGTATTGTCTGTCGTAGTACCAAGGCTTACTTTAAAGACGAAGTTTGCAGTTTTGAAAACTGGTATCAATATTTACGCTAACACTTTTGGTCATGTGTAGATCCTGAGAGTGCTCGGCGAGAGCGCCATCGCAGTCAGAACGAAAGCCATGAAGTGTCTGTCTGAGGTTGTGGCTGTGGACCCGAGTATTCTAGCAAGGGTGAGATACTCCCATATTATTGTTTTGCGTATTCTTGGGGTTTTACTCGTGAACTGACAAATCTTTTCCATTTCCCTGTTCTTCAGTCCGACATGCAGCGTGGCGTTCACGGCCGCCTCATGGACAACTCCACCAGCGTGCGTGAGGCCGCCGTGGAGCTCGTCGGACGCTTTGTGCTCAGTCGACCTGAGCTCATCGAGCAGTACTACGACATGCTCATCGAGAGGATATTGGTAATTCATTCTCCTTTTTTTTTTTTTGTGTGTGGAGAGGATGTCAAATGTGTTTCCATCGCGGATTACATACTCTAATTACGGTTGGGAAACAATATGAATATATGAAAGCACGCCAATAATCTTGGTTCAGTGGGGACCTTGGTTTTAAGTTCATTGTTCGGTTCACATTCAGTACAGTAAGGGAACGAAATATAAAACATAAAAATTCTTATTTGTTGAAAAGATGCAGTGATAAATTCCCTAAAGAAAGACATTCACAAACAAAATATTGGTAATGTATATGGACCGAGCTCTGCGGCGACTACGGAAAATCGGCGAATAAATGATGCCAACTCATAAATTATTGTAATTGCCTGTAGAAGCCACAAGATGGCGGAAAATGTGTTGTTTTCTATTAGACAATGCTATGGCTTGACTAAATGAAGCGCCTACATGGTTCACTGGCACAAAGATGCAACCCGGTGGCAACAAATCCAGTGACTGAAAGTTCAGCTGTTTGAATCTCAGTTTTTTTGTTGTTGCGATTTTGCGTGTTGGTCTTGCTAGTTCACGAGACACATAAAATGATATTGGACGGACCTTTGGTTTTGGCCCCTGTGTTCTACATGATACAAATTTAGCTTAGCTCCTGGCTTTAACAAGTCCACAAATATACCTCCCACATTTGCAGGCGAATTGGATTGATTGAATCCGGTTTAGCTGACCTATTTTGTTTTCTTCAAAACAGGACACGGGTATCAGCGTGAGGAAGCGAGTAATCAAGATCCTGAGGGATATTTGTTTGGAGCTGCCGGACTTCCACAAGATCACCGAGATGTGTGTCAAGATGATCCGAAGGGTCAACGACGAGGAGGGGATTAAGGTTTGTTTAAGTCAAAACCTTCTTCCGGGAGCTTTGTTCGTTTTATCCAACTTGTTTATTTGATCCTGTAGAAACTGGTGAATGAGACCTTCCAGAAAATCTGGTTCACACCCACACCCAGTCATGACAAAGACGCCATGATCCGAAAAATCCTGAACATCACAGATGTGGTGTGTAGTTGATTTGGTGGAGTCGATGCAATGCTGTATGTTGATGCAGATGCATGATCTTTTACTTCCTTTTCATTCCAGGTGCTTGCGTGTAAAGATTCTGGCTATGATTGGTTTGAGCAACTCCTCCAAAATGTAAGCTTTTGAATTGAATGTGATTTTCCATATCTAGGATTTATGGTTACTTCTTTTTAAACATTTTGTCCTTCACCTTTTTGTTCTTTTTCTTAGCTCCTTAAATCCGAAGAAGCCGCTTCGTACAAACCTGCTAAGAAGGCCTGCAGTCAACTGGTGGACAATCTGGTGGAGCACATGGTGAAATATGAGGAGTCCATTGCAGGTAAATAGAGAAATTGATTTTGTGTTTGCTTCAAAAATTTGGGCAGGCAATTTCATGTTTACCATGAAAAGGCATCATATACTTACTCCCTTTGTGCGCCATAATTTCATGCTTCATTGCCCTTTGACAATGTTCTCTTTCTGGTGTGTTCGCCCTGGCCACATAGTAGCTCGTAAGACTCAGTAAGCCGCAGTAATATTAGTCACTTTTCTCAGAGGAAAAAGATTATATGGCTGTGAGCATAGTTTGGCACTACATCAAAGAGTGTTTGATGCTCCAAACATAATTTCGTTGTTCCTGTGACAATGACAATAAATGTTGAAATCTGAAATCTGAGTATAGTTTGTCTGTCTACATGTTTTTCCACATTAACAGTGTCTAGACCAGTGGTGCTCAACCTTTTTGCCCTGTAACTATTCACTGCCCGGGGCGGGGTTCTGGCCGTTCGGTTGTATGTGTGTGTGTGTGTGTGTGTGTATGTATGAGGGTGGGTTGGGGGGGGGTGGTGGCGATGCAACGCTACAATAATAAACGTGAATCCACAGGTTTTTTTTTCCCCACCAATATTGGATGACTTTATAGCCTTAGCAATGCAGTTTGCCACCAAGTATGACACTCCCAAGGCACTTACATTCGTTGACGAATCAGTTTTGAAGTCTGCATTGACTCTTCGCATATTGTGCTGAGCGGGCTGGGCTGACTTTGTGCGAGGGAATCACTTGTCACCGTAAATCCATATTTCAAGTACGTCTTCTGGTATTGTGAAATGTACTTTTCTTTTTCTTTTTGGGTATAGAGTCTTGTGTTGAATTCTCACTGGGCCTTTTTCCCATTGCATTTTTCCAAATATGTCTGTTTATTTTACTCGTTTTACTAGCATTTGCATTTAATATTGGCATTACACGGGAGAGAATCCGGTCACTTTTCAAAATAAAAGATTTTTCAGCCTTGGATAATAAATAAACTGGAGTTTTTTTTTCCTTTCATCAGTGCTTTTCTTTCAATAATGAGGCCATATGCCGTGACCATAAACTTCTGAATGGTACTTTTCAAAAAATAAATGTAGATGATTTTTTTTATCAACTATGGACTTATTTTATTAATTTTAAGAATATATATGTATTTTAAATATCAACCGTGTCTGTATTCTGTGTGTGTGCTTCAGAGTGTGAGGACAAAGGCGTCAACTCCGGTCGCTTGGTGTCGTGCGTCACCACACTGTATCTGTTCAGCAAGATCCGACCCCAACTGATGGTTAAACACGCCATGACCATGCAGCCCCACTTGACCACCAAGTGCAACGTGAGGAGCAACTGCTGCTGATTTATTGTAACATACCGCCCTCTAGTGGCAGAAATAACAGCCGGCTCCGTACTGTTGCAGAATCAGAATGACCTCATCGTGATTTGCAATGTCGCCAAGATCCTGGAACTGGTCGTGCCTCTGATGGACAGTCCCAGCGAGAATTTCCTCACCACCATAGAAGAAGATCTCATGAAGCTCATCATCAAATATGGAATGATGGTCTGTTTGATTTGCAACATTTTTGGTCTGTGTAAAGCTGGTAGTAATGTCAATTGTGTGGTCTGCTTCTCAGGTTGTGCAGCACTGCGTAAGCTGCCTTGGTGCTGTGGTAAACAAGGTCACACACAACTACAAGTTTGTTTGGGCTTGTTTCAATCGTTTTTATGGTAAGGCTGTTACCTGTAGCTTTAAAGGAGACATTCAGCATTTTTTTTTTTTTTTACAATTTTAAATCAGGTGTCTTATTAGCACGTCTGTAGCATGCATTGTTCAAAATACCCCAAGGATTAAGAATTTTCGAACATATGACACACGCTATTTTTTTGTCTTGCTGAGACTAGCCAATTTTCTCATGCAAGTAAACCAGACCTCATCTTGCCCATTTGCTGTAAGGCAAAGTCAGCTGTCGTTACCTTGACAACCAAGGGGCAGAGCCTGGTCTTTGCCACCGTAGAGGCACTTGCCGGCAAGTGTATGCGTCACAGCGGGCTAGATTTCACGGGCAAGTGTGCATTTTCCGCTGGACCAATGATGAGTCTGGCTTTTGATGCAATGACAACCAGGGAGCCTAAGCTTTGCATGATCACACCGGTCGGAATATTAACTTGAGGAGGCAACACTACATACACTACAATGGGTGTACATGGACACATGACTAAACACAAATAATACTAGTAGAGTATGTCCCCTTTAAAGTTAACCCAAATGTGGCCACTGCACACATTTATTCTTGATGGACGCTTCGGTTTTAAGATCTTGCCTTGCTGTTAGATAAACATGGCTAAGGTTTTTACTTCCTCAATTCATAGGTGCCCTGGCCAAACTCAAGACCCAGCACCAGGAGGACCCCAACAGTCCCACCTTGGTGACAAACAAGCCCACACTGCTGCGCTCGTTGTTCACGGTCGGTGCTTTGTGTCGACACTTTGACTTTGATCAAGAGGAGTTCAAGGGTGCCAGCAAGGTAGATTTCCTGCTTCACCGTGCACAATATTCAAAATCATCTTTATTTGCCAAGTATGTTAAAACGCAATGAATGTGTCTCTGTTTGTTGGAACCACTTGAGTACTACAGTAAAAAACAAAAACCCTTATGAAAAAATGACATTTTGGGCATCCAGAAAATTATTCAGTCAACTCTTGAAGCAATATAAGGGTCAGTATTACTACAGAGTGCCTTGGGTGTCATCAGAATAACTCAGTCATCATGAAAATGTAGCAAACTAATAACATTTTTAATTCTTACTTTAAATGGCCAAAGCGCTTAATGAAGTTCTTACTGAGTGGCCGCTTAGAGTTGACCCATGTGCAGTTCTAACAGCATAACACTTCTATGAAGTTCAATGTAAAATTTGAACTGCTTTTTTGGGTGAAATGGGTAAATATTAACGGCACCATATGGTGTTATTGACTCATTATGCGTCCTATAGTGCACTAATACTGATCAATAACCTTTACAACAATTGTTATGTCTTCTAGCTCATCATTAAAGACAAAGTCTTGGAGCTTCTTTTGTATTTTACCACTCACAAAGATGAGGAGGTCCAAGTCAAGGCCTTGATTGGTTTAGGTACATCAGCGCATTTTAACACTCGACCCTATGTTCTGTCTAGTTCTTTTCCCTCCATATTTACATGATGTCTGTCGCTTCAAGGCTTCCAGTTCATCATGCACCCGGAGCTGATGTTCGTGCAGGACGTGAAGATTCTCTACAACAGCACCCTGTCCGACGAGCACAGTCTGGTCACTCTGAAAATCCAGGTGCTTAAAAACATGCAGACATATCTACAGGAGGAGGACTCGCGAATGCAGGAGGCCGACCGTGACTGTGAGAAAAATCAATCCTTCGCAGATCACCGCTCTTTGTTCCATCGCCTCGTCACCTTGATGTGTTTGTTTTTGACGACTCAGGGAAGGAGAAGGCCAAACAGGAGGATCTGAAGGAAATGGGCGACATCTCATCGGGTATGAGCAGCTCCATCATTCAGATCTACCTGAAGCAGGTGCTGGACTCCTTCCTGCACACGCAGTCCACGGTGCGCCACTTTGCTCTCAGCGTTATAACGCTGACGCTCAGCCAGGGCCTCATCCATCCTGTGCAGGTACTCACTCATTGGTAGTATTTCCATTTTTTTTCTTCAAAACGTAATCCACTATTTTCAGCGGAAAATCCCACCTACTTGTGATTTTTCTATGGCGTGGTTAAAAAAGTCAGAACAGTTGACACCCTTGCAATAAACAGTTGTGTGTTTTGTTTTTTTAGTGCGTGCCCTACTTAATTGCCATGGGAACGGACCCTGAGCCAACCATGAAGAACAAGGCTGATCAGCAACTGGTGGAAATTGACAAGAAATATTCAGGATTTATCCATGTAAGTGGACTCACAAAGTGTACAAGCATTTACAGGGGGTCTTCGGTTTATGACGGTACCTGCATATGACTTTCTGAGCAGCACATGCAAGTGGTCATATGGCACACCAAGTCACATTCATTGAGCCAGCAGCGTTTTTATACACCGGTACAAATTAGCTTACATTGCCGCCTGAGGAACAGTCCTCTATCGAAAACTGAGGATGCCCCTTTTTACAAGCAATTACTAATAACACCAAGAAATATATGGATGTGGAAGCCTACACCATCTTCTTTTTAAAGCTACTGGATTTGTATCAGAAATGTTGTTCAAACAAACAGCCAGGTTCCAATTATAATCGAGCTTGCAAATTTCACATATGAGGGCCTGAATCAAAATTCAAACTCCGAAACTCTTGACTGAGGCAGATGTGCTAATCACGAGAACAGCAACAATTCCTTGATGAACTGCGGTTTTGTGAACCGACAGATGAAAGCCGTAGCCGGGCTGAAGTTGTCCTATCAGATCCAGCGGGCCATCGCCGGATCCACAAACGCGATCCTCCGGGGCTTCCGTCACCACGACACCGACGTGGCCCTCTGCTCTCATCTGTACACTTTGGTCCGGGGGAACCGCCAACATCGGCGAGCGTTCCTCATTTCTCTGCTCAACATGTTTGATGACAGCTCCGTAAGTACTATACAGTAATAAGAATTATATTCCTGGGTATGACATGGCCATAACATAAAACCTCAGGTTTTTTTCACCAACATCAGATGTTAACATATTATTTCTGATCTGTAATCGACCAGACCCCAAAACGGACTCTATTAATCAAATCATTTTCCATCCCTACTGTTGGGTGTGTTTCAAGTTTATTGAATGGATATTCTCTTTGCCCTTTTCCAGAGAACCGAGGTGAACTTGCTGCTATTTGTGGCAGACAACTTGGCCTGCTTCCCATACCAGACACAAGAAGAGCCACTTTTCATCATGCACCACGTGGACATCACTCTGTCCGTCTCTGGGAGCAACCTGCTGCAGTCTTTTAAAGAGGTGAGAAGAGTTTGTTCGGCTCGACATCCAGCCTTTTGCTTTTGTTCCGTATAGCTTTTCTCTACACTCTCAGAAAAAAATGGCACTGTAGGTTGGGGTGATCCAATCAGGGCTTTATGCTGCCGATTCCAATACCATTCATCCATGATCCATCATCCAATACCGATTGGGATCACGTCTATTAGTTGCACATTTTTCAATTTTAGAGCTGCTCACTAACTATTATAGTATTTTTTGTAATAATGACTGAATCTGTCAATAATTTTTTTTTAATTAATTGATGAGTCAGATTTAAAAAAAACAACAAAAAACATTTGATCCAAATGTACATCCGTAAGTACCGGTATACAAAAACAAGGTATTCTTTCAAATTGGTAAATTTTTGGTTCACTTCTTGGTTTGGTCTATAACATGTAAAATATGGAAAATGTTAATCATTGTTTTCCTAATTAAAAGCAGATTGTAGGGACTTGTCTACTACCACTTCGTCCACGACCCTTTTGATCACTGATTTGAGTTCAATTTTGACTTCTTGTACTTGAAAATGGAAAACAACGGAATGCTCATCAGAATAAAGTAACAAATATTTCATCTCTTAAATCATACTTGTTTAAACCAAAATCCACAACAAAAAACGCCAAAGTACAAGACATGATCCGGCTTGTCGAAAAATTGTTTGCTTCCTCCTAATCAGTGACACCTGTCACCTCAGGAAACCCCAAATTTAACCTGTCAGGCCACCACCCCCAATTCGGCACAGGTCAAACAAAAACACCGCCCCTTGGTTGTTGGAGGATTAACAAAAATATACAAAGCAAAACATGAGGCTCCTACACAGATGATGGCAAATGAATTATTTGGATTAAACACAAAGATACTGAAACTGGTCAGCAGGAAATTTTAATCAGGGATGACATAATGTCCCTAAACATATTTTTGATGACAATGAAAGAATGAATGAATGAATTTAAAAAATGTCTTTCCTTTTTTTTTTCTAGCACATCAGGTTTTTGAGATCTTTTTTTGGTTTGTTTTTTAAGTTTGACCTTAAAAGCTATTGCAATAAGGATTTTACCATGCGTTGTAATTCATAGCTTTTCGACATTTCAGAAAATAAATTCACCTGTTGCTGAACCTAACCCTTAGTTCCTAAATATTACCACATATATTATTATGTTACATTCTTGTTTTATTATTAATAGTATGAAAACCTGATGTGCTGGAGAAAAAAATGAGGGCAGATTGGGAATCAGTAACAAGACATTGGACCCTTGAAGGTACAAATTCTTCTATTCTGACAGCGTAGCGCTGAAATGATGACACGCTGTGAAAATTATCGCGATTATCATGACACAAATGCAAACGATTATTAGGAATACTGTAGTTAGCCAAGCAAGTTCTCTCTCTTGACCTTTAAGTGAAAAGAAGCATATACGCAATGCAAAACGTATTAACGATGATTCAATTCAAATTCACTATGTTTTGTGGGTAAACCGTTTCATCCCTTCTTTGCTCCCCTGTGTAGTCTTTAAGAAAAGGACCGATTCCACGGCCAAAGAAGATAAAGAAGAAGAAGAAGAAAAAGAAGAAGAAGAAGACAAAGCCTCGGAAGATGCGAGACAGCTCAGACGACAGCGATGAGGGCAGCAGCCGATCCAGCAGCAGTAGCAGCAGCAGCAGCAGCAGTAGTAGCAGCAGCAGCAGCAGCAGCGAAGAGGAGGTAGAAAAGGTCCACACGCGATCTGACTCCGACATGGATGACGAAGACGTGGTGATGGCCCGCCTCCCCGAGGACCCGAAGCCTCTGCTGGACTTTTCCCTGGCTTCGCAGGGAATCTTACTGCTGCTCATGCTCAAACAACACCTCAAGAATCTATACGGCTTCTCAGACAGGTAAACCAGCATTGGAATAATCCGTGTAAATTAAAGGACAAAAAAATATTAATAATAATCTTTAAAATATTTAGATTACATTGGATTAATCTTGATTTTAAATTAAATGTAGTTATCACAATATTTTTTTAAATCAAACCACACAAAAAAAATTCTCATGATTTTAATCAAACCAAAAATATTCAAATGAAACCAAACAAATAAATCAAGCCCAATAAAATGATTTCATTTCCTTACAAATGCAAAATTTAGAGACATCTCATTTAAATGTTTTTTCAAGTAAAAAAAAAAAAGAAATAAAATAGTAATATATTGAAGACAAACGCTTTAGAAAATGCATGGGTAGAAAGTCTTTTGAAAAATGATTTATCAACCTTTATGTTAGCACTTCAGCTCAAAACATATTGTTTTCATCCAACAGCAAAATCCAGAAGTATTCACCGACGGAATCGGCCAAGGTGTACGACAAGACGGTGAACAGGAAATCCAAGGTGCACTTCAACCCTCGCCAGACTTTGGACTTCCTGAAGGTCGGTCTGTCCAGCTCGGACATCAGCCATGAGACCAGGAAGGACATCGTCAAACAGTACTTAGACGTAAGAATTTGTTTCTGTGAACTCATTGTTTCCTTCTGGTTCAATCAGATCATTAAATCTACATTTTGAGATTATTTCAGGGGCTATTATGAAATAATTTGACTGACGTTTTTGTCACAGTTCAAAGTGCTTATGGAGCACCTGGACCGCGAGGAAGAGGAAGAGGAGGGCGAAGCCAGCGCCAACGCCAGAAACAAAGCAATTACCTCGCTGCTCCGGGGCCCCAAACCCCGAAACCACAATCACAACAATCACACGGCGCCAATCGAGTCCGAGGATGAGGACAGTGAGGATGAAGACCCCCCGGCGGTAAGGAAATACATCTTAGATCTTGTATTTTCTGAGATCTCATATACTGTCTGATTTTGGGGGGATTTCCCTACCTTTGATGAAAATTGGTACTATGTGGATTTTATACAATCACCTCTATAAAAAGCCAACAGCTTCTTTTTATCCACAGCAGAAGTCGCGACGTGGCGACGACTCGGCAGAGGATTCCGGACACATGAACGAGAGTGTGGACGTGACGGACGTGGTGGCAATCTGCTGTCCCAAATACAAAGACAGGCCGCAGATTGCCAGGGTGGTGCAAAAGACCAAAAGCGGCTACAGCGTACACTGGATGTCCGGTTCCTACTCCGGGCCCTGGGCTGTGGCCAAGAAACGGGACGGTCGCAAAAAGGTGCCTTGGTTGGACAACATCAAGGAGTCAGACATTATTTATAAGAAAATCTCCTTAACGAGCGGACACAAGCTGACAAACAAAGTGGCACAGACGTTACGGGCGCTATACGCCGCCAAGGACGGGACTAAGCATTAGATAATACTCTGGCAACACCACATGGATCCAGTATGTTACAGAGAGACATTCAAAGCTCTTTCTATTTAAGGACCTAATAGACCAAGTTGAAGTTAACACACCAGAAGGAAATGTTTCGAAAAACATTGGGTGGGAGCTCCTTCGCTGTTGTGCAGCAACCCGATTCATTTTTACTCCCACTGACTGTATTATAGTTGAACTAAAAAAAATTGTTTATATCTGAAAATAATTCTGTAAAAAAAAGAAAAAAAGAAAGTGAATGTTGGAAATTAGTGTATTGACGTTCTTAATAAAGTGTTTTTTGGACTTTAAAATAGGCATCAAAGGAATTTATTCACAAGGTCAAAAGCTCAGGAACTGCACTTGTTTGTGAAAAAAGATTTTGAAATTATACATCACAGTACAATTTTCTGTACGTTTGTCCTCGGTAGGGTCACGGGTGAGTTGGATCTTATCCCAGCTGACTTTTGGTGTGAGAACTGGAGTACACTCTGGACTGGTTCCCACTTTATCACAGAGCACATATCAACATACCTCTACACTCACATTCATGCCTACGAACAATTTAGAGTCAAGAAGCTAACATGTCAAGATTCAAATCTTGAAACACCCAACTATGGGTCGACAAGCTAACCACTCTTCCACTGTGTTAAAAAAAATCACAATAAAAATCACATGGTTGTAAAAAAAAAACGTTTTCATAAATTGTGAAAGTACACAACGTGAATCTCCACATAGGAGTTTTGAACATCTTGACTGAGAGGCAGACTGAGTAACAACTGTCCTGCTAAAGGTGATCATAAATGAATAGATATCTTTTTATGTGTTTCATATTAAATATGTTATATAGTCGAAGCAATATTTTATTGAATACGTTAGTACAGAGGATTTTTTAACGCCCCTTTGATGACGTTTGGACGCTCTCGATCTCCGTAAAACTGATTATTTGAACTAGAATAATATTGTTATTTTTTTTGTCTAAAATTGTTGGAGATTATAACATATTATTGGCAACTGTTCTGTTTTAGACAATAATCCCTGTGAATGAACATACAAAATCATAACACTTTATTTTTAAAATTTATTTCAAAAAATCCGGAAGTAAAACCTTTGACCTCCGCGTTCGCGCATGAGGTTGGCGGGCAGTCTGTTTAATGTCCATCGTTGTTTTGGTTTTTTTAAATCATTTACCTTCCCTTACTTTCTTCACATTACGTACTAAATTAACTGACGTTGGAGGAATAATTCACTAAACAGGCGGAATCATTCTCTTTCGGGTAAGATGACGAGCTAATTCAGAATGGCGTCTATTCACGCTTAAGCAACGCTAGCTTTTAGCCGCCATGCTAGCAACCAGTGAACTACTCATCGAGTTGTTATAACTAGTTTCACGTCACTCACGTCAACTCAAATTTAAACACCAAGTGACGTATATAACGCGGTGTGTATTTTCCATGTCTTCGTTTGACTGAAAATTTTCATCCGATTAGTTTCGTCGGCCGCTGGCAGTTGGAAGTCATGCCGTCCAGCGCCGGACACAGCAGCCCGTCTGCTGCTCTTGCCGAAGCACTCGACAGCTCGGCCCGGCTCGTCGACCGACACCTGCAGGATGACCGCTGCTTCCCGGACTTGTCGGAGCTCCTCAGCGTGCCTTCTCACAGTAAGTCACGGTGGGGACCCAGCCCAGGGCACCATGGAGTAGAAAGTACAGATATCTGTTTTCAAATTAGGGCTCAGAAGTAAAATACCCAAGAAAAATAAAGTTCTGTACAGATGTCTGAAAACTTTAATTAAAGTAAAGCAACAATATAGTTTTGCTAGTTTCACCACTGGGTCCTGACTGCCTCATGAGTCAAGTTACTCACTGGCAGTGGTTCTGAATTTTTATTTCACAGTCAATTACCACCTAAAAAGAATACTTAAATCTCTAAGTACCGCCAGATCATAAACAATTCCTAAAAACTAATATTCACGCGAAGACAATTGTTGGTGCCCCTCTTTAAAAAAAAATGTCAGAAATAACTTAAGTCTGACAAAAGAAATAATGAAAATAATGACAAGTAACCAATGGAAATCAGATGTTGCTTTTGAACTGTGCTGCATTGTGTGCACATCTGTATCTATGCTCACATTGATTCCTGACACTATCAAAACGATCACCTCAATATTTTGGAGTTCATGGACATTAAGCTTTTTCCTCATTAAGTGACATTAAGATTTATTAAGAGGCAGATGTTTTGATATTTTCAGACATTTTTATCCATGATCTACATGTTACCTATTACATATTTGAGGAATGCATTTATATAAAATGAATTGTAGTTGTTTTTCTGGTTTTTTTTGTGACATGCAAACATGATGTCTGTGCTATTAGATATACCGTCCCTTTCTGGAGTGTCCGACATGGACTATCCCCTCCAAGGCCCTGGTTTACTCAGTGTGCCCAACCTGCCAGAGCTCAGCGCGGTGCGCCGAGTCCCTCTGCCACCAGAGCTGGTCGAGCAATTCAGCCGTATCCTTCTGCTTGATGATGGAAGGTTGAAGGTTACATTGGAGTAATATACACAATTTGGATTTTTCCCTTTTTTTATTTTTTTATTTTCTCAAGTGGCACATTTGGGTTGTGTCAGGGTCAGCGTAAATAGCGTAACTATCAACAAATCTGATGTAAATATGCTACAAACATGTATAAAACATTGAATATGATGTCGATAAGATACATGAGGCAGGGGTTGTGTGTTTTTGCTTTAACTTGCTTTTTTTTTTTTTTAAATCAATGGAGACGTCCACGTTTTCCCTTAACATAATATGCAGATATGCAGTTCAACTGCATGATGGGAGTTTTTCCCCAGATTTCTCGAGCATGGCTCACGATTGACAACGACATCTTCATGTGGAATTATGAAGACGGGTTAGTACAGTGTCGTCCGAGTAAGCGACTGAAAGGCGCAACATGTGATTTATTGGTGTTAATATGCCTCGCAGGGGAGACGTCGCCTATTTCGACGGTCTCATCGAAACCATTCTGGCAGTCGGGCTGGTGAGACCAAAACAAGGTATACGTGAAAAGTACACTTATTTATATTTGGGTCCTTTTTCAATGTGGGGTTTCATTTTTGTTTTTTTTTCCCAGGGATTTTACAGCCTCATATTCATTACCTGCTTGTGTTGGCCACGTCCGTGGATGTAGTCATCCTGGGACTCAGCTTCCTAAAGGGCTATGCTGGTGAGTTTGGAATGTTAGTGAGTAAGGTTTTTATCAGGAGGAAAGCCTTTATTGCTCCAAATGCATTACACTGTACATTAGCCTTCATTCAATGTTTATACAATGTAATCATCATTGCACCATGCGGCGATCGGGTTTGTCTTCTATTTATTTATTTTTTTCTATCGAACATTTGATCGAAGGCATTTTCTATTGATATCGATCACGTGTCACTCGCGATACATATTGATATTGAATTATAGGTCCAGCCCTAGTTAATCATATAAAATGTTTTTTTTTTTCTCGTAGAAGTAATATTTTGATCATGGATAATTTGGATTTTTTTCTTCTTACAATTGTAACTTTTAATCGTGTAAAAATCTAGCTTTTTTTCTTGTAAAATTACAACTTTTTTTGCTTGCAAAAAGTAGTAACTTGCATATTTTTGTGTCGTCTCAGGCCTGAACGACAGCATGTCGGTTGGCGTGCAGCTGCTGCCGGACCCCCTCTTCTCCATCCCCACCGACAACACCTACATTCTCTCCATAACCTCCACCGACCTGGGTCGCATCTTCATGGCCGGCAAGGACGGCTGCCTATACGAGATCGCCTACCAGGCGGAGGCGGGCTGGCTGAGTCAGCGCTGCCGCAAGATCAACCACTCCAAGAGCTCCCTGTCCTTCCTCTTCCCCTCCGTGCTCCAGTTTTCTTTCTCTGAGGACGGTAAGCACACGGCATTCCTACACTGAGGAAAATAGCGTCAATTAGTATTTTTCATTAAACCTGTCTTTCTCCTTTCCAGACCCAATTGTGCAGATTGCTGTGGACAACTCCCGCAACACGCTTTTTACACGCTCTGAGAAAGGAGTCCTGCAGGTATTACCGTAATACTACAGAATGTATGGTGTATACAACTTACAGACTTTCGAGGACATATTATGCAGTTTTTCACAATGTAAAGCAGTTCTCACTCCCAGATTTCAGTAGCATGTGTCTGACATGCTTTTGTCAAAATACTCCTGGAATGAAGAATTTAAAAAGTTTCCCAAGCTAATATTGAGCCAAGTCATATATTTTCCATTAGATGAATCTCACGGAACACCATCAAACACACAAAAATGAGACTGACAAATCACTTTAAAAAAAAACTGTCATTACCATTAACATGATCTGTAACCTGTAAAACTCAATTGATTAAAAAAAATCTTTTTGGGAGGTTAAGTAAAAATAAACGACTGAGATAATGTGATTGCAAAAGTGTGCACACCCTCTTATAACTGGGGATGTAGCTGTGTTCAGACTTGACTACACACATTCGAACATTATTGGTGGTTGTCAGTGCACTGAAATAAAACTTCCTCCTTTCCATCTGTCAGGTTTATGACCTGGGCACTGACGGGCAATGTATGAGTCGCGTGGCCACCATGTCTCAAAACAGCATTGTCGCGGCTGCCGGAAACATTGCCAGGTATCTCCACAATGAAGCAGAGTTCACTAAGTTCATCTTTTACCCTTCTATTTGAAACACAAAAGAACGGATGTTCATTTTGAACTGCTCCCATGCAGGACGATCGACCGATCTGTCTTCAGGCCCATCGTCCAGATCTCTGTGATAAGCAGATCGGAGTCGTCCGACTGCCACCTGCTTGCTGTAACGCATGCAGGTAAAGGGGGAGGGGGCACAGCACACACAACCCACGAAAAATGCTCAAATTCCACCTGATTGTCAGTATGTGTGCAAGTAGGCCAGATGTTGTGGCAGGTGATTGTCTGTTAACACATCACATTTACACTCCTAGTATTATGTCCATTTTTTTTTTCCACAGGTGTGCGTCTCTACTTCAGCACTACGCCTTTTGCGCCACCGCAACAAAGGCACACACCGGCCCGACCCTCCCTGCTGTCTCTTGTTCACGTCCGCCTACCGCCGGGCTTCTCTGCGTCGTCCACGCTGCAGAAACCTGCCAAGGTCCACAAGGCGCTGCACAGTAAAGGTAAACCCGGAAAATATCGGCATTCCTTTATCAAGAATCTTTGATAATATTGGATGATCCTCGCAGGTATTTTGCTGATGGCAGCTTCTGAGACGGAGGACAACGACCTTCTGTGGTGCATCAACCATGACTCTTTCCCCTTCAAGAAGCCCTTGATGGAGACTCAGGTGGAACCAGCTAAGCAGTTGTACCATCACAAACTAAAACCTGATCATATAATATCTCGATGACAGGAATGGGCAAGCTTTTTCCACAGAGGATGGCGTTCACGCTTCTAGCATGTACACAGTCACAAACCCATATTACATAAACTGTATGCATTAGTTAAATTATTCAACGCAAATGAACCACCTTCACATTAGGCTCAGCAAGCATATTAGCTAGCATACTAGGCTGAATAACATGCTAGCCCAAGTCATTTAAGTTGTGTTTTTGCCATTGACAAACAATAATAAATGTACAGGAAAATTGTAACAGCAAAGTAGACTATACAGACTATTAACAGTTGCATCGAGAGAGAAATAGAAACATACATAATGAAGTCCCTTTTCCACGCAGATGATGTCTAATATCGACGGTCACACATGGGCTATAAGCGCCATCAACGAGGGGAGGCCGGACAGGATTTGTACCCCCCTGAACAAGGAACTGATCCCCCTCACGGACTCGCCCGTGGTGGTCCTGCAACACAACACCCCCCCACAGAAATTTGTCCTCCTTTCAGCAAAGGTTTATAGTCTCTTGCCACACTTGACACACAATGTCAAGTCCCAGTTCGGAATGCTAATGGCAAGACTCTCGCGCTTCTGTAGGGGAGTCACATTTTCCAAAAGCTTCGTCCCGTGGACCAGCTCCGTCACCTGCTGGTGAGCTGCGCGGGAGGAGAGAGCGAGGAGATCGAGCGCTTCTTCAAGCTGCACCGGGTAAGATAGTTCTTTGACATGGGAGATCGTTTCGCTCTCGGAGTACATTTCAACTTATATATGCCTCTGGTGTGTTCAGGAGGAGCAGGCCTGCGCCACAGCCTTGATCCTGGCTTGTTCCAATGCTGCTGGTGACAGAGAGGTCTCACAGTGGGCCACCAGAGCCTTCTTCAGGTCTGAAAACACAAAAGCCGCTTTTCCATGACAGATTCCAGAACGGCCTGACACCACACCGCGCCAGCCTCGCTTAGCCCGGCTTGGCCTCTGTTGCTTTTCCATTACTTGGGGCCGGATTGGACCGCTCCAATCAACCAAACCAGGGGTGTGAAACGTATAGCCCGCGGGCTGGTTCAGGCCCGCAAATGTGTTTAATCTGGCCCCGTAATTCACCATACTTTTACCATTGCCTCGATTTTTAAAACATTTTATGGAAAAGTTCAACGCGGTGGTCAATCTGTATGTCTTCCATTGAAAGAGTTTCTTGATATTGATATCCCCGTCGTATGTATAGGCATAAACTGTATTGTTAAATGTTTGTCTGTGTCATCAGATATGGAGGGGAGGCACAGATGAGGTTTCCCGCGGCTATGTCACAACCCAGCAGTGTTGGACCAATGATGAGCTCTCCAGCACCCGGTAAATGTTTGCTCAAGTGTGCGCGTGTAGAATGGACTGTCCAATCATTTTAGTGCCTTATATTCAAGTACTGTATGATGTGTCCCATCCACCAGGCATTTTGCCCCCACCCTTGGCCACGCCCTTTGCTCCAATACACTCGGGGTCCGCCCCCATTACCCCCATGTCGGTTGGCCCAGAGGTGATTTTCTCCGGGAAGCACAACGGCATCTGTGTCTACTTTGCTCGCCTTCTCGGGTCAGTATCTCTGGCCCCCAGCCGATAATGACCAGATGTGGCGTCCTCGTGCCGAAACCAGTGTGGAGGGAGGACTCACGTTTTTCTCCATTTTTCTTCCTTCCACGCTGGCTTCTCACAAACAGAAACATTTGGGATGGGAGCCTAGCAGTGGAGAAAACCATCAGCAAAGGAAGTCAGGAGGTCAGTATTGTAAGTATCATTTATAAACTGCCTTTGGGTTCCCTTAAAGGTGATGTATTGTGCTTTTTTTATTTTCTTCAACATTTACAACACTTCCCAGAGGCGATCTGATAATCTTCCATCATAACACACAAAGACTAAAGAATTAAAACATTTTTAGCTTTCACAGCACGCACTGTTGTAAGAGGCGTGCAAATGTTGAGTAAGGCTTTACCATGATGGCTGGAGGGAATCTAGCAACTTTGTTGCTGCATTTAGCAACTCTTTTAGTGAGAATTTGAAAAAAGGTGACTAGCATCAAATCTAGTGTTATTTTGTGGTCATATTAGAGACTTCTTAAGACTGCCAAGTGCTCCAAAAGTAATATTGGCTGCGCCTCACATATACATTCTATTGTGTTTAATAATGCAAAATCCGATTACACTTAAAATGGATTAAAAAAAAAATTGATCGCCGCAGCCCATAATTTGACCATATACACATACATTTTCAAAGAGAGGCAATAAATCAATGTTCATAAAATGTTCCCTTAAACTGCTCACAGTTTCTAATCACCAAACCTTCTTCCTCATCAACATCACAGCTGGAAAGCAGCGTTGCTTCGGTTTATCTGGAGTCGGTCCTTCTGGAGCTCTACAAGTTGAAGGAGTTTCTGGACAAAAACTCTCAGTTCAGTCCATCCTCTCTCGGCGGTTCAAGGTAAGATACTTATACACACCTAAAGAGATACAGGAAGCTAAACTTGAAAATATACCAAATGAAAAATATCTTGCATGCTCACTGTTTTGATTCTGCTCCCTGTGCAGCTTCAGTTCCCCTGGCAACCTGCAGCAAAGACTGCTGGGTTTCATGCGGCCGGATGGCGCAAGCTCTCAGCAGGTCCAGCAGGAGCTTCAGAGGAAGTATCACAGTGAGTGTTGAGAATCTGGACAATTTGCCCCCCCGCATGCTGTCATGTAGCTAAATCACTGTAAAACTACAAACCCAATCATTCATTAGCACTTTTTGTCTTAGCATAACTTGTAATTCTTGTTTCCAGCCAAGGCTCAGCTCTATGAGAAAGTGTCCCTGCAGAGCATCCAGGCGCTAGTACATCGCTCCTATCAGACTCTGGCCCTCTGGAAGCTTCTTTGCGATCATCAATTCAGTCTCATAATGTCAGAACTACCCAAGGTAGCATTTACACAAACACCCCACCCACGCTTGTGCTCCCGTCGCTCTCATAATATCTCACACAGCCGCTCCTTTTAGGATTTTCAGGAGCAAATGAAGGGAGCAAGTTTTAAGGATGTGGTAATCCGGGGAAAGGAGCTTTCGGGAGCGCTGGTCACGGCGCTCATTAACGTCTACATCAAAGATAATGCCTCTGTGGATGCCATCAGCAATCACCTGCGGGACGTGTGCCCGCTGCTCTACAGCACTGACGACAGCGTCTGCTCCAAGGTACATGGCAGCGCCAATGAATTAAAAGTTTGGGTTTCTTGTTTGAATTTACAACTAGTCAGGTCTCAAATGGCTTCCTTGGCTAGTTGTTGCCAAGTAGTGTGCTCCATTTTGTTCCAAACACCGGCAACATAATACACCATAGTTAAAGTTCGATGCATTTGCCGAGGTGAATATCAACGCTTTTCACTATCCTAGCGCGTATCCCAATTTCATCACTTGAGAGCAAAGGAAACTGGAATTGTGTCACTTTGGCGAACCAGTCATCAAGCCGTTTAAATCAACAAATAGTTTCATCATGGGGGTTTAAAATGTTGATGTTCTTCCACGAAGGCTAACGAGTTGCTGCAGAGCTCCAAGCAGATCCAGAGCAAAGTTGATAAGGAGAGAACCCTGAGAGATTCACTGCGTCTCTACCAGCAGATCAGCCAGCACACTGACTTGCCACTGGTTTGCTCCCAATACCGACAAGGTAGCGTGTAACTCGACTCCGCCGTTATCACCGCTCACGACCGCCTTGTGTTTAATTGGCGCAAATGCGCTGTATCCCAGTGCGTTTCTACGAGGGCGTCCTCGAGCTGTGCCTCACGGCGGCTGACAAGAAGGACCCCCAGAGGCTGGGCCCCCATTTTTACAAAAATGGAGAGCCTGAGGAGGACCAGACGGGACAGCTAGCCTTCCAGGAAAGGTAGGATTGGTAATAAAATGATTAAATTTCCCTTAATTGAGCCTAACTATTTTTTTTTTCACTACAAATGATGTCTTCATCCATGCCAGCGATGTATAGTGAGAGGCAGAACAATTCCTGTCCATCCACCTGTTCACATTTATTCAACAGAATCATAACTTCAAGTACATCCAAACAAGCCCACATTTGTGGATAAATCGAGATGATGTCATCAGATTTCAGTATTCGGTGTTCCCCCATTGTAACGTAATTCACCTACTGTGGCCTCACTACATAGCAGATTTTGTTTTCATGAAAGATATTTCCTCATCTGTTGCGGAGATTCCCTCCCTATTGTCTATGCGTATATATGACAGAAAAGCAATTAGAACAAAGAGTGTATGAGTGTAAAATGTAGCAACGCCATGAACTCATGTTACTTAAGTGGTTGTATTTAGTAGTTAAATTATTCATCACAAAACAAACCCACTTCACACGACGCTCTTCAATACTAGGCTAAATAGCACGCTAGCGCACATGAGCACAAACCAGATTAAGTCATTAAACTCACAAAGAAACACCGCATTAACTGACAGTAGGTTGTTGATGGCTTTTGTCACTTGACATTTTTTGCTTTCCCTGCCTGCAGGCTATCGTGTTATAAATGCATCACGGACACCATGCAGGAGCTGGTGAACCAAAGTAAAGCGGCGCCTCAGTCCCCCAGCGTCCCAAAGCAGCCGGGGCCTCCCGTTCTCACCTCGGATCCTAACATGCTGAGTAATGAGGAAGCGACAGCCCACGTGAGTGAGAAATGGATGTTTGATTCTGTACATTTTGTGCAATTTTTAAAAGAGAACCTCTTTCCGCCGCAGTTTGAGCAGATCTTCGGTCTGGCTCAGAGGTCCCAAGATGAGCTGTTTCACATCGCCCTGTACAACTGGCTCATCCAGGCCGATCTGGCGGACAAGCTGCTAGAGGTACCGTGTGTTTTATTAGGACTGGAGACAGACTACCAGGCAGTACTTTAGAAGCTAGACAGAGGAAAGCAGCAGTTTCACAGATTCATCTTTAAATTGGGTGGCCAAAACAGGATGCAGGAAAAGTCTCAAGGATCCATGAATAAAAGTAAACGGCAAGTTGATCTTTTTAATTTGAAGAGCCCATTTAAAGTGAATTGCAGGGCTCGTACTTTGAAAAACTCCTACTGGGGAATTGGCTGTAAAGAGCATCCTCGGAAAAAAAAAAAAAAATAGCAACTGGGTTGATGATCATTTAAGAATTGGCAATGAAAAACGGGTGCGAAGGCCAGTTATCTGATTTATCTTTACCAGTTGGCTTCTCTTTTTCTCTTCTATTTCAATTGGTTCTCTCCTTTGCGCAGGTGAATTCGCCATACCTGGAAGAGCATCTCATGCATATGATCAAACAAGATCAGAGCAAGGTGCACAACATGGACCTGCTGTGGCGCTACTACGAGAAGAACCGCAACTTTGGCAAGGCCGCCCACGTGCTGGCCCGCCTTGCCGACATGCACAGGTGTGCGAACGTGTCACATCCCTGTTGTTTGTTCCAACATCAATGTATCCCTCGTCCGTGCACACACGCAGCACCGAGATCTCCCTCAAGCAGCGTCTGGAGTACTTGGCCCGGGCCATTTTATCGGCAAAGAGCTCCTCCTGCATCTCCGCACAGGCGGCAGACGGCGAGTTCCTCCACGAGCTGGAGGAGAAGATGGAGGTACAGTGTAGACCGTCTTAATCCTGTGAAAATAGAGTAAAAGTAGTGGCGTAGGTTTTATATTTACTGTTGTCGGTGCTGACCGTTTTCCTACCAAAGTTGGGAGGAAGAATCGCTCCCTGTGTCCCCAAAATATAAAAATCACTAGATTTGTAGAATTAACTCATTCACTGCCATTGACGAATTTATGTGTCTTTTCACAGTCCAGCCATTAAATCCCAGGAATTTATTTATAAATATTTTTTTCAAACATTAGGGTAAAACAGGGTCTGAAAATGTCCGCCAGTGAATGAGTTAAGTTTGAGACAAATATCTTCTCCTTTTTGTGCTAAAATTAATTGGGGAAAAAAATCTGAACGCAAAAACCCGTAACACCGCTGTGCTTTCTTCTCCTAGCTGGTGCGCATCCAAGTTCAGATCCAGGAGACGCTAATCCGACAGTACTCCAATCATCCTTCGGTGAAAAACGCCATTTCTCAGTTGGATTCGGATCTCATGGACATCACTAAGGTAACACGCGACAACTATTGTACGGTTCTGGCCGTCTCAGGATTCAGAAGGATTCACAGTCGTAATTAAATTAAATAAATAATGAAATATCCTTTTTAGGAAACCCCTCGTTTTTAATGAACACTTAGGCCCATTACGCTACTCCATTTTAACATTGATCATACTGGTGATACTTGGAGAGCTAAGAATTGTTGTTCCGTGGTACCTCACGTAAACAGTTACAGAACCACTGGACTACATGGCCTTCATTTGTATATCCACCTTTCGTCATTCATACAACACAATAATTGCTAGTAATCACACTAAGTAAATTTGTGAGTAAATTGAGACAGGATCATTATTTCAGTATTCATCCTTTTTGTGACGTTTTTGTTCGGTGGTGTGCCTTGATATTTTCCTAATGTAAAATATGTGCCTCGGCGCCATGAATCTTAAAAACACAACTTAAGGCAATGGGAGCTGTTTGTAAGTGTGATACCGTTTTTCCGTGCAGCTGTATGGGGAATACGCCGACCACTTCAAACTGTCCGAGTGCAAGCTGGCCATCATTCACTGCGCGGGACACTCGGATCCAATTCTGGTGCACTCGCTTTGGCAGGAAGTCATAGAGAAAGGTCGTTAGCCCTACAACACACCAACATGGCAGCGTTTTGCTTTCATCAATTTTTGCTGATTCGTTGCTGCCAATCTTGTCTCGCAGAGCTGGCAGACACTGTGGCCATGAGTCCCGTGGACAGGATGCGATCCCTCAGTTTGAAGCTGGTGTCGCTGGGCAGGATCTATGCGGGAACGCCGCGCTACTTTCCACTAGGTTAGCGTTCATCTCTCATTTTAGGTCCACTTGTGGTGTGTGGTAAGTGTGCTCCTTGCCGTGCTGGGGTTGTGATGCTGGCTGTTTAGTTGATAGCGGTATAATTAGAATGATTCCTTGCCCCTTACGTGTCGCCAAAGTGCTTCTGTCATTACAAGCAGCTCGTTCAAGCATGTCATCTCTGTGGACTGTTACCATGGATTTGATTCCTTACTAATACACTATTGTGCACACTGTGGGGTTTCACATATATTTTGTGTGTAAAGTGTGTGTGTAAAATGTATGATTTGTGTATGTGTGTGTGGACGGTGTGTAATGCGTCTGTATGTGCGGACGGTGTGTAATGCGTCTGTATGTGCGGACGGTGTTGTCAAATGTGTTCTGTGTCCAAAGTGCGTGTTCTATTGGTAGAGTATTTGTGTGTGTGTGTACATGTAAAGTTTGTTTATTACGTGTCAAGTGTGTGCAGAGTGTGTCTTTAAAGTATGTATGAAAAGTGTGTTGAGAGGCGTGTGTGTGTGTATAAAGTATGAAAAGTGTATGTCTACTGTTAAAAGTATGGGGTGTAATGTGGTGTTTGTGCAAAAGTGTGTGTTCTGTTTAAAGTGTGTGTACACTGTTTGTTCTGTTTCCAAAAGTCTATGTGCAGTGCTGTGCAAGATTCACAATTTCTGAATTCAGTTCAATGCACGAATTTGAATTGATTCCAACCCCGAGGATGTTGAAATGAATTTAAATTTCAAGAAGTGGAATTGAATGAAATGCAGGGAAAGTCATTCTCTTGACATATCAGTGAGAATGAGACTCTTAACATACATTTTTCGTCCAAATGGAAATACTGCAACTGACATTAAGTATAAATGTCCTGAATGTTGATGGAAAGCTAACAATTACTACACTTAAGCGTTAACTATATATTTTGTACATAAAGTCGTTAGAATAATATTTGTATGAAATTCACAGGGTAAATAGGCTTATATACTGCTTCATCGTTAAATACACTTTAAATTTGCACCATGAATTTCATGGAACTTAAAATCTAATTCCTGCATTTTCAAATTTCAGTTGCAATACTGCTTCCCATTTGCCACCTCGATTCAAATTCAAAAATTGACTTCTCAAATCAATTCTGAATTTCATACAGCCCTGATGTGCACTGAGTGTGTATAAAATGTGGTGGTTAATGTGTGTTCCATGTATCAAGTATGTCAAGTGTGCGTTCTGTGTTTGCAGAATTCCTGGTGAAGTATCTGGAGCAGGAGGTGTGCCGCCTCAAATGGGACGTGGGCTTCGTCACATCCACCATGCAGGAGATAGGGGTGCAGCTGCCGCGCCTCCTGGAGGTCTACGACCAGCTTTTCAAAACCAGGGTATGCGCCTCAAATCGCGTCCGCGTCGTTTTAAAAATAAATATGCATAAACATTGTCCGTTGTAGGATCCTTACTGGCAGCGCCTGAAGAAACCTCTGCACTTGGTGGAGTGCATTCACGTGCTTCTGTCGGGTTACGTGGACGACCCCAGCAGAGTGCCCACGTATGACAGGTAAGCCACTTCACTAGCAATTCAGCTTCTGGCCTCTGGAGGGAGTTGAAGCGTCAGACATCTGTTCAGTCACCTGTTTTGAACTGGCCGCCTAAACGGGTGCTGATAACATTTGGATGGTGATGTGACAGAATACTGACTAGTTTTTTAAATTTTCTTAAGCTCTAGTAATCATTCCTCCTTACAGTTGCTCATCTTTGTACAGACAACAGACTGCTTTTATTTTCTTCAAATGTTTTCAAATGTTGGGGTAAAAGAGGGTCTAAAAATGTCTGGCACTGAATTAGTTAAAAATATGCAACTTTATTCTAGTAATATTTAGGTATAGACCGATTACCGTCTGGGCTGATTATCGGCACCGATATTTGGCTTTTTGACGAATATCGGCATCTGCCTTTTTTTAAAACTCTGCTGGCCGATAATAAATCAATTTAAAACTGTGGAAATCAAAACAAAGATAAGTGAACGTTTAACGTTTCTGTCATTTTGAAATTTGGAAATTTATATTTACTGTAGAAAACTACATGGAGCTAATGTTTAAGTTTGCCTTTATCCTTTTTAAGACATGCTGACAATCCTGGGTGTTCCCTGAACTTTTTGCTAGAATTTTATAACAGAAATTTATACTGTCAAAAATTTCTTGTAATAATGATTTTTTTAAGAAATCACCTTGCCAAATCAAAGATGCGAATCAAGCATGCAATTGATTCGCTGTGGCGAGAGGTGTGTGTGTCGGCCTCCTTGACTATTAATAATCGGTATCGGCCCTCAAAAAAGCATATGGCTGTATCTCTAGTAATATTACAACTTTTATCTAAAAAAGATGCTACCTTTGGTCTAAAAAAAAATATAGGGCTATTCTTGTAAAATGTGGACTTTAATCTCAAATAGCCAACTTTTGTTATGTCGTATTATGACTTAAATCTCAAACATACTACTTTTCACTTGAAAAATGTTGAGCTTAGCTTGCTTGTAATATTACTACTTGAACAATTTTTGTTCTTGTTCCAATTGCCAACAAATTCTTTCCCCTCCGCCTCAAGACGCCGCTTCACCAACGTGTGTCTGGACAACATCTGCGGCTACCTGGTGGAGCTGCAGTCCCTCAGCCCCAACGCCGCCCTCCAGTACACCATCGGCAACTTCAAGTCTCTGCAGGCCAAACTGGATAAACTTCACTGACGTTTGTCGAGCTCCCTCCGTTGCCTTTAATCGCTTAGCTGATACATCCGTCACGTTTGTACGGCGAAGACAGGATTCGGGTATCAGTCAGCGTTACTCACAAAAGGTTAGAGGTGACGTTTTAGAACAAACCTGAAAAATGAGCGATTGAGCAGTTGGACTTGTGCATTCAGAAGATTAGCGGATGTTACATGCATTTTACCTGCCAAGGTTATACTGCATTTTAGGTTCATCCTGAAGTTTTCTCACTTCTTGTGAGTAGTGCATCTTTTTGCAGTAAAATGCCCAGTACGACTTTTCATTACAGCATAGTGCAAGGATATGACTGTTAAGAGACTGAAGACGCCGGTTTTATAACTTATTTAATGCATAATGTCCCAAAACACAACATTGAAAAGTGTGTAAATACAGTACAGACACGCCTATGCATTTACAAGAGGAGAAATACAAACATATCACCACTTTTTTTTTTTCTTATCGACAATGTATATAAAACAATTGGATTTGGATTATTTTTTTTAACGTGTTCATCAGGCTGTTTTTCCACTTTTCGGCATAGTTGCTGCCAGCCTCGCTATTGCCCTCCGTAAAATGGCGGCGCCAATTCTCATAATGTGACACCGCAGAGGGACGTCACTTCTTTGTGTTGTAATTACGTTTAATTAAAAGCGGCACTCAAGGCTTCCCGTGCAGTCATCACAAAAGGGAACGCTCAAATTGTTGTTTTTTCCTCTAATTAGCCACCTTGCGCTGAATTGTTAGCGCAAACATGTTGGTTTTAGCCTGGTGGGAATAAAGAAGTTTTGATTTGATGTTTTGTTGATCATCAATGCCTTAAGTGTTTTTTTTTTTCCAGCATTCATAGTTATGCTTATTTTGTCTACAATAAATTAAGACCATCTTGGAAACAATGGTGCTAGTTAGAATCACTGGTTTATTTCCATGCTGGTTGGTAAACACATCTCTAATGATTGTAGAGAAGCTCGATTTGCTTACCCAATACGGAGCCGCAGCTACCTCATGACCACAAATTAGCATTTTGTGAGTATCGTATGTCTACAGTACGTATATGGTTGCAAACCGTCTCGTGTGGGGTGTTGTAATTTCCAGATCTGACGTTTGTCATGGCACAGTAAAAAAAAAAAAAAAAACGTATTCTTACTTTTCTGCTTCCCTTTCCAAGAATTGTTGCCGATAAAATGCACTCTAACTGCTATCTTTTGCATGAGCATGTGAGCTTTTTGACTCCGTACAGGAATATGTAGGGAATAATGCAGGTGTAGGAGGCTGCGATGTAGCTGGCCACCTCCACCACCAGTGAGGAGGTGTGGAAGTTATTGCTGATACGCAGCAGCAGATGAGTCAGCCAGCACACCAGGAACACGCTGGCCACCGCCACCACGCTTTTGGCCGCCCGCACTTGGGAGCTGCTGTTGGGCTTCCCCGAGTGCGCCTTGGACGGCTTGGGCGGACCCCCGGAGGCGTTTCCGGTATCCGGGCAGGAACCGGAGGCGGGCGCGCCTGTGTAGACCTGGTTCGGCGAGGCGGCGCCCTGCCCGGAAACTGCCCCGACGGCTCCTTCAGGAGCTTTATCCTTGCCAAGTTCAGCGTTCTGACTTCGGATTCGCTGCTGGTTCTTCAGCAACATCACCACGATCTGACCGCTGGCGAACAGCAACCCGGCGAGAGGAACGGCATTGGCCAGCGTCAGGTAGAAGACCTCGTAGGTCTGTCTGGAGACGGCGTCCGGGAAAACGTCCACGCAGTCCTCCTCGCTTTCATTGGTCGCCTTCACGCTCACGAAGAAGAAGTGCGGCACGCTGAAAGCCAAAGCCGTGGCCCAGCTGCTGGCCAGCAGGCCCAGCACCAGGCCCACGTTGTCCATCTTGACGGGGCCGCCGCCCCGTTTCAGGGAGACCACCAGCTTCTGGTGCCAAAAGGTGCTAATGAAGAAAGTGGTGAAGATGCTGCTGGTCTCTGACAGGTCGGCGCAGAAGCGGAAGACACCGCAGAAGGCCTCGCCCAGGAACCAATGGCCGGCGAAGTCGGCAATGGTGTCGGGAAGGTCCACCAGGTAGTTGGTGATGAGGTTGGAGACTGCCAGATTGATGAAGAGGACATCGTTGGTGCAGATGCCGGATCTCCTGGAAGGGATGGAGCTGATGGCCAGCCAGTTATTACCGATGATCCCCGCCAGGAACATGATTGCTCGGATGATGGATTCAACCAATTCCTCAGTGTCCATGATTGCGAAACAGCTGCCTCGGAAAGTATGGATTGATGACGAATCAGACTTTTGGACTTTTATAGACGAGCAGGAGATGCCTGCGCACCAATCAGCTTGTAGCGACCACATGGTTTGAGCAGCTTTTACCCAAGGGAGCTTCACTTTGTGATGACAGGTGTTAATCTGAAAACAAGTTACTGCTTTATGTCATCTGTTGCTAAAACGAGATAAAGCAAAACATATAAGAATTTAGAAATTGGTTCAAATTTGACAAGTGGTTTTAGGTCAGGAACAGCAAGGTCTTCTCTTTTGGCTTAAACACAATCAAAAGCACTGACCTACATTCTCAACCTAAATTCGAATTTTCACCTAATAGCATAATGGCATATGTCATGTTTAATATACACTCTTAAAACTGGCGGGTTAAAAGTAACCCAAACTGGGTGTATTCGCTAACCCAAGGCTGTGTCTAAAAGGGACTGAGCCAATGCTGGGTTATTTATCCCAGCGCATTGGGTTTAGGGTTTGACCAAGCATGTTGGGTCAAGATTTTGATCCAACAGGTTTCATTTCAGATAGCTGTGATTACAAATAATTATATTATTACCAACATTTTTCAAAGAAGCAACTTTGCCCTGTCATGGGTTGACACAGAAAGTGACTCCCATACCCCGTGGATGGGCAATGCACCCTGATTAGGATTTGAACCCAATCCCTGTCCACTGTCCAGCCACCACCAGTGTTTTCTAAGACATTAAATTTCCTTCAACTTCAGTATTCACGCCGAAATCCGATCTGCTGGCACGAAATAATTAACCCACCTTGGGTAAAAGTAGAATCAAGTGTAGGTCTAAGTAATTTTAACTACTACTAGGTTGGACCAGTCTCATTTTAAATTCGGCATTTTCAGTCTTCTGATTGGTTGCTCAGAGCAAAACCGTTCATTAGTACGTGTCTATCGATCTGCACACAACAGCATCCGTTTTTCTTACTTGCCAGCATCCATCTTTTCCGTCTTTTTCAATGCAATCCAATTATGCATTCATAAATTGCTTTATCCGCCCATTTATGCATCCAACCCTTTATTCGCCCAATCTCTGGTATTAAATTCTATCCATCCATTATTATAGTAAAAGTATTTTTCCTCCAATGTCATGTGCCCCATGCATGAAAACATGACCACACGCTGCACATTAATGACTAATATTTGCCTAAAATCATGACGACCCATCATTGTCCCTTTTATTCCGAGGCGTGTGTTAAACAGGTTTCTTATGGAGTCATATTTTGAAATAAAGACTGAATATTTTAAGTCAATAAAAATAACACCTCGCCGGCAGCAAGAGATGCGTGGTTAACTTTCACGTCACCCACGAGTGAAAGCTCCACCTTCGGGCTGAGCCGGAGGCGGCGTGCCGGCTGGAGGCGCTCACAGGACGGCATGATTCCGGAGCGAGCGTGCGCACTGTCATCTGTCTCTCTTCCGCCTTCGCTTTTCACGTCCTGCTTCCCCCCCCCCCTGCTTGCTCCTACTGGAACACGTTTGGACATGTATGTGTTGTTGTTGTTCGAGGGAGTTTTTCCGCGCGCCGGCCGGTTTGAGACTTGAGTGTGAGCCGGAGAGGACGGATGGACCGGACGGGCAGGATGGCCGGCAGCGGCGCCGACTCACTCCGAGCGTCCGCCTTCATCCCGGTGTGCACCGCCGCCTGCCTCCTGGTGGGCTCCACCTCACTCTTCTTCGTCTTCACGTGAGTGACTCACTTTGTCAACCAGGGGTTAATGTAGTTCCATTGTTGTGTACCTGTTAACGCAATTATTTCATTACCACATTTATGACAGCGAAGTACTGTTTTTTTTTTTTTTTTGCTACCTCTACAAACCGGTATAAACTTGTTGGGACTTTTCTTTTCCATGGTGTTTCTAGTTTCTCGATTTTTGGGTTAGATTGATATTGCACACATATTAGTTATTGCTTGTTTTGGCGCTGGGTTTCACCTGTGAAAACGGCATTTGCTGTTAAGCAAACATGAAGACCTGAGAACTGTGTATGGGAGAAATGTAAACAATCTTGAAGCTGAAAGAAGGGGGAAAATCGATACATATCTATATCAATCCACGCATATCCAATCATCCATCCATTTGTGTGTCCGTCCATCTGTACGTCCATCCTTTCCCACTAGCCATCTTTTAGTGAGCTTACATGTATCCATTTAGCCACCCGCCTACCCACCCATTTATGCATCCAACTATGCATCATCCATTCATCCAACCGAACATGTTCCATCATTAATCCATTTGTCTTTGCATTTGTCTTAAAATCCATCTCTTTCCAAGACGACATGTTTCCATTTATTGCCGTTTGGTTTCTCCACCCACCCATTCATTTCTGCATCTCTCCATTCATTCAGCCACACAGTCATCCATTTACGTCTCTGTTTTTTCTTTCAATTCTAATTTCCTCCTCTAATTATCCCGCGCCCCCATACAAACAGGAGCATATGATGCCCCCCGTGTGCCATGACACTGACCTGGTTGGCTGTCAGCAGGCCACCCCGAGGACACACAGCTATGTGGCACACTTTTACTGATAGGACGCCTTCCCATCAGCCTGTCGCAGCCTACCATTTTACACGTTTAAACGTAAAAAAAAAAAATACACTTTTGAACTGTGACGGTTTGCATAAAGGTTGTAATCATTCCTTGGAGCCATATTTTGACCTATTTGTGGTGCAAGGTTGGAAAAACTCCACTTGTGGTGCGTGTAAACTAGTTTCGGGCCGTGTATTTGGTACCTGGGCCGTCCATGATGACGCATCCCATTTAATCTACCTCTTAAAACCACCACTGTCGTGACTATACAAAAACACAATATAACAATATGCAACTGTACCATGTACATCATCTAGAGCAGTACAGAATCAATATTTATCCAAGATGACATAAACGGACTCTCGTGAGGGTAAGCAGGTCAGATAATGGCTGGGTGGATGGATGGACATCCGACTCACCAGAGATGCTGATTATGAAATTCGCTTATGTGTGCAGATTACTTCAGATGTGTTTCGCTAGTCAAAGTTGGCTGTCACAAATTTTGCTTCGACCGACCGATCAGAGGACAGAAAAATGCTGACGTCATCGAGGGCCAGCACTCTGGCCCTGTGAGGATGAATTTGAAATATGTTTAGGTAAAGAAACAGTTGCGTTGTTAAGTTTAAATTTAATGGGCCACTTAATTCTGAAGGCCGTGGGCAGATTAGGTTGACATGGCAACACATCAAGGCTGAAATCTAATTGGACAAACAAATTAATTAACATCCACTTACACAGACTAGAAGCAATGCAACCAAGAGAAAGGCTGCAAAATGAAGAAAATAGACTGTATAATAATATAATAATAAAAAAAGAGGCTATATATATATATATATATATATATATATATATATATATATATATATATATATATATATATGTGTATGTCTCCATATATATATATGTATATATATATAGATATAGATATATAGATATCTCCATATATATAGATATAGATATAGATATAGATATAGATATAGAGATATATATAGAGAGAGAAGGCCCTGCTGACCCTGACCTTCCATCACTGGTGTAAGCACTTGTGATCCATTTCAAATCGTTCATGCTTCATTTGTCTTTAAAACCTGGAGATTAAACGCCCCAAAGAAACAAACAGACCGGTCGTGGCCGCTATTGGCTTACTGTATGAATTGTCCCACCTCACCAGCTCAACTCCGCAGTGACCTTTGAACTGCCCCACTTTCTCTTATACGTACTCAGTTCATCCAGGCCTTTTTACATTGGAATGCGACAGCGGGTTGGGAATGCAGGAGGATTAGGATCTGGTCAGCGCCATGTGATCCTCCCATCTGGGAAAACCTGAGTCTGGAGTCTTTGACTTTGGCATGGTGCAGATGCAGATATAATTGCTTGTAGATTTTTGTTAAATCTGCACATCCTCACGCACTCAAATCCTTCCACCATCCCTCCCTTGTTTGGGCAGATGTGTTTGTATGAGAAAAGCAACCCTGGAGGGTTCATTTTTGGCTCGCTTGACTCTTCCTTGCCATCTTCCTGCTTTTGTTCTGCAGACCTTGAACTTGCTTTTAAATGTTACGCCCCAGCCCGCCCAAAAGAAAAAAGGAAATAGAGAAGATAAGGCAATTGCGGGGTGCGTATAGACAAAAATTCATGTTCACACATACTGTACACTTTTTAAAACATTTGGGTAAAAAAAACAAACCTAATTATGGGTCCAAAAAGACTCACCGCTACTTGGGTCAACTTAACATTTTGGACTGTTTTGTACAAAACAACCCCCAATTTTTGTTATTGATTTCTAAAAACAACAACAAAAAAACCCAATTATGGGTCAAATTGACCCAAGTAGCAGTTGTCAATCCATAATTGGGTTATTTTTGACCCAGCTGTCTTCAATGAACCTAACAGCGATGTTTTCGTGCTGTGGGAAGAAGCCGGAGTTTGTCTACATGCCTTCCAGTACAAACTTTATCAACTGTGTGTGTGTGTATGACGTACACAAAGTGCTTTAAAAAAAAAATGTCTAGGAAAGCATCATCACAAATTTCAATAGGATCATAGCTAAGCTACTATATGTACCCTAAATTAGTCTTTAATATTAACTGGATGGTGCGTGTGTGTCTGTCATCCAACATGGCAGTGATGTCATTAATGTAAGAGTGACACTATTTGACTTGCAGCTCGACTGACTGTCTGCTGTGCCACTGACCCACTGCGGGGATGAGGGCGACGTGAGCAGCTTACACTGCGTGTGCGCGGGTGTGTGTGTGTGTGTGTGTGATTTAATACAGCTCTGCCGGCCGGGCTCTTTTCATTAGGTGGGGCTTGTCTTGTTGGGGTAATGAAGTGTCCTTCCCCGTGGTCCAGATGGTCTCCGGGTGGGCCCGGCGGCGTCTGTCCGTCCTCATTGTAATCTGGTCCTCAAGAAATCAGTCCAATGATTTGTCACATGGTCGCGACATGATCCAATTAGGTGACAAGCTCAGCTGCAATACAAATCATTTGATTTGGATCACTCAGGCCCCCTTTTCTGCTATCTAGTACCGAAGACTGCAGTGTTGTAACTATCTAGTATCGTATCGTTTCTATCCGGTATCGTCCTCCATCAGTCTGACTTTCTCTCTAGCGCTATTTTCAGCAACTATCAGTTGTCTGCCTATTATCTCGTATCTATCTGATGTCGTATTCTAGATGTATCGCTGCCTACACTCACTAGCGGTGACGGACCGGTCCGCTTATCCGCCCATGACGGATGCCCATTTTGTAGGTGATAAACGGGAAACTTAAAAAAAATAATCGGACTAAGCATAGTTGGAAGCCCATTTTTTTCTGTCTATGTAATCATCTATTTTCGCTCTGTTGTTTAGTATCACATCTAGTATTTATCTAGTATTGCACCATACACTCTAAAAACAGTTGGATTCAAAATAACCCAATTTGGGTATAAAATGGACAGATCCACTTCTTGGGTCAACTTGACCCAACTTTCTTATTGCAGAAAACAAACCCAAGAATTGGTTGTATTGTACAAAACAACCCCCCCCAAAATTGGGCTGTTTTGTACAATAGATATCTAGCTAGCTAGCTATTTTAGCTATCTTATTGTATCTAGAATTGTATCTGTGTCTTTTGTCATTATCTGTCCGTCTATCTGTCTGTCTATCTAATCCAGTGTTCATCTATGTAGTATTGTAAATTTCTAATGTGTTTGTTCTTATCTGTTTATTAACCTACACCGAAAATGTAATGTGCATTGCATAAAATTATTACCTACCTTTATTTCTACATACATTGAAAATATTCTACTTTTATGCATATGCAATTTGTTCATACAAATGTTTTATAAAAAATGTCATAATGTAGTATAATAATTAATTGTTCCTTTTATTATTTGAATTATATTTCATAAATTCCTTGCATTTTAGCAATCTTCTTTGATGACGCAATGAAGCCTTTTTTTGAATGGATAAATGCACTCCAAAAAAAAGAAGAAAAAAAAAAAGAGCAATGATGTATATTGTATATCTGTAGTACTGTATGATACAGGATAGACGGCGGTGCTGGTGATCCACTGTGAGGATTCCACAATGGACTGTCAGAAAGGGCCTGTAATCCAGAGTTGATAATCCGGTGGGGTGGGGGTGGATTAGTGGGTTTGCATCTGGCATGGCATCAGCAATGGGGACCCCTCCCCCACTGCTTTACCCCACCATTACCCGCTCCCCTGCCCATAAAGCACCCATGCTCACTTGTGATTGATGGACAGCTACTCACTTAACAGTAGTGTACTTTTATTTTTGTTTTTCTTTTTGAACATTTTGACCACTTTATTCATCTCAATCTACACTATGAACATTCCCGGAGGTCCTTTCGTACTCCCACTGTGTAACCTGATTACTCAGATCCGCCGTCTAATCTCACACGGCGGTGACATCATCAAAGCACCGTGCGTTTCCATGTACACGCCCACAGTAATAAGGCAGCGGGCCTTACAGTACTCTATTTTAGTATTTATATTTTTCATTGCATTGTTTTCCTTATTTCTAATCTGTGGCCATTTTGAGGCAAAAAGCGCCACAATAAGCAATTAGCATATTATCAACAAATCTCCAGTGAAAATAATTGTGTCGCCACAGCCCGTAGGGACCCCCGTCCCTTGGTAATCCTCCTGATGTGGGAGCAGTGATGAACACGCACTAATACTCGCTTATCTTTCACTGTAAACAATTACTTTTGGGATCCGGCGCTGCTGCCGTGGGAAATGGAAACGGGATGAAGATTATCCCCCCCCCCAAAAGTCTTTGTTGTAGACCTGATTTGCGTTAACCTCAACCTGAACGGGGATGGATACTCACAAGGCACACTTTTATCAACACACTGTTCGATTTGATGATTGATGATTTTTGATTGATTTTATTGGGCCGGAGAGCATGCTGGATGCGGGAAAAAAAAATACTTGCATGTTCACCAATTTTGTGTTTTGGTGAAATCATATGTTTTTGTTATGTTTCATGCGGTGCATGGCTTGAAAAACTTGCCGGATGCAGCAAAAATAAAACTCACCAGTTTTGCATGCCTGTGTGTCGTGGTGAAAATGTCGGGTGAAAATAGGGTAAGCCTGCCTGTCTAAACTTTCATTTATTGGTATTTGTCGCTTTTGTGACCCCCCCCCCCAAAAAAAACCCATCAACCTCACAAATTTTGTATTTAAACAAATGTTTGTCCGCAGAGAAGATGGAAAGTCAAACGAGAGTTGTATTTTACTTTGCTTTGTTACACAACACTTAGTGACCTTTATTTTTTTAATCCTGAACTCGACAAATACTCCATGTATTTAAAAAAAAACAACACACCAAAACTAAATATAATAATAAAACTAATAAAAACTCAACTAAAACGAAGCATTTCCGAAAAATTGATAACTTGCAAAAACTAAAAATGCTTCGATAAAAACTAATTTAAACTATCGGGAAAAATTAGACAGGAAGTCAGCCATTTTGATTTGAAGCGGCCATTTGGGGCAAACGTTAGGCTATTACGGCAGTTTTAATGATTCATTTTTGTGTCAATTTGCAGATGCCCGTGGCTGGCAGTGACCATCTGCCCTGCCGTGCCGCCGTGCTGCGCTGTCCTTTTCCTTTTTGTGTTGGCCAACTTCACCATGGCGACGTTTATGGACGCCGGCGTTCTCCCGATGGGTGAGTGAACAAATTGATGGAAAGCCCGACTGTGTCGTCGTACGTTATACCCCACTCGCCGTCTTTTTCCTCCAACCCGGCAGCCAGCGAGGACGAAGACAAGGACGACGAGTTCCGTGCGCCCCTCTACAAGAACGTGGACGTGAGGGGCATCCAAGTGCGGATGAAGTGGTGCGCTTCCTGTCACTTCTACAGGCCGCCGCGATGCTCGCACTGCAGCGTGTGCGATCGCTGCGTGGAGGTCGGTCAAGTCAAGTCAACTATCTTAGAATCATTTATTTTATGTGTATCATATATTATTATTATTTATTTATGGTATTATATTATTATTGACACCATTTGTGAGGAATTAGTCGTTATTTGGACCATTTTGTTGCTTTGCACCATAAACGTAGCCTTTTGCTCTCCTGTATCATATCAAGCTAGCACTGCATCATGTCTACCCAGTATCG
Organism: Filicampus tigris; assembly: GCF_054856515.1. Lineage (NCBI taxonomy): Eukaryota > Metazoa > Chordata > Actinopteri > Syngnathiformes > Syngnathidae > Filicampus > Filicampus tigris. The sequence continues at coordinate 13,317,705 of NC_141231.1, read as the reverse complement.
TATTGTATCTGTCTGGTATCGTCTCATATTGTGTTACATTGCATCATATTGTATCTATCTAACACTCAATCTTATTTATGGTATCTAGTATCATATCGTTTTGCATCCTATCATATCGTATCACTCATCGACGTATTGTATCGATATCGGTCGACAGATTGCATCAATCAATTTGATGATAATAATGTTTTTTCAAATGGTGAATGTCTGAGTATTTTAATGACTGCCCTGTGAAGGACAACGGTTGATCCAAAATGTGCGTGCGTTGAGAAAATGGATGATAGAGATGGTGGAGCGGTAATGAATTAAATTTTTTTTTAAAGTGAGGTAGGCACGGTAGGCTTGTATTATTGTTTTGTGAGTGGGAGAAAAAGTTAGAAAAAAAAAAAGGATTTCTGTTGTGAACGACGGGCATAGCGGTGGGGGGAGAGAGAGAGAGAGAGAGATCATTAATCAGGTTAATCCTTTGTTCTCGTACTTTGGAGCCTCGCTGGAAATTCAATTTCTCAGAGAGTTGGGATGTTGATATTAAAAAAAAAAATAAAAATACTTTGATGTTCCAGCCTCAAAAATTTTGAGAAGCAAACGTAAAATATGTAACCAGAGACAGGTCTTTTTTTTTTTTCTCAACATTTCCAACAGTTTTCAGGTGTCTCTACTATAAACTCTCATCAAAGTACTCAATGGATTAAAACTTATTGACACTTAACATCCACTTGTCACACTCTGGTTCAAATTACTCTGTTTAGGGGAAGCGGAGTGAAAGTGTAGTCGGACTCACAGACGGACGTACGTGTAAATTTAGAGGCGGACCGGCCTATAGACGGGTACCATTTTTTTCCCCGCAGAAAAAAAGGCGAATGACGGACGACGAAATGGTACCCACACTGCAGATGGATGACGAATCACGGATGCTCGATTTTTAATAAAATGCCCAGCTCTGATTATTTTTTTCCGACATAAAAATGTCTACTTTACTTTATTAAGACTCTTTTTGTTGGTAAAATTATGACTTTAATCGTGGAAGTTAGGATTTTCTTTTTCTTTTCTTATGACTTTTATCAGGTAGATTTTTTGCTGTAGTAAAAAAAAAATAACTAACCCGAAAAATTATGATTTGTATCATGCAGAACTGTGAACTTTTCTGTGAACTGAATCATAAATGAAGCTCTTTAATCGTGTAAAATGATGACGTTATTCCCTGGTAAAATTATTGCTTTCATTGTCAAAGTTAGCATTTTTTTCCCCCCATTACAAAATTACGAGTTTTATCGTGCAAAACTACGACTACTTTTCTTGATAAAATTATTGGCTTGATCATGTAAACTTTAGATGATTTTTTTCCTTGTGAATCTGTGATCTACATTGACGTAAGAATAGGTCTTTGTATTCCTCAAGTCAGAAAATGGTGAATAAAATTATGATTCCTGTGAAATTAAAAGTTTTCACATGGAAAATTCAGACTGTATTGGTATAAAATTATGACTTTTTTTCTGGTAAAATTGCTACTTTAATCATGTAAACTTTGGACTTTTTTGCTCGTAAAATTTCATCTTAAAATGTGAAAAATGTGGTATTTTCCCTTCTTCTTTGCAATATAGATGACAGCTTCATTCTTGTATACAAGCCTTTTTTTTTTTTTTTTGTGGCACCATGCAGGATTTTGACCACCACTGTCCGTGGGTGAACAACTGCATCGGGCGGCGCAACTACCGCTACTTCTTCCTCTTCCTGTTGTCCCTCACCGGTCACATGGTTTGCGTGTTCAGCTTGGGCCTCATCTTTGTGCTGCACCACACGGACCAGCTGTGGAAGCTGCCCTGCACCGTCACGTATCCTTGCTGCAGGCACACGGAGAAGATGTCAAGTTTGCTTCTTTTCTTTCCTTAACAGCGTTCCAAACAGTTTGGTCGTGATCAGCATATCGGGCCTGTTTCTCCTCCCCGTTCTGGGCCTCACGGGCTTTCATCTATTCCTGGTGTCGCGGGGACGCACCACCAATGAACAAGTCTGTCCATATTGTTGTGTGGGCTGGATAAATGTGGCCTGGAATTGCATTTATGAATCAGGGAAAATGCTGAGTGCAATAGTAGACTACCCTCTATTTGTCAAAATTGGAACTACACTCTGATCTTGACTAATCTGTAAAAAAAAAAAAATAACAAAAAAAAACCAAACAACACAACTTGTATTTTTTGGGGCTAAAACAGTCATTTTAGTTGGAACAACTTCAAAATGTAATTATTGCCATTTATGGCAACCAGGTTAGTTAGCACAACAAAGCAAGCAAGTTGTTTGCTCCAAAACAATTTGCTGAGTTGTTTTTACTTATATTTTTTAATTGGTCGATAATACAAGGTACAATTATTTTTCTTTGTTGAAAATGTGGGGAAAGACATTTTTCACATTAGCAAAACTTCAAGTAGTTTGTTGAATTGGCAAACGTAAAATTTTATCGAGGTATGTTGCCTCGGAATTTTGAGTTCATGTAGTGTAGTATTCATATAAAAGAGACCTGCATGCCCATTGTCTCCCTTCGCTGTAGTTTTGAGCGGCTCATTTGTGTTTCCCACAGGTCACCGGGAAGTTTCAAGGAGGAGCAAATCCGTTCACGCGAGGTTGCTGTAACAATCTGGAGTACCTGGTGTGCAGTCCCATCTCCCCAAGGTAACACATCACCTTTCAAAATTTTAGTCTCATAATATTTCAACTACACTCTCATTATAATATATACAGTAATACTGTGAAATAAGGACTTTTTTTCCTCTTAATTTCTTGTGGAAAGAATGGTACCTTTTTGTTAATAATATGACTTAATTACCATGGTTTCAACTTCACTCTTCATAAATTGCGACTTTTTCATCATAATTTTTTTCCTCATACTTTACTTTTTTTAGCCTCATAATAATTCACTTACATTTGTAATAATACCAGTTAATGTTTTGTGTTGATTCCGAATCTGCTCTTCTTTTGTATCGAGCACATCAGGTTTTCATAATAATGATAATGATAATAATAATAATAATAATAATAATAATAATAATAATAATAATAATAATATAACAATACAAGTTTGGGGTAGAATGGTGGGCGCCCTCAAAATGGTGGGCTGCTGAGATTCTCTTTGTGATCCCCAGGTACTCGGCCAGGCCTCGCAAGAAGTCTGTGATCCATATTCAGCCTCCCTTCCTGAGACCGGAGCTTGACAGGCAGCTGTCCGTCAAAGTGAGCGACAACGGCAAACACAGCAAAGCCTCTGCCGGACCGGAGCCGCAGAAAAGTCCGCCCCCTTTGCCGCCCAAACCAGAACACGGGCTGCTGAAAAGTCACCTAACCGCATTGGAAGGTACAGACAGGGCTAGCAAGGCCTTCTCTGCTGTTTACTAAGCTCCCCAATTAAAAGCAGGCATGTTTTATGGCAAAAAAAAAAGTCTTTAAATACACTTTTAAAACAGTACAAACACATTTAAAAACATAAGATATTGAGAGAAAGCAAGAGCAAAGCCTAACACAAACTATCAAACTTGTCATCTCACGCTATACGTCAATAATCATGCCCAAAGATGTACATTATAAAATGGACCCACAGCTATTGCTTCCCGTAGGCGTAAAGAGCAGGATTGAAGAGGATTTGATATTAGATCGTCTTCAGCAAAACGAGAAACTGAAATACTTCCTGTTTTCATTCTACTTCTTTCCAATTTACAGTATCAAACTTAAAGTCTGCTGCATTCCAGTGGTCGGCAGGTGAATTACAGCCAAAAATAAATGGGAAGCGTGTCAAAAATAATTTCAGACTAAAAAGACAATAGAGATATTTCATTCTTCTGCCTGTAACTATATGTCACTGGCATAGACAGGCCAATATATATACATTATTTGTAGTTAACAAATTATTATTTGCAGTTCATACATTCTTTTTTTTTCTCTTCCTTCCCTTCTTCAGAGATGGGCCACCACACCAAATCCATCATCCCCGTCTCCATTCCCACTGTGCCTCAGCTGCGACCAGTCCTGGAGGCCATATCCCGAGGATCGTCGCCCATTCCTCCGGAGCAGGTGAACCCCGAAAGCTCGACTATGTTATTAATTGCCAAAAAAAAAAAAAAAAAGGACATTTCCACTCTAATTAGAATTGATTTGATGAATGTAAGCTGTAGTATCGGATAGTTTTGATTTCTTAAAAATCATTTTGGTTTTTATTTTATTTCGTTAAAGCAGCACTGGGGAAGAAATTGACCTTAATAACATTTTTTTCACAACTTTTTTGATGAAACATCGACTTACAAATAGTTGAATGGGACATTTGTCATGCCCTGGTGGGGGTCTGTGTCGTTTTTACTGGCACAAAGCAACTTTGAGGAGGGTGGGATATACCCTGGCACACCAAAAAATGCAAATATCCTGAATTGCTTTACGGCATACTCACTTTCTCTTTCACGACACTACGCGCTGGCACGCATGGGAAATGTGGTTGATTTTTGTCAAAACACTACCGCTTTTGTCCACATGGCACCGCCATAATCAACAAAAACTGACATGACGCAGTGTTGTTTTAACTAAACAGTTTTTTTCAATTGTGGTTTCAGTTATTTTATTCGTTTTCATTAACTATTATAACCTTGATGTGAATGCTTGTTTGTCTCTGAGTGCCCTGTGATTGTCTAGAGACCAGTCCAGGGTGTGCCCCACACTCTAAAACAATCCAAAATAACCCAAATTGAGTCAAAAAGGGAACAACTCAACTTTTGGGGTAAAATAAATAACCCAAAAGGTTGGCTCAAATGAATAACGCATAAAACAACCCAATTTTTTAGGTTGTTTTATACAAACCAATCCAATTTTGGGTTGTTTTGTACAAAGCAACCCAATTTTTGGGGGGTTGAAGTCATTTGAACCAACTTTTCCGTTTGGGTGATTTTTGAGCCAACTGTTTATAGAGTGCAGTTCTCACCCAAACATCAGCTGGGATATGTTGTCGACACGGCTTGCAGTCTAAGCAATGTTGTTCGTCTTTAACGTGTAGCTACTGAAGACCTCCGAGCCACCGGGAGACAGCAAAGGTCCCGACCTCCGCTTGGACACCAACGGAAGCCCCCTGAGGGGGGCCTTGCCCCCCTTGCAGACCGCCACCCTCTCCGGGGCCATGACGCTTAGCTCGCGTTCGCTCAGCCTCAAACATGGCGGCCGCCACATGAGCGCTAAGTCGCAGGCCAACCACAGCGGCGGCGGCGGCAGCAGCAGCAGCGGCGGCTCCTACGACAACCTCATCACCACCGCTGACCCCCAGTGTCGCCCCCACAGAGGGGCGCCCGCGGCGGGCTACTTCATGAGCCTGGGTCCGGACGTCGGCGCAGTGCAGCGCGGCCCTCACACCTACAGCCCAGTCTTCGTGGGCGTCGCCCGGCATTCCCCTCAACCCGGAGACCCGTCGCCTTCTCTGCAGGGTCTCTCGTCCCGAGACCCCTCCCCTTCCTTCCCGGGGTTCATCCAAAGAGAGCCTTCGCCTGCTTTCCAGGGCCTCATGTCCAGGGATCTCAGTCCAGCGGGTCTGCCCGCGAAGACCCAAAGTCTTCGCGACAACCTCCGGGACGTGAGTTCGACTCCCCAGAAGTCCGCCGCGCCCGCTGCCTCATCCCGCTTCGACGGGCTCTCCAAAGCCCTCGTGGCGTCCATTCACGAGCGGCGCGAGATGGAGGAGAGGGAGCGCACCCTGCGCCTCCACGTCCGTTCCCAAGCCCTGTTCGGACCGGACGCCTGCGTCTACGACATTCCCTGCCGCCGGAGTCTACCGCCGGACCCCGGCCGACCGCAGGGCGCCCGGGGACCCACCCCGCCAGCGTACGGGTCCCGGGAGTTCCTGATGAGCACGGGCGTCCTGGGGTACGGCCCCAGGACGTCGCCCCTTTCCGGCTCATCCACGTCGTCGCTCGCCCGGGGACCCAAACCGCGCTCCTCCTCGCCCGGCTACTGCCCCTCCGAAAGACCGCCCGTCCCTCCCTCCACATGCACTCTTCCCCGTTTACCCTCCTCCTCCACTCCTCCTTACGCACTCTACGGGACAGCCAAACGCTCCTCGCTCACCACCTCCTCCGAGGCGAAGGACTCGTGAGTAGACCCCAACCTCCCTCGCCCTCAGACCTGTAAAGCACATTGTGGTACCTTGACTTGCAAGTTGAATTCCTTCTGTCAATCACTCTGAAATCAACTTTTCCCATTGAAAAAGTGCAGAAATTAAATGAATCAGGTCCAGCACCCCCAAAAAAAAAAAAAAATTTTTTTTTCAACTTTCAGCAGCTTCTCCATATTTTCACGAGCAGAGATCCGCAGCTTAGAAATTATTTTAACATCCTTGGCTGGCCTTAATCGATTCTGCTTCAGTATAGAACATCTTGTACGTACATTTAGGAAGTACTACATTCATGCTGCTCCATCAAGTCGACTAGAGTAAAGCCTCCAGTACATAAGTGGACTTTGTTTTGTTCCACTTCTTTCTAATTTTCACCGTCTCAAACTAAATAATTGTGCAGCCATCTAGTGGTGGACAGTGGAATTACACGCCAATATGAACAAGATTTAGACCAGGGGGTGGGTAACTTCAATGCTGAAGTGGGCCACTGGGGGAACACATAGGACTACGCACTTCCTAACCAGATGTACGACAAAAATGCTATTTTAAACATGGACAAAATAGGTTTAGTATACGTGCTCTTTATATAATTATTGTTGATAATGCATTTTTCAATGCGTGTATCAAAGATCCTAACCCAACAACAAAGGGTTTGAATCAATCAATAAAATAACCACATACTGATTTTTTTTTCGCAGTGCAAAAGGCTCTCTTGCATAGAAATAACAATTCAAGGACGGCACAAAACTGCTGAACAAGAAACCAACATTAAGTGCAAGATCTAATTTTGTAGATTCCCCCCACCCCAAATAAACTCACTCAAATTTTTAATATTGTTGAGTTTCTAGGTTTGCCCTGCATATCACGAGTCGACCCTCCCCCAGCATAAATGCGGCAGTTATACTTATATCACTGCCAGTGACTTGTGCGTGGCTCATCAAACAGCCTACTTTGATAGAGCATTTATTTCTCCTTCCTGTAATGAACAAATCATTTGAAAGTAATTTAATCGGAATACCGTGCTCATGTGCAAAGTGAGTGAGAGTTGATCAGGTTGCCAAGCAACATCGCACATGGAACCTAATAATATCAAATGATTCGAAATATATAACTCAGGGTGCCATTATGATGACCGTAGCTGTTTGAGTTGATCAGGTTGCCAAGCAACATCGCACATGGAATCTAATAATATCAAATGATTCGAAATATATAACTCAGCTGTTTGTGATCGGCGCCTCCAAAGCGGCAGCATGGTGGGGAAAAAAAAGCAGAGCGAATCAAACTCCGCCGTAACACCAAAAACTTTTACTAACGTTATCAATGAATCATCTGTGCAGTGTTTGTGAGTGAAGAAAGAATATATTATAATATGTCAGTTTGACTGTAAAAAAGTGATTTGCCGGACAAAAAAAAAACCCCAAAACTTTTTTTATGTGTTTTGATATTGCTTTTTTTGTTGTTGTCTCCCAATCCATAGAATTTGATAGTTGTTTATATGACGAATAAACATATTTTGTAACTCTGATTTTTTTTATGATTTTTTGTTTTTGTTTTGTTTTTATGTTCATTATTATTTTTGTAAAGGCAGAATTAATGATCCATCTTTCCTTTTAAATCTCAGGTGTACCTAATGAAGTGAGAATACAACACATATATTCAACTTATTTTCAATTAAGTTCCAAATATATCATAATATTAGTTTTTTTATTTATTTATTTTGGGACACGGTGATGACAAAAACGATGACTGTTTGTGTAACTGTAGTGTTAAGTTCCGTTTTAGAATTTGGCATTTGGCTCACCCTAGCGGACATGTGAGGGAAAGTCTTGCATTGTCCACCCAGCCATAAAATATTGCGCAACAGAAAAAAAAAATGTCATCATCAAAAACAAACAAAAATGTTCTTTATCCTCCACAAAAAAAAGACTAATATTATTGCAGCTTACTCAGTCATCTGTAGTAATTGATTGTGAGTCTTCTGCGTTTGTCTGCATTATGCTGCCCACGCTAGCAAATTGCACACAACAGAAGGAGTAGCAAGAAATTAATCAATCATCATTCACAAACTGTTGAACATTCTATAAAGTACTGTATTACAGAGTGCCACTTCCTCTAGGGATATCAAAGTTAAAGCATTAACTATGGAGATTCATTTAAATTTTAGAATGCGCAAAAAAAAAAATGTAACTCAGTTAACTCCGTTTTATTTACTGCCTGTTGCGGCTGACCTCTGCTCACTGTGCAGCCAAACTTAGAGGAGAGTCGCAAAGACGGACTTTTTTTTTACGTAGTTTTACTTTAAAAAGTTGCTCGACGGCTCATTGGGGAAATCCTAAATAATTTGCACACTTTGCAAAGCCAAATTCAAATACTATATTAGTTGTACATTTTGACTGTTGTATTTTACAGAAAAAGAATCGTATTCAAGGATCAACGAAAGCTATTAGAACAGTCTTTGAATGGAAATATACTTTTACTATTTTTTTTCCACATTAATTCCAAGATTTTATTCAAGTAAATATCGGTTTCGTTAAAAAAAAATGTAGTTGAAAAATGCGATTAATCGCGATCAATTATGGAAAATCTTGCGATTAATTAGTTTAAAAATGAATGACAGCACTATTAAAAACACATTTTGAAAAAATGTGTGTGGGGGGGGTTCGGAAAGCTGGAATGGCTCCAGCTCACCCTAACGAAGACAAGCAGTATCGAAAAAAGGATGGATCAATAACTTATCGACAAAAGTAGGTCATTTTTCAATGTAACTTTTGAAATTCCACCTCCATATCACACAGTAAGAACATGAGACACCCTATCCCCCCCCCACCCGAAAACCATCTTTGATTCATCCTGCTGTAACAAGTGCCCCCCGCCCCTCCGAAAAGTGTGAATGCCTCCTGCTGACCTAGATTTGGGCGGCTGACTGCCTTGCTCAGGGCTCATTGATATGCTTGATTGTCATTTCCCTGCATCTCCTCCTCTAACCCACCAGACAACCTGGAGCTGCAAAAAAAAAAAATTAATAAATAAATAAAAACGTTTGATACTACACTGTTTTTCAAATCAATCAAATAGATCCAACGAGTTTATAGCAGTCATACCCCCCCCCCAACTTAAAAGACACAGGGAGACCTTTTGGTGCGTTCAAGGCCAACTGTGACCTTCTGCAGTCTTAATAAATATGCAGCGGTGGCCTCATATAAAAGTGCACACTCACTGATTGTTGTGTGTGTGTGTTCACTGGAGTCCGCCTCAGTTGTTCATGCCAGCCTGAACACAGCAGAGCGGGGCGGTGTGTGTCTGCGTGTGTTTGCGAGTGTGTGTGTGTGTGTGTGTTTGTGTTGGTTTAATTAGGACAAAATCTGCACTGAGTCCACAGGAAAGAAAAGAATGAGAAAGACCCTGCAGAGTGTGTGTGGGCTTTTCATCGCCATTCAACTGACGATATGCAGTCTGATGTATTCATTTGCTGGCAGGATTTTTTTTATGCACCTGTTCCACTTGACACCATAGACAAGATATGAGAAAATATGATACTAGATAGAAAGGTAGGTAGATACAGAATGTACTGCCAACAGTCTTTTGTCGTGATTTCATAGCACGTGCATTGGCTAGCTGCGCAGCTTCCAGTCCTTTGTGCTTTAATTTTCTATTTTGTTTTTTGGTCCAATCAGATTTCAGCTTCTATGTGTTACCACGTCAAGGTAATCTGCCCAAGGCATTCACAATCCCAATTCTGGTGTCGAACGCACGCACGCATGGCCCTTGAAATGGTTGTTTATTTTTATTTTTATTTTTTTGGGGGGTTGTTTCTTATTTTATTAGATTTTGGAGATTGACCTTAGCATTTTTCCATCGTCTGATTGATTCAGCTAAATGTTTTGCTATGTTTACCTCTCTGATTGGTTGAGCTTAGCATGCGGGCCAAAGATTTATTTACAGGGAAGGAAAATGTCGGACATGATTAAAAATTCATTTTCAGGGTGTACTTTTCAAGAAAAACTGGACTTTATGAGGGTAGGTCAACCAACATTGTTGCCGGCTGCCCTGTTTCAACCCGTAAATGGATTTTTGGGGCATTTTCAGAGCTACATGTATAGCCTACTGCTATCTTACAGAAACAGGCTAAGAGAGGAAGTCTGCGGCATCTGCACCTCTGTTGAGTATGATGTATATTTGATTATTTATGTTTTTTCACATTGATAAATATTATTTGACAACTGCTACATCGAAGTCTAGCAGTTTGGAGTCGCCACTGGATGGATCAACTTCTAACAGGCTTTTTCTCATTATGAAATGAATTTGTTTTGATGGTCCGGATCCAGAATGATGATGATGACGATGATGATGATGATGATGATGATGATGATAAGCGCAGTGCAGACTGCGAGCAACAAAAAGCAAACCGCAGCCAATTATCTGTGTTTTGTCATACCAGTGAAAGGAGAAGCAGAAGCACAAAATGCCAAAGAGCATCTGTGCGTGTACAAAGGAGACTGTTTGGCCCTGGTCACGGAGAAAGGCAGCAGATACTGTATACAGCTTGACATGTCTTTTATCTTTCTTGAGCGTTAGGGTTACTGGGGGTGCGGGGGGGCTGTGGGTAGATTGTTTTTGTTCACATTTTCGGGCCAATCATTAGTTGGTGAGATCATATGGACAAAAGTTTTGGGACGCTTCTATCCACATCAGTAAATGAATCAGGGCTGTGCAGGTGTGTTTGGTTGAGTTTGCTGTGTTTGTGTTTTTTTTTGATAAGGGAAAAAGAGAAGATACCGTAAAAACATAGAGTAATAACGGAAATTAAAAAAAACAAGAAAAAAAAACGTTTGTGCATCATAATTTAATGTTGCAATCCAGTTCAATGTGCTGCTCCCCCTGGAGGCAGTTTAATCCACGCGCGCGCACGAAAAACAAAGACGTACTTCTTCTGCTATTACTGACTCATTAAGATGCTGTAATAGTCCTTTTTTTCATAGAGGATAAAGAATATATGTATCATTTGTGTTCAAATAGCTATTACTTATAAAACTAGCAACTATCGATGCTAACCATTAGCATATCAGTAGTGTTTTCCATTATATGCTAGCTATTAAGCTAGCAGGCCCTTCTTAAGGCATTGACCCCAGTTCCTGTACAGAAGGTGGTTTAGCTAAGTGGCAAGAAAACGAAGGCTGGATTCCACGTTAAAAAAAGGCAAATAGGTGAGTTTGTGAATTGTGAACTGCAAATACGCGGGGGAAGACTGTTAGTGCAAGTTGTCTGATCTTCTCGGTGGATGCGAGTTGCCATCCTCATCCTCGCTGCCTCGCAACCAAACTAGAGCGGGCATCTCCCGGGCGCCAGCTGCATCTGCTTGCGAGCCCTTCGGGAAGCGTGTGTGTCTAAATGTGTGTGTGTGTGTGTGTGTTTGATTGCTCCTGTGGGGGTGCGTGTGCGTGTGTGTGCGCGTGTGTGTGCAGATTGCAGGGCGTTTCTTTTTTATTTATTTGTTTATTTTTTATTTTTTTGCACTCACCCTGAGCGATTCCACACTGTGGATTCAGCACCTTGCTAATAGCGCACACATTAACTGCAGCTCACGTCAGGACGGGAGGCCTCCCCCAACACTCCGCCCCCCCCCCACCCCCCTACCCCCACCTTCCACGTTTATGTTGGACAAAATGTGTGCATGCCTTTGCGACTGCCTGCAAAGTGTGTGTGCTGCTGAGGTTGAGGGAGGGTGCGCGGCAGAGAGGGAGGGGTGTGTGTGCGCGCGTGTGTGTGTGTGTATGTGTGCGCGCGCTGGATGGCTGGATGATGTTTGAACTGCCTCACATGCTCACAGGCAGGAATTAGGCAGAGGAGCGAAGGAGGAAGAGGAGGAGGAGGAGGAGGAGGCACCTCATGCATCAATCTGTCGGGGAGAGCGGAAGGAGGTTCCACCATGCCTGCACAAGTCAAGGAGGTACGTGAGTGTGCGTGTGTGTGTGTGTGCGTGCGTGTGTGTGTGTGTCCTCCTCTTCCTCTCCTGCAGAGATCGGAGCGTGTATTGTGCCGCTGTCATGCAGGAGGCGTCAATTGCCTGCTGTTCGGTGCAGTCTCCTTGTGTTGCATGGGGAGGAAGAGGAGGAGGAGGAGGAGGAGGAGGGCATGATGCTGACATCTTCATCAAGTGTGCGCGTGTGAGCAGAAAGGAATGAAAGATGCCGATCTTTGATTGTGTCATGAGATGTTGCCCCGATGGGGAGGGATGGAAAGGAGGAATAAAATAGTGCACACAGTGTGGTGAGTGTGCTGCCATGATGTATCACATTAAATCTGACCATGCAGCATTTAACTATTTGAGGGTTGTAGTGGCAACAATGGCAACTTTTAGGGGAGAAAATACTTGGTTTGGGCTCAAGGTAGGGCAGAAGAAGAGATCATTTTGGTGGATGTGTTGGATCGTGGAGTGGGCTGTTTTGGGCATGGATCGCGCTACTGTGCTGTATGGGAATAAGACTTATTGTGACTTTTAATTGTTAACGTTAAAATGCATTTTTTAAAAAATGAACATTTGGATTTCATCTTCATGGGATTTTTTTTTTCTTTTTACATTTTTTTTTTAGATTGCTCTACATTTGACAGTGACTTTAGATGTGTATCATGAAAAGGAGGTATTTCAAATGATTAAATTCAATAATACATTGAGTAAGATTTATTTTATTTTTAAGTAGCTTTCGTATTCAATGAAATTAGGTTACTTTCCTCCATCATTATCATTAACAATGTTTAAACTCAATTCACATTAATTAATTTTATTATATATATAGAGAGAGATTTAAAATTTGCATGTTCATTATTATTGTTTTTATTATTGTCATTATTATTATTATTAGAAGTAGTAGTAATAGACTACTAAGTAGTAGTATTTTAATCTTTTTTCTCATTTATTCATTTAATTTTTTACCCCAGTTAGATTAACATTAAAAGGTCACCATATAAATAATGACTAACTGCAGAGGCAATTTTCCACTGCCCTTCATTTAATTTCATTTCCAGTGAAATGCATTCTATTTTTTCTCTCATAAATTTCTCGGTGTATTGGACTGGAGATCCGTTAACTTCCCCGTGAGGCATTCAAGATCCATTTTGGTTTCAGAATTTCCCCATTATTATGTTTGAGGCATGTGTACTGTCACCCAACGTGAGTGAATCAACATATGGCAGAGCGGGAAACAACTTATGACATCATCACGTTTGAGTGAGATGAACAATGACACGATGACCGCCTGCTCGAGCTAATATGCACGACTTTTTCTTCAGGATTTATGTTGAGTTCGGAGGTTTTATGAGTTAGCCGTGCCCTTGAGCTGGATACTAAAAGTCTATCCGATAGACTTGATGCAGCTGGCTTCAATAAGGATCCTCAGAATGTTCCCTCGCTTGTGATCAAAGTCAGCAAAGGCCAGATTGTCGAGTGTGTCGGAAAGTTTATCCTGAGTGATCATCTTGTGGTGTGAGATGCGTCAAAAGTGTTTTTTTTTTAATATATATTTTCGAGAAAGAGATGGGGGAGATGTGGGAGGGAAAATCACTCTTAACATGCTCCATTGTTTCATAATTATCTGCCAAGTTTTCTTTCCCTACAACCTGGAAATTGCAGTTGTTTTTTGTTTTTATACGGGAAATTGCGTATAGAAAATAGGTAAAAATGCTTTCGTAGTTTTGATTTACACTTTTGAGAAGAAGTCATTTAACAATGTTGTGAGAAGAACAGATTCATAATTATCGGAAGTGTGTTATTATTGTTATTATTATTATTATTATGAATAGCAAGTATGATGCGGTACAGCTCGACAATCTTTTAGAGGCATCTGATAATCGGGCCTAAATTGACTCAGATCGGAAATGGTGCCATCGATGGGGTGACATCGTCAAAGAGCGCAAGCGATTTTCAACACTTTAGATTGGCCGAAAATGTGTAAAAATTACACCAACTACGTATAGATTTGCGAAAAAATATTAAATTGACCAAATTGTGTCAGGTACAGTACAGTACATGTCATTTTAGTACTTTATTAAGTCCACACGTTTACACATCATTGTTTCATGATACATGAAAAGTTGAAGTAGTAAAGCCACAGATTTGTTTGTAATTTGCTATAATCTAACCTGTGACTTACTGACTTGCATTCACGCCACACTTGTTGGGTAGAATTTTGTGAAATTTGTCGTAGTGAGTGATTAAAAGACTGCAAGCAATTAGTTTATTTTTCCAAATCGTGCCCTAGTGTGTGTCCCCCCGCCCCCCCCACTTGTTGTTTTTTTTTTCCGAGCTCCCGTCAGATTGTGAGCGATCATCTCGACCTATTTGGCCGGGCGAGTGCACTTTTTAGTGACGCTGCAGTGACTTATTTGAATAAGCTTTGACTCAGAGTCAGAGCTGGCCCGGCGTCCCCTCTGGAGCTTGACTCATCAGACCGAGGGGACGACAACAAGCGGGGCCCTTGTCTGTCCAGACGCTATCGCCCCACCAATCCTTCATCAAACTGTCTACAGAGGACGCAGCTACCCCCCCCCCCCCCGCCCCCCGCATAAAATAGCCAATGAAATAACCCCTGGAGGTGTTCGGGGCTCGTCGTTACATGACCCTTCCATCTCCACATTTGGGATGAGGAGATGAGAGGCTCTTGTGTACGAAGAAGCGAGAGCTTTTGTGTCCTTTTTTTTTTTTTTTTGGTCATGCAGCAGAGTTGAGTCGGGCACTTCAGAGCCGCAGAGCGAGGAAGAGAATGAGAGCGGGAGCAGAATCGGTGGAGTTGATTAGCTTTTCACCATTTTATCTGCACGCTCGCGCACTCCATTGCGCCTCCGTCCATATAAGTGATGGAATTCGCATAAAACTGCATGTGTCCAATGGGATTTTTTTTTTCTTAATTTCTATGACCAGGTCCTGTCTGTTTTCTCTGGCAGCAAACCTCGCACAAACAACAAACACAGTCTCATTATAAAGCTTCACATCCAGCCATCCGCTTTTCTATAGCTTGCCCTCATTAGGGTGGCCGCTACGCTGGAAACTATCCCAGCTGATTTTTGGCCAATCACAGGGTACGTACGAGGGCCCGTCCGATTAATTGGGTGATATTAGCTTTTTTTAAACCTGGCAAAATGTGTCTTTTTTTTGTTCCTTTTTTTGTCAATTGTTTATTTATTTTACACAATATTAACATAAGACTAAGACATTCAAAAATCACCCCAAACCCCATGAAAAAAATCTGTAAAAAAAAAAAAAAAAAATCTCCATGGACCGCCAAGGTTAAGACAAATTGCAATGTTGTTATTTTTTTTCCCCCCAAAAAACATCGCACATGATTTGCGTTCACGGACCATATTAAATGATGTGTTGGGCCGGATCTGGCCCCCGGGCCGCACGTTTGACACCTGTGCTTTAGGGTCTAGCTGACCTCAGGTGAGAGAAGTGGAGTACACCCTTGACTGGTCACCGGCCAATTGCAACAAACATATACAAACAAACAGGAGAAGTGGCAGTAAAACAGCCCAAAAAAAAGAAAAAAATCCAGAATGCTAAGCAGGAGCGAGTGGGGCACTGCTCCACGTGCCTGCCTGTATTAAATATAAAATCCATATAGAAACAAAGGAGAACATCACGGTTTTTTTTTCCCCTACCACATCTCCATCTGCTGGATGGATCGCAGTAAGCCCTAATATAAAATCAATGCAGCATATTTCATATGGCGCTGTCAGGTGTTATTTCTTTTCATATTTGTCTGGGAAATGATGTCTTATACTCCACGTTTACTACATTTAATCATCCCCTGTAATGGTGTCATGGATCATTTGTCCTGCCTTTTCAATGGATGCAATCAAAAGGCTGTCAGGAGTGAAATGAGTGCAACAGACAATCAGTTACGGCTTAACTCGTTAGTGCGCGAAAGAAGTTTCCTCCCACATACACACGATGGAAATAAGTGACACCTACATTCATTATTGATCGAATAGGACAACACTGTATACTGGATGCTAATTAGTAGAAAACTTTTATTATAGTTAATTTTACATGCCCTGACCATGACCCTCTAAGTGATGGAAAAAAACGGTGAGGAGAAAGTGGCAGGAAAACAGACAAGTTGCGTACTTTGGGGGGTAAGGTGGGGTGTTGTCAAATGATAATTTTGAAGATAAATGAAGCGTTAATTAAGATTCAAATCACTTCTCTATAGTTCGATTCAATTCTTTTCCTCCAGTTCACTGAATGTGAACTGTCTGGTTTGGGATTTTGATTGCAGTGTGAATGCGTTGCCTTTTGGCGAGAGAAGTGAAGCACTCCTCTTTTGTTTTGTTAAAAAAAAAACTAGCTGTATTTTCACATTTAGCCCCCCCCCCCCCCCCCCAAAAAAAAAAACAAGGATGAGTCAGTTGAAGGCAAACGGAGCGAACGTTTTTCTCCAGTTGGTTGCCCATTTCTTCTTTTTTTTTTTTTTTTTTCAATATTATTTTTCTTTTTGCGCAGCCCTGCAAGACGTTCACTGTCATTTTGAGTTGGTATCAAAAGAAAAGAAACGCGCTCAGACGAATCACCGTGCAAAGTTTGGCAAAGTGCACAGAAAGGACACGTTTGTATACTTCGGTATGAAAGTTCGGTGAGAGCTTGTTGTGCTTTTCTGAAAGGAAGAACACCACTTTCCCAATGTTTATCGGTCCAATTGCAAAATGTGTTTGTGCTGACAGGGAATGTTTCAAATGCTGCTGAGCTGTCATCCCTCAACAGTTCGTCTTTGTGCGTGCGTGTGTGTGTGTGTGTGTGTGTGTGTTTAGGAGCAGAGCTCAGAGGGGCCTCCTGCATTGTCGCCCTCACAGGAGGGGAAACACGTGGCGGTGGACCCGCCATCCGCCGCCGTCAACAACAACAACAACGACGAACTGGACACGTCGGTGGCCTCCGCCATGACGTCCACCAACGATAGCTCCACCGAGGCTGACACGCCTCTGCAAACCGACACAGAGGTGCGAAACTCACTCGCTCGTTCGCTAACTCACTTGCTAACTCACTTACTCGCTCGCTCACTCGATCACTTCGCTGACTCACTCGCTCTGACTGACTGGCTGACTGACTCACCAACTGGCTCACTAACTTCACTCAATAACTCACTCACTCACTCACTCATTTAGTCACTCACTTGCTAACTCTCATTTATAAACTTGCTCGCTCACTCATTCACCCACTTGCTTACTCGCTCACTCACTGGCTAACTCACCGACTTACTCACTCACTTTTACACTGACTTGCTAACTCGCTCAGTCACCAACTTGCTAAGTCACTCACAGACTTGCAAACTCATTCACTCATCAACCCAACCCATGCTTGCTCACTCACTTAAGCACTCACTCGCTGACAAATTCACTCACTCACTGACACTTGCTCGCTTACTTGCTCATTTACCTGCTCGCTCAATCAGTCACTCATTCACTCACTCACTCACTCACTTGATCATTTACTTGCTCGCTCACTCACTCACTCGCTCATTTACTCACTCACTCACTCACTCACTCACTCGCTCTACTGAATGACTCATTGACTCACCCTTTTAAAAACAGGCCACAATGCCTTCCCTCTCATACAATGGACTAGCCCATCTTCATAATGTGGACCTCGAATATTCACTGAGAGTGTTTGAAATGGTAAACTACACAGCATATTGATTAATGTTCTTATCAATTAGAGTAGAAGCGGTGAGATGATTCACTTGTTTGACGATAATCCTCCAGAAGGATTTTAAGGACTGAGGACCTTGCGTTGAGATGAAAAGCATTGCATTAGAAATCAAAACAAACTTTAATACAATTCAGGCAAATGTCAATCAATCAATCCAACCACTTTAACTCAATTCAATTGACTTCCGTTCACTTGAACCGGACTCACATTCCTTAAACTGGATCAAAATCCACTTTTGTTGACGTCACTTCCCCTTCGCTTGATTTGACATTTCATTTCACATCAATTTAGTAATCAATTTAGTCGCTCCATGCAACCAAGTGAGCAAAACCAAACCAAAGCCAAACCTGCTCCACTTCATTTGGATTCACTTGAGTTCCATTTTGTTACGCGCTAGCAACCCACAGCGCATGTAATCCCAATGCACTTTTCACACAAAGGACATTTAGGACCATCTTGGTGACCATCGTGAGCAACTGTATGCCGAAGCAACGCACTCACACTGCGATCAGAATCCAAAAGCAGACATGACTGTCCATTTTCATCGTCTTCGGAACATTGGCCGGACCTTGACATTTTCATTAGACTCAAACATAAACGTATTTTCAATTAAGTTGGGGTCATTACTCTTTGGCAGCGAAGAGGGTCTCGTTAATTAACGGTAGCACACATTAAGCGAGGGAAGATGATGAGATGTGATCGCCGCTATGGGAAATAAGCGGGAGCTTACGCTACAATTTCAAATGTGCCATTGCAAAGTTCCTATGTTGCCTGTAAAACCGAGGCGGGCAAACTTTTGGGGCCACGTCATGGGGCATATTCGTTTTTTTTTAAAAGGGCAGACGGATGAGCTAGGGATTTCATAAGTGAAAACCGAAAGATGTCAAATGTATGTAATTTTTTAAAAGTAATAATATTTTCTTTTATTGTTCACAAATAATACAATTTCCACTCGAGTGTAGTTTAATTCCGAAATTATTACGAGACTCTTAATGTAAATCCGGTTGTCCAGATTACGGAGCGGAGCGGGCCGGTATGTGGCTCCCGGGCCACACTTTGCTTACCCTTCCATTAACTGCACATAAACAACTGCAATCTGTTTACTTGCATACGCAACATTTGTGTGTTCCAAGGAGTTGAAGGCTGTGGATCAGGAAGTCGACCAAAAGGAGAACCTTCATCCGTCAGATTTACCGGTCCGAGTAGAAGACAAAACCCCCGCAGAGGAACCGATTCCTGAACCTTCTCACACCACCACCACAACAGCCGCTAACCCTAACCCGGTTCCTCGGCCGAGTGATACTCAGCAGCCCAACCCGGACAACCAGAGAAGTGTTTACGCCCTCCCTGACGGCTACAGAGTCCCCGGCGGGGATTTACGCACCGGCTACGGCAGCCTGTCCCGTGGCAGCAGCGCTCTCCACGGCTACTGGCCGAGCAAAAACTTCCAGCCTGGGGCGCACTTCACCTTGCCCTTCCTGAGGGACAGCTACGCTCCAGCGGGATTCAGCAGCCCGACGGGCGACGGCGGCCTCGGGGACCAGTCGGACAATCCCGTGGACTTGAGGAACGACCACCCGGCGGCGACTTATGCCACCTTGGGAGGGATTCACAACTTCAGACCCATTACCACCATGGAGCTCCTCAGAGAGCCCTCGAGAACCAGGTAACAAGCTGAATGAAGCTAACCGCTAACAGCTAACAGCTAATGTAAAAGTAATTGACTAGAAACCAACTGCCCTTTTAAGTACAAATAAAAAATATATATTCTCGTTCAAGTGATTCAACACCTTAACCCAAGTGAAAGTAAAAAAACGGGTCCCCGCCATCAATGTGTTGTTGACTGCATATATGATTTTGTTTCTCAAGAAGTGGCTACGACGAAGCCTTCATGGCGCAGCTGGAGGGCAACCTGAACCCTTTTTTCCAGGCCATGTGCCGAGCGCAGACCTTGCAGTTCCCCCACAAGCGCAGCAGCATGGTGAGCCTGGACAGCATCCGCAGGGACCCCCGCTGGAGGGACCCCAACCTGCAGGAGGTCATCTCCATGCTGGGACACCCCATGGACCCGGTCAAGTCCAACGCCGCCGCTTACCTGCAGCACCTGTGCTACGAGAACGACCGCATCAAGCAGGAGGTGCGCCAGCTGAACGGGGTGCCCATGCTGGTGGACCTGCTGGACCACCCCAAAGCCGAAGTCCACCGAAAGGCCTGCGGAGCTCTGCGGAACATATCCTACGGGAAAGACCACAACAACAAAATGGCGATTAAGACCTGCGATGGCATCCAAGCGTTGGTCCGACTGCTGAGGAAGACGAGCAGCATGGAAGTCAAAGAATTAGTCACAGGTACACTTTTCGCTTCCGCAGCCATTCGTGCGCTCATACCGATTTTGAATATCTCGACTGATTTTTTTAGAAGGTGAGGGATCCCAAAGGCCTGATCGATGACTGTCTTTGCTGGGTTTTCAGCCTGTTCTGCTCAAAGATCAGTTATGGCCCACTCGTAAATGTGAAAAATGTAATCTTGACAATTGATTACATTTATTTATTTTTTTTATTTCAGAGACCCCACGCCAGGGTTAAAGTAGTTTATGACTTACAGGTAGTTTTTAAATCTTATTTTTAACGAGCTTTTAGAGGAAGTTTTTATTCTTTTGAAAATGCTTCGTTTTTATTTAGGTGTTATTAGTTTTTGTATTGGTTTTATTTTATTTTTTTAATGTATTGAGTATTTTTCAGATGTGAAATAAAGTAAACAATAAGGGCCATATTTTGGTAGACAGGCGCCTGTACGTGTGGCGTAAAATATGCAACTTCGTTTTGCTGACAGGGCAAGTCTAGTCCAGCGTGTCTGGGACCACGATGCGCCCCTGACGCACCTAGCAAGTCTGGTTTAGCGTGTTTGTGAATTTGGTAAGCCGCATTGCGCGTCCCGAGGCGTTCTGGCAAACCAGGGGCGT
Source organism: Filicampus tigris (assembly GCF_054856515.1). Lineage (NCBI taxonomy): Eukaryota > Metazoa > Chordata > Actinopteri > Syngnathiformes > Syngnathidae > Filicampus > Filicampus tigris. The sequence goes on along the minus strand of NC_141231.1, from coordinate 13,296,915 downwards.
TTTGTATTGCACACCCCCAGAACACCTGCCAATTTGGTGAGAAAATGTAGTCAAAATTTTAGACAATGTAGAAGCAGGTCTAAATGGTAACGCAGATGGCGTAACGCAATTTTGGTGTATTTGATCGAGGCGCAGGCAGACACATTCGGCGCGCCGTGGATGTGCGGTGGAAGTCATTGTGTTTCATTCCGAAATATGACAACAGCATGGGACAATCCCTCTGTAGGAATAATTTCATTGAGCGAATTCGAATCAACCACAACTATTGATGCTAATGATTACCGTCTCAATGGCATTTTCTCTATATATTAGCATTAAGCTAGCAGAAGCTGTTCTTAAGGCAACAGGGTTGGTTTGTTTTAAACACACATGTTCACGTGTATTGAGCGTGTTGGGTTTGACAATAAATTTGAACTGAGTGGCATTTATAAGCTTGAAACTTCACCTCATTTTCCAAACTGCTGCTTATTGTGAAGTGAGTTGAACTGAGTTTAAAACCCGGCCGATCAGCCGTTTCTTGAAAAAGAAAAAGTATCCCAAGACACCACTGCACACCGTTTTGTTGTCTTCTTCACCTCCAGGCACTCTGTGGAACCTCTCGTCGCACGAGCCCCTGAAAATGACGGTCATCAACCACGGCTTGCAAACGCTCAACGAAGAAATCATCATCCCCCACTCGGGCTGGAGGAGAGAGCCGGGCGACCCGTCTAAGCTGTACAGCGCCGAGTGGACCACCGTCTTCAAGAACACGTCGGGATGTCTGCGGTAACCTTGGCCGCCGGCGGGCAATAAATGATAGGCGGCTGTTAAATTTTTGTGATGGATGAGGGCTTTTTTTTTTTTGGGGGGTGGGGGCGCTTTTGATGAAAGACGATGTCGTTGCGGTAGGAACGTCAGCTCGAACGGAGCCGAGGCCCGACAGCGGCTGAGGGAGTGCGAAGGCCTCGTGGACGCGCTCCTGCACGCCCTCCACTCGGCTGTGGTCAACAAGGACACGGACAACAAGGTCGGTTGACAAAAGCCTTCAGTGGATAGTCTGACTATCGGCCATTTCCCCTCGACCGAAAATGACATCGCAGTTGCTCAGGGCTCAGATGAGAAACGGTGATGTCATTTTCAGTCGACAGAAGTGACAAAATGGCCACCCCCTGAGATGGCTAAAAACGTGGGTATTAACTCTCATTCCACAAACGCAATATTTATCAGAATGCCTTGCTTCAAACCAGTGGGTCAGCATAGAACTCTTGAACTCTTGAAAAAAAATGTGTTGGGGTTGACTTCCACTTTAAATATGAACGTGAGTGTGACTGGTGGTCTGTGTTCCCTGCGATTGCTTGGTGACCTGTCCAACTTCTCTCGCCAAAAGCCAGCTGGGATGGACTCCAGCTCACCTGTGACCTAATGAGGACAAGAAAATGGACGGACAGATGAAGCGGATGGCAAAACTGACCATTTGCCGAATAACATCGGGTCACTGCCCCACTTGCTGCTAGCGCTGCGTGATTCTTCCTCTCCATGTGGACATTTGCTGCTTTAATAGTTGGCTGGCAAATGATGGAAGTTGATGTCAGAGCATGGAAGAAGAGGCTCGGAGGGGACAGGAAGTGTCACATCTCATTGCGGTGATGTTGTTTTGGATGCGGCCACTGGAGGGGGTGGGGTACGGCGGGGGGGGGGCAAATGTTAAAATCCTATTGGCTCCAAGTCAGGAAGCATTACTTTTATGTGTCATTAAAGCGTCACACTCCATCAACTTAATTGAGACTATGCGCCAAAGCTGCCAAGTGCAATACGCGCCGCACGCACACACGCACCGTATCGCCCTGCTGCAGGAATGCAAATTAACGAGACACTTCACTGGCGACGGTTAACGAACGGGAATCCTTCTTGTCCCTTATCTTCCGTTCAGTCGGTGGAGAACTGCGTGTGCATCCTGCGAAACCTTTCCTACCACGTGCACAAGGAAGTCGCGGGCGTGGAGCGCCTGCAGGAGCCTCACGCCACGCAACTCATGAGGTCGGTGGCGCCGCACCGGAAGAAGAACAACGAGCCCGACTGCTTTGGAGGCAAAAGACCCAAAGGTTGGTGCAGGGCACGTTTTTCATAACCTCTGATTAACGGCAGCCTGGGCTGGCCATTATTATTCCACGCTTCCGTGCGATTCATTTGCCAAACTGCAGGGGGCGCGGCATGCTGTTTCTTCACTCTCAGAATAGGAAAGTATGATTGATGCTTTGAGGTCTTTGTGGTTAGAATCAAATCACATTTAAGAAGAAAATGAGGCATAAGGATGCGCTGGTGCCTTGATATGGTGGGAGTGACTCGACTGACTTAACTACAAGCAGCAGTTTGGCAATTAAGGTGACGTCCTCAGAAAAAGAGGCTTCAAGCTATTTATTGTCACTCCGGTCTTAACTGCCAAACTAAACATAAAAAAGAAATTACACTTTGCGTATTTACAACAACACCGTACTGTAGCTTAGTCTTTAGTCAACTAGCTAAATGTTAATGCTAACACATAATGGGAAACGCTAAACGATTAGCATCTACTGTGTGTGGCGGTGTTGTAACGAACGTTTGCGAACGTCACGTGACCAAAGCCAGAAAACAGCTGACATGATTTAGTGAGTTTTCATGAATTATTATTATTTTCTAAAATGTTTCATTTTAGTTTAGTTTTCATTAGTTTTAGGCAAAGTACAATTCCAAAACGCTTTCTCTTCTACGCAATACTGCAATAAATACATCTAAAATGAACCCCAAAAGCTCATGCATGATATTGACAAAGATGAAAAACGAAGGCCATTTTCACTATAATTGTAGTTAGTTTTAGTTTGTTTTATGAACGTAAGATGTAGTTGTGCAGTGCGTTATGTACGCTGTTAAAAAACAACTTGTACAGTAATTTAAGTTGGAATAACTGTAAACTAACAATGTGAGATAGCACATCAAAGCTAGCGAGTTGTTTGCTTCAAATCAATTTGCTCAGTTGTTTTTACTTCTCTTTTGAGTTGTGGTTCAATAGAGGGGACAATCGTGTAAACTTTTATTTCCTTGCTGTGAAAAGCGGGGAAGACAATTTCCTACAACAGCAAACCTTTAAACATTTAGTTGAATTGCCCAACTTGAAATTTTATTGACGTTTATGCCCTTGAAATTTTGAGTTCACCCAACTTTTTTCTTTTTTTTTTTTTTTTTTTACGGTGTAAAGTCATTTCCTTAATGCTTGCCTGTCCTCTGTCTTGATAGAGGTCAGACGAAATTAGATTCCTTAATGATGGGGAAATGATGACAAAATATATGGTCAATAAACATGTATTTTAATTAAGGCACATAAACACCGAGCGTATCACACTTGTGTATTTTGTGTCCACGGTAATCTCTCTAACATTTGTCTTTTCTTTCCTTCCTACCCATCACCTTCTTCAGAAGAGTTATTCAGCCACGGTCAGTAACTGCTTTTTGTATGTTTTTTTTTAATTTTTTATATTTTATTTTATCCGCGTGGGGGAATTTTTTTTTTTTTTTTCCCACAATTCCTCACCACACACAAATGAGATCATCGTATGAAGACCTCCCCTTTGTACAGTAGATGACTATCAAACACGGACGCACCGGCTCGCTTGTTTGTTTTGTATGCACGGCGCTGCGGTGAGCTGCGAGGGGGGAACTCGTTGAAATGCAAGACCACGCGTCAGCACCTGCCCCGCTCGAGGACACTTGCATTACTGCAACGGAACGACCCCGGCAGCTGAAAGAGGGCCACTATCCCCGTCGATATACTGCTATTTCACACCGCTAACTTATCATTGAATGCGGGTGTGTAAATATCTTTTGCTATGTAGGGCGCGGACACTAAAAACAAACGTGCCTGGGAAAAGACCAGTGCAGATGTCATCCCATGCTGCAGCCCGCCTATGCAAATCAAGCGTGTTGCTCTTTTAACGTGAAGCCTTTTTGGCAAGCAACCAGAGATTTCTATTAGCGGACGGTGGACTCAGCTTGAGTTCATCCAGCAACTAACCTCCTCATGAGCAGATTATTACCTCCGCCAAGGATTCTCCATTGTTTGTGAGCAGGAATAATCCCCCGCCCCCCCAAAAAAAAACAGTTTCATCATGTTGAGGATCTGGGGAAAAAAAAAAAAGTGCATACTTAGTAATTTAAAGAATAGAAAAAGTAATTTTATTTGCTGGAATATGCCAACATTTTCCTTCATTTCTCATTAAATGATGCATGAATTAGAAAATTCAAGCATACGGTGGTAAAGTCTACACACCCCTGTTCAAATGTTAGGTGTTTCCTGATATGAAAAAAAGGAGACCAAGAGAAATAATTTCAAAACTTTTTTCCGCCATTATTGTTATCTATAAACTGTACAACTCAATTTAAGAACAAAAAATGATGTGCTTGCACAAGTGTGCACACCCTCTTAGAAGTGGAGCTGTGGCTATGTTGAGAGTTAACCAGTCACATTCAAACTCATGTTAAATGAGAGGCAGAACACACCTGCCACCATTTAAAGTACCTGTGATTAACCCCAAATTGAACGTCGGCTGCTCTGGTAGGCTTTTCCTGATATTTTTTTGGAATGTGTCAAATCGGATGCTGATTCAAACTAAGATGCTTCAGCATTCAGTGAGACTTTATCGTCTGTTTTGGCAACACAGGTTTGAAGATGCTATACCAGCCCGAGGTGGTGAGGCTTTACCTGTCTCTGCTCGGCTGCAGTCACAACGCCAACACCTTGGAGGCGGCCGCCGGAGCCCTGCAGAACCTCGCCGCCGGACACTGGACCGTGAGTTGACGCTCGCTTCTCACTGCGCAAACCAGCCGATTGCCTTTAAATCCGTTTTTTTTTTTTTTTTTTTTTTCTTCCTCATAGTGGTCCAGCTACATTCGAGCCACGGTACGGAAAGAGAAGGGTTTGCCCATCCTGGTGGAGCTGCTGCGCTCCGACGCCGACAAAGTGGTGCGAGCCGTGGCCATCGCTCTCCGTAACTTAGCCATGGACAGACGGAATAAAGACCTGATAGGTAACTGCCGGGAAGTCTTCACAGCCTGGCTGCGTGCCGGGTTTTAGTTTATGTGTCTGCGGCAGATGTGGCAAAAGTACTCACAACCTGTACTTAAAGAGGAAGTCAACCCAAGTGTATCTTTTTTCAAGAATATGTTCTTTGCAGGCCCGCTAGTTGAAACAAGTCATTCTGATAAATATTGCCTTTGTGGAATAAGAGTCGATCCAGCCAAGAGTTAATCCACCTCCGGTCTGCAGGCAGCTACGCTCTGAGGGACCTGGTGGCCAACCTGCCGTGCGGCCAGCAGCGACCGGCCAAAAATCTGGAAGGGGACACGGTGGTGTCGCTCCTCAACACCATTCACGAGATCGTCAGCGACAGCCAGGAGAACGCAAGGGCGCTCATCCACGGACACGCCGTCCAGAAACTGGTGGCCATCAGCAGGTCAAGGTGAACCACAAAGTTCCATCCATTCTTTCCATTTCTCCTAGAACCTCTTGACTGTGAGGAAAACATGCCGGAGACCAACTTTTCCATAATGTGTTTGCTTTAACTCGCCTAAAATCACAGCTTCGCATGAAGGCTTTCGTTATTATTCATGTAAAGATGCAAACCTTTTTTCTTCTAAAAATACCATCACCAATTGTATCATTCCTGTTCATTATTTTATTTAATACTAGCCAGGTGATATCAGCTCTCATTAATGTTTTTTTTATTTTTTATTTTGCTTTAACTCAGCCAATCAACACGCGAAACCAGGGCCGCCTCCCACGTGCTTCAAACCATCTGGGCCTACAAGGACCTGAGGAACACCCTCAACAAGGCGGGCTGGAACAAAAGCCACTTTAAGGTATTAACGAGGAAGTCAACTTTTAACAGATTTTTTTTCAAGAATATGTTTTACGCAGGCCGACTGGTTGAAACAAGGCTTTACGAAATATACTGCATTTGTGGAATAAGACTGAATCCACTCGTTTCTAGCCATCCTGGGGGCGGCCATTTTGTCACTTCTGTCAACCGAAAGTGACATCACAAGTACCCAGGGCTCAGGTAACGACTAATCACAGCTCGCCTGTTTTCTAAAGCTGAACCGTGATCAGTCGTTACCCGAGTTGTGATGTCATTTTCAGTCGACAGAAATGACAAAATGGCCGCCCCCTGAGATGGCTAAAAACGGGTGGATTTTGCTGCTTAACTCATATTCCACAAAAGCAACATTAATCAGAATGTCGTGTTTCAAGTAGTGGGCCTGCGTAGAACATATTCTTGAAAAAAAATTTGTTTGGGTTGATTTTAAGGATATATTGTAGTTCTTAATAAGGAGACATATTATGAAAACAGATCCTATTTGCCGATGGCAAGTACTGGTTTTGTGACTAGCTTGAGCATTAAAAAGTCTATTTGCCATAATACTGTACGTCCCCTTTAAGATAAATGCAGAAAAGTGAGACAAAAAGTGCATTTTTGCTGATATTTTCCTCAACTGTCTTCCAAAGCCGACAGCAACCGGGCTGACAAAAAAGTCCAAGTGTGTGAAGCAAAGTGGCGACGACATCACTTTACCTCTCATGGACAAATCCCAAGGTCAGAAAAGATTTGTGCAAGGTTTTTCATGAATTTCAAATGTTATTTGATAATTGTCTACCAAACGTAAATGAGCGGTGAGAAAGCTTCGTTCAAATAGACCAGAAGGGGCTCAAGCTGTTTGAGAGGCGTGAAGGCAACGATGCGCCGTCAAGGTTATCGGTACACAGGCGTGTCAGCACTGGAGACGGAGCGGGTTCCTTGCATTCTAAAGAGTTCGGAGGTGGGAGTACGTCACGTAGCCCTGAAATATGGCATTTCCCGATTTGACCAGTCTAAAGCGTTAAAAAATGTCTCGCGCTCTTTGATTCCGTCACAGAAGAGTTTGGGGATCAGTTAGAAGCTTTATCAAGCTTTTGTGCTGATGAAGGCTTCTTGCAGAAAATGAAATGTTGCAACGTTTGGCAGCACGTCGGAGAAGGGTTGCCAGGAAATTTGTAGGGTGCCGGCTGGGACATAAAAAAGAAAAAATGGATTCGATTTTGGTGTAGATCTGGATAAATGTCGACTGTTTTGCCCGATGCTTCAATAAACAATGCACAGTATGAATCTCAATGACAAGCTGTAGGCGACTCCACAAGGGGGCGCAAATTCCGCATACAAATACCAATGATTGACGTCGTGCCATTACACGATGAAAAACCATTTCACTTAGCATTTTTAGAATTAATTTGGTGCGTGTTGCTTCCCTTGCCTAGCAATGCGGCATTGTGCGGCCGCACATACTGCGCATGACAGAAGCCACTGTAAATACTTGTCCGTAAATACTGTACATGACATCTTATCCCAATACAGTGCCTTTGTTTTTCAGATGTGTTTTCCAGCAGTTTAGAGCCAAATGACAGAGTGGAAGATGGAATTGCACCTGTTGTTGAAAGAGAACCAGTCCCGGTAAAACCATGCTTATCATACCAGATTTCCATCTACAGTGGTGCCTTGAGATACGAGTGATTGCAGTTTTTTGAGATACTAGCCATAGTTAAGATGTTTTTTTTTTTCCTGCTTTCACAGTGAAGTCAATTCAACTCACTCAGCATTTGGCAAACGGTAAACAATTCTTTTGTGTGAAAAACAACCAAATAGCTTAGCCTTTCAGTCCACTAGCTTAATGCTAACACTAAATAACATCTATCATGCAGTGCTATGACCCTTAAAATGTGGAGTCAACCCAAACATATTTTTTTCACGAATATGTTCTATGCAGGCCCACCAGTTGGAACAAGGCACTCTGATTAATATTAAGTTTGTGGAATAAGAGTTAATCCACCCGTTTTTAGCCATCTCCGGCGGCGGCCATTTTGTCACTTCTCTCGACTGAAAATGACATCACAGTTTCTCAGCGCTCAATCACAGCTCACCTGTTTTCTGAACCTGAGCCATGATTGGTCGTTTTCTGAGCTCTGAGCATCTGTGATGTCATTTTCAGTCGACTGAAGTGACAAAATGGCCGCCCCCTGAGATGGGTAAAAACGAGTGCATTTTGCTGCTTAACTCATATTCCACAAACTCAAAATTAATCATAATGCCGTGTTTCAACTAGTGGGCCTGCATAGAACATATTCTTGAAAAAAATATGTTTGGGTTGATTTCCGCTTCAAGCAAAGGAGTAAACACAAATGGTGCGGCATCACATGTGAACAGTCAATATACCAGTACGCACAGTCATGACTAATATCAGTGCCGCACTGAGACAGTTTGATTCTTTTGAATTCAGTTTAATTATAACATTATTATATGATTTTTATCAAGTGTAATATTTTGGAGCGCTCCTTGCCCCGTTTAAAACAGACATTTTTGAGGAGGCAGGGATGAATGCCATTTCCATTCATTTCCGTGGCAAACGATGATCAATGAGCCCAGTGTTTTGAGCGTGGACACGGAACGAATGAAACTTGTATCTCAAGGCACCGCTGCGTTTCCCACTTTGCATACTTTGCATACTACTACTGCGATTGTAGTATTGCACCACCGAGCCGCGCTTGTCCAATAACGTTAGCATTTCTGTCCCTCCCACCCCCGCGCAGGCGATAAGCGAGAGGAAACACTTCATCCGAGCTGGCAGGCCCGCCGTGGGCCTCATGGATAACAAACCTCCGCCGCTGGACTCGTGGGTGTGAACGCCACAACGCGGCCGTTTAACAGTCCGACACCACTACACGCGGTATAGAGACACGCTCTTGTGGCCCACACGCACATTTATGCAAATTGATCTGACGTGTAGTATCAACAATTCCGGTACCAGTAGTTTTTGTTTTGATCCTAGGGAATGACGTGCCAAATATTTAACTACTGCTTATTTCTTCATAGATTTGACGAGATTCCCATATATACTGTATAGGAGGGCGACCATGTTAAAAAACATCGTAGACATACGGTATCAAGTAGTAAATATGCAAGCCGCGGTAGACGTACGACTCCAAAGAGAATTTAAATAGTTCCACCGCACACATAAGCACTTAAACACTTCAATGAGACGAAGCTGCTAGTTTATAATTCATTTAAAAAAAATAAAAAAAATGTTCTGTCTTTGAAGAAGAAAGATTCAGATGAGAAATTAGTAGTCGCAAAACATTGCGATCACCCATATGTAAGTATATATATTCCAATCACCACGAGCCTGGTGGTTGCCAAGGGTGGTGTAGTATCACTGCCAAAATGAATAAATGCGAGTTTTCATCCTGGTTAATAATGACTCAAAAATGAATAATAATACTAATTATTAATTTGACATGATTACTCACAAACTCTGTGTCCCGTCCCTGTTTGATTCCTGAGCTGAGATGTGTAAATGTGTAAACAAAAGGACTGTTAATAAGCTAAATGGATGCATTTATATTGTGATATTTATTATATATAATAGCCATGTTAAGAAACGGAGGTCTTAGACGCAGGGTCGCACTACCGCTCAGTCAGTGGTCCGTTACGTTCAATACAAGTCTGGTTTGTAGTCGCTCGCTCCCTTTTTGCATTGCGATGTTGAATGAAAATAAACTATGTGTAGAATTTCTCATTTTTATCCGTCTTGTCTTTTCCACCCTTATGGCAAAAAAAAAAAAAAAAAAAGTGTTCTAAGAGACTTTTAAATGCCTCTAATGATAATTAAAAGCCAGGTCACTGATTTGGGGTTACAACAGCAGCATGCGTTGTTTGTTGAAGCTGCTTATGGTTCTTGGCAGTCACTGGACTGCAACGTTTCAAAAAGAGTAAATCACTTCCTGGCCACACTCAACAGGGGAAAAAAAAAAAAAATGTTATATATAAAACATATATAAAATGTTTACGTTTTTGTGAAAATTAAAATTAAACTTACTACTTTATTCTAGGGAGACTACAGCTTTTTCCAAAAAATAAAAACTTGATTGTTGTAAGATTTTGAATTTTTTTCATCAATTTTTTTACATGAACATTACTTGTTCCCATAGTTTCAAATTTGGTATTAGCACCATATTGTCATAATACTCCAATTTGATCTTTTTTTCTTTTTAAATACCGGCATTTTCTTGTAAAATTTCCATATTGTAATGTTGGAAGGTTTTATTTTCTCAAAGAAATATAATTTTACTCGTGTGACTTTTCCCCTAAGAAATAGCAATTTTTCCCCTTTAAAATGACAACTTAATTGACTTTACTAAAAATTACGTTTAAATCTCATTTTCTGTGAAAAAAAACAACTTTTTCTTCAAAAATAACTTATTTGCTTTTCCCTTGTTTTGAGTAGCCCTAATGCGTCTTAATACAGTCAAACATCCTTTGTTTATTTTAAATAGTGTCTCTCCCAACATTGGCATAATTAATTGGAAAAAGTCCTTCTATTACCCATTTTAATTTAAAAATCACATGATTAATCGCTTGCGACAGTGACAGATTAACGTGATTAAAACCCTGTATTTCCCCCCACTCTTTCCACCCCGCTTGTTTGCAAAACACATAATTGAGCTCATTGAATTAATTTGTCTTGAATTAAGCTGATGAACTGCAGTAGCCTCCCCGAATCCTCTCAGGGTATTAAAATAGCACAGCAGCAATCTTTATCGTACAATAAACTGTAAGATATTGGAGCTCAGTGTATGTTAGTGAAAATCCCTCTGGTGCCCTTTTCTTGTTTGCCTAAGAAGGAGTTATTATTGTTGCTCTTTGGTTCTCCTAAAACGGGGGCTTATAGGACAAACAAAACCCTGGAGTCATTAATCTCCAAATATGAGGATGATTTCGTTGTGACGAGACAAAGGGAAAACTATTGTGAGCGGCAATATTTTCCTTGGGGGAGTTTAATGACTTTGCTGCTAAAGGCATCTACAGTGTGGTGATTCAGCAATGACTCAGCAGCGGATTATGTCGGAGTTATCATTGGCGACACTGCTCACAGTAAAAAAATGCAGTAGATTTGAGGATATTATGGACTGTATTTTACCATTTTGTTTTACCGATCCCGCGTAAAGGTCTGCGAAATCAACATCATTTAATGAGCCGGTAAAAAAAGCTGCATCCAAAAGTCTGCCTTTAAAAAAGTTAATAATGAAGGTTTACGACGGAGTTCTGTTCGTACGGCGGCGGTGACGACGTAACCTGGGTTTGCACGCGCGTTGGAATGCGCCGTAGTCGATGTTAATGGTAAACACTAACATAAAGGTTAAAACTTTAAGTATATTATGTTAAACAAAATTGCGTGCTATAGTCAATCACAAACCTTCCAAAGGGAAACCTGTTTTTAAACATATGGAGTAAAAGTTCAAAGTTGTCAGAAAAGTAAAATGCTCAAGTACAGATACCTGAAAAATCGACTTAAAGTCAACCCAAATATATATTTTTTAAAGAATATGTTCTATGCAGGCCCACTAGTTGAAACACAGCGTGTTGTGTTTGTGGAATATGAGTTGAGCAACAAATCCACCCGTTTTTAGCCATCTTTGGGGGCGGCCATTTTGTCACTTGTGTTGATTGAAAATTACACCCTCAGCTCAGCTTCAGAAAACAGGTGAGCCGCGATTGGGCGTTATCTGAGCCCTGATGTCATTTTCAGTCGACAGAAAGTGACAAAATGGCCGCCCCCTGAGATGGCTAAAAACGGGTGGATTTTGCTGCTTAACTCACATTTCATATTAATCATAATGCCTTTTTTTCAACTAATGGGCCTGCGTGGAACATACTCCGATACAATATTTAGGATTGGCTTGGTTTGCTGGAATGTGCGTTCAACGTCATTGCAAGGAGGGTCAAAACGAGAAGGTAAGAGAGGTGGATAGGCGTGAGGGCCATGCAGCGGGTGGGTTGGGGTGTTTTAGAGGAGGGCCGAGCGGGACCCTGATGACATCTCCAAACATGTCAGCGGCACACATTGGACAGACAACGCAGCCCTGCCCTCAGAACCCAAGCACACCATCGACAAGGGCAAAGCTGTTTTGTCTCGGCCTCGACTCCAACCCATTGCACCTCGACCCCGGTTGAGTCCTTCCACTCGCATCTTGTCATCCGCTACTTTTTGGATAACCTTACACCATGACCCTCGAGTCTGCGATCTGCTTCTTGAGCGCCTTTCTCGTCACGTTGACCGCCTTGAGCTCAAGCAGTCCCGTCAGGCCACCCGAGAGTCGTCCCCAGAGGCCTTCCATCGTTCGAGATGTGCGTGACAATGCGCTGCTTGACGCGCAAGATTTTCTCAGCCACTTTCTGTCCACACTGAACCTCACGGGGCAGAGGCAACCGGAGCAGAGGCCCCTGGCCTCCACGAAGGAGCCACCAGAGTACATGCTGGAACTCTTTGAACGATTTGCCAACGACCGCACGGCCGTGCCTTCAGCCAACATTGTCCGCAGTTTCAAGAACGAAGGTACACACTCGTAGAAAAGATTGCAACACTGCACAATCCGCTTTTCAGAATGGGGGTTCGTTAATATTTTGAAATTCATGATAAGGGGTTGTAGTGCGTGTGTGGAAGTTGAAGTATCTCCAACCGATTTCCTGGGTTCTAGAGGGTTCTCCCTAATCTGTTTCGCAGGTAGGTAGCTCTAAAAGTCAATTGTTAAGGGTACAAAATTCGATCCTTTCAAGGGCAGCTCTCCATTTAGTTGTTGGGATCCTAGCGGTTTTATCTGCTATTTTTTGATACAAGGGGTAGGTTACCAAACTGCAAAAGTCAAGGGTCATGGTTACAAAAACTGTTCTACCTCTCAAGGTTTGGTTTGACATCAAACATACCCAATACACAAATTAGATCAAATAATATGTTGGATTCTGAACTACCAGAAATTGAGGAAAGGTTCGAGATTTGCGGTCCATTTCTGTCCATTACAATCTGCGTTACAAACTCTGTTAATGCACCCTATCAGTCATTTTTTAAAATTACCATAGCCAGTGTCTACAAGGATTCTAAATTGAATGGGTTGGATCCAAGCAGCTTCTTTGAGGGTATCACACCATGGACAAATCATTGTACCACAAACGGTTCCCTGAACTACCAGTAACACGCGGAGGGTTGAATTCCTCAAAACCAAAATCTAGAATCGAGACTGTAATCTCAGTTCTTTTTGGGTAACATCCCCACTGACAAGTTGTTGTACTCCAAAATGTTTTTATCTTATATTCTGGATACTGAATTTTCAACCCAAACTTTGCGGAAGCAATCGCTTTCAGGGTCCTGCCACTTTGATAAATCACTGTACACCGGAAGGTTAACTGATCCCTCAAAAATAGAGATTAAGAAATGAAGCCCCGGTCACACAATGCTACTCTCTATCTTAATCTGTTATTTTGAGCCATGTTTACAAGATGTAAGACTCAAGAGTCAAGGGTACAATAGCTTTTTCTTTGAGGGTAAACACACTATTTTTCAATCGCCTCACACCTAAAAGTGTTGTCTGACAAACTAGATTTGAGGGTACCACCCAAAAGACAAGTCATTGTACTCCTAAAGGCACAGGAAGTTGGGAAATCCGGGTCCAGAAAAAAAAACTCTGCCACAGTTTGGCTTTAGCCATAGTTGCTTCAACTCAACCGGCAGGTAAACAAACTGCACCTGTGGTTAAAGCCAAGCTGTGGTAGGCTTTATACTTTCTGCACCTGGATTTCCTATCCCTGCTGAACTCTATCCTTTATCTTTTCCAAAGATAGGGGTATGTTCCCAAGTTGTACAAATCAAGGACCATGGGTACAACGGCTCTGATGATAAGGCCGGAATGATGAGACTTTAAACCCTTAAAGAGACACCATATTAAGAGATACTTGTTGACATTTTCAGATACTTCCCCTTACGGAGTGACAGTCCGAGGTGTAAGGACACACCCCTTGCTGTTCAACATCTCCGTGCCCCACCACGAGCACGTCACCATAGCCGAGCTTCGCCTTTTTACCCTGGTCCAGAGAGCCCAAAGACCCATTGGCGGTCTTGAGTGCAAGGTGACCGTTTACAAAGTGCACGATGGCGTGGTTTGGACCAGGGAGGTCGGGAAAGCGGTGAGAAGGCGGGATCAAGAGGAGGAGTCCAAAGACCTGGAGGAACTGGCGACCAAGCACATCCAGGCCAAAGACAACAGCTGGGTGTCCTTGGACCTGACTCACGCGGTTGCGCTCTGGCAAAAGTACGGCGGAGCGATGCACAAGCTGGAGGTCCACGTCGCCATCTTGGGCCCCGAGGAGGCGCTCACGTGGGGCGAGGGTGAAGTCTTCGTTGACATCGAGCGAAACGTGGAGGGGAAACACAACGCGGTGATGATCGTTTTCTCGGACGAGCCCAACAAACGCGATGACGCCCGTGACATCGAGCATCCCGAGAACACGGAGCAGAATCCGTTCCGGCCGTTTGTTAACCATAACCGGGGCGAGCTGAAGCTTATCTACGAAAGCCCTTCCCGGGTCCGCCGCGGTGCCAAGGGCGAAACCTGCAAGAGAACTCCGCTGTTTGTGGATTTTAAAGAGATCGGCTGGGATACGTGGATCATCAAGCCGGTGGGCTACGAGGCCTACATGTGCAATGGAATGTGCGGCCCGCCCATGACCTCCGAGGCCACGCCCACCAAACATGCCATTGTGCAGACACTGCTCAGCGTTAAGAGTCCGGAGAGGGCATCGCGTGCCTGCTGTGTACCCACTAAGCTGGAGCCCATTTCGCTCCTTTATTACGATAACGGGGTGATCACCTTCAACCACAAATATGAGGGCATGGTAGTGGCAGAGTGTGGCTGTAGATAGTGACGCACACACACTCGCACGGAGATAAGAGACTGTGCACCGATGGAGTCTAACATATGCTTGTTGTCGCCACACATAGTCACACTTTAACAATGATACGACGTGGTGTAAATTGTATAAATGCAAATCTGCAGTTGTCATGTTACTATTTCATGTCATGTAAATGTTGTTACGGCGCAGTATATAGCTTTGCTTGTTGTATGCCATTAGCATAATGTGTAGATTAATGATTCCCAATCAATGTGCCGTGAGAGATTTTTAGGTAACTATCCAATATCATGTAATTGATCCCAAAACTATTTATTTATTTTGCAATCGCCAAGACGTCCTATGTCCAAGTTTTGGTCAATTTGACATTTTTTCACAAATTGATAGTATCGTTCAGTTCACACCTGGCTCCTTTGCTACAACTTATTGACCAACGTAAAGTGTTGAAAATGGCAAGCGAGATATCGGAAGGTACATAATTACAGGCTTATCATTTTATTTTTTTTAATTTAAAATATGTCCCTCGGGCCAATAAAGGTTAGGAGACGCTGGTTTGATTTAGTATCGTGTCATCATCCAAATGGCTTTTAGTAACACCTTGGTCCACAAGCATTACCATACATGTACACTTCATTAGGTACACTTGCACAATCTTAATGATGTCTGATACAAGAATGGTAGTTCCATTGCACCAAAACATATTTTCCACACACGCATTTGTGAGAGTCCAAGAAATCAAGGTTGGCCATAATTCCAAAGGTGTTTGATCAAATGCTAATGGGCTGTTTTTCAGCCTTATAGTCAAGGCGGAGGGAGTTATGAACAGTTCCAAATGCTGGATAGAAAAAATGTCTGGACAAAATGTTGGGAAAAGCCTAGTAGAACTTTGTTTGCAGCTAATCAGAGGCATGTTAAATGGCGGCAGGTGTGCGCTAGTGTCCTCCTTTTTAAGATCAGTTTGAACGCGATTGGCTGATTCTGAACACCGTCACATCCGCAGTTACAAGTATAATATTTACCGATATTTCACGTTAGCAGCGTAGCATTCGACGACAGTTTCATGAGGTCGAAAAGGACTTTTAATTGCCCTTCATCTGTTGCTATCCATGATCATACCTGTACAATTATATGTATGGAAAATAAACACATACTGTGAATAGATCTGATAGAATGTATCTATTTGATTGCCGCTTGCTTGACAACCTTAATCCTCCTCATCCCCTTCTTGCATCACATGCCTGGCGGGCCTCTCTGCCCGCTGCCATGCCACCGCGATAACGAGGTGTCAGAGCCTGGAGTCTTGTGGGCCGTCACTCAGGCCGGGACGCCGCTCCAAGTGGCAACGTTTGTGAGAGGGTGGTGTCAGATTCCTGGTCCCCTACGCCAGCGTTCTTTCGGCGACCCCGCCGACGGGTTGACCTCGGAGCCCTCCCGCTTACTTTTTCTGACTCGGCCCCGCACGCCACCCCAACCTTATCGAGGCCCCCCTCCCCCATCCGGCAACGGTACAAATGGAAAAAAAAATATGTGGCACATCATCACTTAACCGGGGCTGTTAACAGTCGGAAGTAGATAACAACAATGGTGGAATAACACCGTGGAAACAATCGGGGATCAGCGCTCTACTTCCAGTAGGCCAAGTGGATGTCAACTATATTTGATTTCAGTCCAAGACACATTCAAAGTCGTCCTGATGTTATTTGACTTTGAAATACGTTTTATTGTCACGCACAGCATGGTGGGTGTAGTGGTTATCACATATGCGTCAACGGTTCTGAGATTCGGGGTTGAATCTCTCCTTATTGTGAGGAATTTCCATGTTCATCCGCCCGCATTCCAAAAACATGTTAGGTTCAATGAAGGCACAAAATTGTACAGAGGTGGAACATGTGAGTGTGAATGGTTTGTGACGAATCCAGGGTGGCCTCTTGCCCAAGTCGGCTGGGATAGGCTCCGGCTCACTTGCGACCCTATCGAGGACAAGTGCTTTAGCAAGTGGTTAGCACCTCTGCCTCACAGTTGTCAGGTTCTGCATTGAGTCTTGGCTCCCCAGAAAGCATAAATCCATTGAATCAACGTTGATGTCGGACGTTGAAAATAACATTGAAAGTGCTCGCTATGTTCAACATTTAAACAATGTTGAATTTTCAATCAGTCCTCAACATTGATTCAATATTTATTCAGCTGAGACAGGCTCGCGTTCAAGTGCGACCTCAATGAGGATAAGTGCTATACAATGTGTGTTCATATTTGTGTTCAATTAAACAGGCCCAGATTTGACACAGAGTCAATTTGTGAGTAAACTGAGACGAGATACCATTACTTCAGAATTCATCCATCTTCATGGAATGTTTGATGAGTTGCGTGCTGTGATCTTTTTCTAATGTTAAATATGTGCCTGGCCTCAATAAAGGTTGGGAAACGCTAGAAAACGGATTTGTGGATCGACATTTTCCCAAGATAAAGCACTTAATTTCATATCTGTAAAGAAAAAATCATTTCAATTAGTTCTGTGTAATTTGGTGCAAGTTTATGCTGGGAAAAAATGCTGGAAAAGGACGGTTAAAAAAAAAATGTTTTGGACGCATGCGCATTGGTGACGCTTGTGGGGCGGGGAGGAATTTGTTTATTTTCGTGGCTAGTACCTAGCTAGCTAAAGCTCGCTTTGTTGACTGCTCATACTTGTCGCCATTTACACCCTGCGCGATGGATAAACCCGCTTTCGGGATATTTGAAACAACCGCTACGCAGTAACCGGGCTGCTAAGGTCCGCCACTGAACGAAAGGTGAGTGAACTCAAGTGACTTTAGCCGAGCTGCAATCGCCTCACAAGCTACGTGATACCTTGCGACACCCCTATCAGAATTGTCAAAAACTACCTGTTTGTACGCTTCTTGTGGCATGGAGCTATGTTTAGCGACGCTAAGGCTGCAAGTTGAAGATTTAGTTTGTATTCGGCGTTGGTATCATTGTACAACTGAAGCGTTGTCAATGTAAATCAAGACGGGCCTTAGCAAAACAACCGATGGGATGGCTTTAGTAGCCTCAACGCTACCCCCGCGAGCTTTTAAAGAAAATAAATGTCTAATAATTTGACTCCATGGAACAACTTAACATAAGCCCTTTAATTATGTAAAACAAGTCCACCTGTACACCGGCTTACTGTAATTGGCATTAGGAATATTTGGCGCCCTTATGTTGTATTGCTGTACACTCAACAGACACTAGATTAGGTACACCTGCACAGTTGGATTTTGTGCAAGCGCTGTTTAAAAGATGCCATAAAGATGTTACACTACAGGAGAAGATGGTCAGTGTAGTTAACGGACAAAAATAATGTTCAGTATTGATTGACAATGCCACAGTGGACCCTTGCCGTTATTGGGGGCTAGGGACTAAGGGCCAATCCCACTTCTACTCTTTAGCACTATTTTCACCTCCTAGTCCTCGGTTGTGCGCGTTTCCGAAAGCAGAAGCAAGTCACGATCCCAAATCATTGTTATAAAATGTAAAAGCAATCTTAGAACACCTTCAGCTAGTCTTTAACAGCTGATCAGATGTTAACTTATACCACTGCCAATGGCCCTCTGGACCTTTCTTTGCATCGTCTTGAGAGGTTTACCACCCTGCTTTCTCCGGCACCAACCCCACAAGGACTTTTTAGCCCGCTTGTCGGACTGGAATCTTCCATCATGCTGCTTTTCGCTGTCAAGCTGGTTGGCTAACTACTCCTTCACTAACACAGCATCTTAGGTTGTCGCACGCTCAATAGTCGCAACGTCGCAGATGGATCAAAAAAAAAAAGCCAGGTCATATCACATGACTTTTCATAACAAAAACAAACCGATTGGGAAGCGCCGCCATGATGTACCAATACAGTATGCAATCATTTATTTTTTTAAATTTCTTTCAATCAGTACAATTGTGTAAGTTTCAAACAAAATTGATAGAATTAGTTATTACAAGATAAAAGGTGTGAATGTATAAATTCAAGTATGATTTCCTTGTGTGTTGGATATAAATGCATATTAATAATCGTTTTTTTACGATTATGCCAATTTTCTAATCGTGTAGTGTATCGTAATTGTATTTGAATTTCGACTAATTGCACGGTCCTAGTGTTTAGTTTCACATCAAAAAAATGTGAGTAGGTGAGTTCGCCAATGCTGAAATGCGAATCGACGGCCGTTTGTGGTAGTTTGTAACCTTTAGGAAGGTCTTTGTACTAATTGAGGAATCCCGAGTAGGACTTTTCAGACTGTGTTGTGCGGCAGAATGAGATCTGAATAATTCACCGGTGTCTCAGCTTTCCAGACCTGCTTTGCGTCGAGCGCAGCGCCTCACTGGCGACAAAAAGGTCCGCGAGCGAGCCTCCCCCAAGGCTGAAACCCAAGGAGCAGGATGTCCATCGCCAACACCCCCACCAGCAACGACGCCTGCCTCAGCATCGTGCACAGCCTGATGTGCCACAGACAAGGCGGGGAGAGCGAGAGCTTCGCCAAGCGAGCCATCGAGAGCCTGGTCAAGAAGCTGAAGGAGAAGAAGGACGAGCTGGACTCCCTCATCACGGCCATCACGACCAACGGAGCGCATCCCAGCAAGTGTGTGACCATACAGCGCACTTTGGACGGCCGCCTGCAGGTCAGAATCGTCGACGATAAAGCGCCCTTATGGCGGCCTCGCTTTAATCGGAGCCCTGATGTTTTTTTTGTTTGTTTTTGTTTTAGGTCGCCGGACGTAAAGGTTTCCCCCACGTGGTCTACGCGCGACTGTGGCGGTGGCCCGATCTGCACAAGAACGAATTGAAACACGTCAAGTACTGCCAGTATGCCTTTGACCTGAAATGTGACAACGTTTGTGTCAATCCGTACCACTATGAGAGAGTGGTCTCGCCGGGCATTGGTGAGTTTGCACTCCAAACCAAATGAAATCCATCCAATTACTCGATTATTCGATGGAATAAGGCACCACTGTACAGGCCGATGGTTTTGGTGACATTTTAACACGCAGCTGTGCTTAACTGTAAAAAGATGTTCAAAACAATGAAAAACCGTCACTTTGTTGATTTCTAACTTGACGTCAATTATTTTAGAGGGATTTTTTTTTGCTGAAAATACAGGTTAGTGCAAATTAGGGCCCAACCGCAATTTTTCGGGGCTGATGCCAAATCCAATATTCATCGGAATAAAATTCTGATAAACGATTTCTTGGCCGATTAATTAAAAAAAAAAAAAAGTCAAATTAATAAAACAACTTCTATTTTGTCGCTGTCCTGTGAAAAACACTTATCTCCAATTTTGGAAACTTTTTAAATCTTCACTTTAATGCGATGTCTGTAATGCGGAAACATGTTTCATGTGAAAATAAGGAAATGAAAAAAAATGGTGTTTTTCTGTTTTGCAATACTTGGTCCTTTAGTATTTAACTTTACAACAGAGAGAAGAAATGGACAAAAAATGGCAGACAGATTTTTTTTTTTTTTTGCAGTGGAAGTTTTTGTCTTTTATTGAAATGTATTCATTTGTATTAAAAAAAAAAAAAGTCATCTGATTTATGCTATTTGAAAAGTAGCTGTTATCACCCAAGTCAATTGTCTGACCAATTAATTGGTCAGTCTCTAGTTCAAATGTAAATTGTTCCAATTGCTAATTTACCCACACACTGATCTAGTCCAAACTCCCTCAGCTTCTCTATCAAACATGGAGTCCGGCACGATTATTTCTATTTCTATTTCTATTTCATTGCAGACCTATCAGGACTGACACTGACAAGCACGGGTAAGTTGCTGGACGCGTTCCTTTGTGCCCATTTGTGCCGATCTCGGCAATCTCCAGTGCGCTTGCTGTTTACGCTCACCAGGTCCGCTCATGGTCAAAGACGAGTACGACTACGACAACCAGCAATCCCACCCCAGCGCCGACGGCCACCTGCAGACCATCCAGCACCCTCCGTCCAGGCCCGGCCCGCCGGACGCCTTCGGCAGCCCCGCGCTGCTCACGCCGCCGGAGGGCAGCGGCTCGGCGTTGACCTCGGCGTTCTCCGCCATCAGCGCGGGACCCTCAAGTGAGGCCCGAATGCTCTCCGCCATTCAACCGCTAGGATTGGTCTCAAGTGAGTGTGGCAACGTTTGCCTTTGACAGATTCCACCTCCAACTGGAGCAGGAACAGCAGCTTCACGCCGTCGGTGCCGCCGCATCAAAATGGACACCTGCAGCACCACACGCCCATGCCTCACACAGGACATTACTGTACGAAAGTGGGCGAGTTCCCTATTTTGACTTTTCGTTTTTCCTCACCATATTTTGAAGGAGGCATAGTATGGAAAAGTGACTTTTATTGCTTATAGTCTACGTAGCATACACTTGGCCTTAAAGCCGAGCTGCCGTGTTAATGCAGATTAGCGTTAGCTAACCGTGTTAGCGTCTGATAAACGGCACGTACTGGAATGTTCGGCTAAATTCGCACGGGCGGGTATTAATTTGGAAGCTTGGTGAAGTGCTGCCGCCATGGGTGAAAATGCAACTCAGTATAGTTGCTCACTGTATTGTGGTTGAATTCGCCAGCGGATTGGCGCCTTTCATTTGTAGTCTGGGCGTGGAAGAGGGCGTCTCCAAAAGTCGCAATAACACCACAAAAGTCGTTTGATTGGTTGCTGGTTTGCCTTTAAAAAAAAAAAAAAAAATCACTAGAGGGGTTGGAAAAGTCGCAAAGTTGGCGACACTGAGTGGCCGCTCACTTTGTAGCAACACCCTAACTTCGCCTTGGTTGTCATGGTAACAAAAGCCAGAAGTGTGACTAGTGGAATATAAAGTATGTTTTGACTAAAGAATGTCCCAGAGCTTTTTGTTAAGACACCTGGGGGGGAAAATAAAAACCAAATACGTCTCCTTTTCAAAATGTATATCAACTAGTAGAATCAGAACATAAATGAACATAAATGACTCCACTATTTCCCTTTCCAAATGATTCCCGCAGGGTCTGTTAGCAATGAAATAGCATTCCAGCCCCCGATATCCAATCACCCAGGTGAGTTTTCTCATCACACAAATCCCTCCCATAACACTCGAGGTACCAACAACTAATTTCACCTGCTTGCTGCTTTGCGGCAGCTCCAGAATACTGGTGCTCCATCGCGTACTTTGAGATGGACGTCCAGGTCGGCGAGACGTTCAAGGTGCCCTCCACGTGCCCGATAGTGACAGTGGACGGTTACGTGGACCCCTCCGGAGGCGACCGCTTCTGCCTGGGCCAGCTCAGCAACGTCCACAGGACGGAAAACATCGAGAGAGCCAGGTGCTTGACCACATCCGGCGGATTTTTTTAAGCGAGACAAATTGCGCTTTATAAAAAAAAAAAAAAAATCTATTATTTAAAACAATTCCCAGTGGTCTTCATAAAGGGTCTTTGACATCCTTCCCGCTTGCTTTTTCTGACTTGGCCCCCACACTCCACCTGACCTTATCGAGGCCCCTTGGCAACCGTCCAAATAATACGTGGCGCATCATCACTTAGCCGGGTGCTGTTAACAGCCGGAAGCGGATAACGGCAATGGTGGAATGAAAATTTTCAGTCAGCTGTGATTGTTTTCAATCCAACACGCATTCAAAGTCATCTAGTTTGTTTTCCCCTGAAAAGTGCTACTTCTAATGAAGTTCTATTCCAAGCCACACTAAGTCAGAAGTTAGCCACAAAAGCCGGTTGTAATTATCGTATTGGAAAAAAAAAAAAAAAAAAATGCGCGGGCGGACACTCTGGAGACCCGACTACTATATGTATACAAGCGATTAAAAAGTCAATATTCCATAATGACGCCTTCTTTTGCTTGGCTTCTCAGGCTCCACATTGGCAAAGGCGTGCAGCTGGAATGCAAAGGCGAAGGAGATGTGTGGGTGCGCTGCTTGAGCGACCACGCCGTGTTCGTGCAGAGCTACTACCTGGACCGAGAGGCGGGGCGCGCTCCGGGGGACGCCGTGCACAAGATCTACCCCAGCGCTTACATCAAGGTGAAAGGAGGGGCTTCGCGTCTTCTTTTCCGAGGTCCGCCCGAGTTCTCGCTCAACCTGCCGGCGTTTGTCGCCGCCAGGTGTTTGACCTGCGCCAGTGCCACAGGCAGATGCAGCAGCAGGCGGCCACGGCCCAAGCGGCGGCGGCGGCCCAGGCGGCGGCGGTGGCCGGGAATATCCCTGGCCCGGGTTCCGTGGGCGGCATCGCTCCCGCCATTAGTGAGTGGATTACTTCTAGGTTCATTCCCCCTGACAAATATCTCAGACATAGTGCGCGTTTTCCATTCACACTCATCGCTACTAGGTGTCCCTCAAGGCTCTGCGCTTAGTCCCCTTTTCTTCTCTGTACAGCAGTCCATACTACCGATTGCAAAATTTCCACATGATAAGTTATTACTTCACTACAAGGAGTCCAGAGTCCTGTCATATTTGTCGCATTAATTCGGCACTTTGGATTCTCTCAACCACAACGCATTTTTACGGTTCTCGCCCCATTTTTCCTTCAGGTTTCGCGCTCCCGTTCTACGATGTAACCCTGTTTTCCATTTCTGGCACTGAGCCCCTCCGTCCCACCGCCCGCAGGTTTGTCGGCGGCGGCGGGCATCGGCGTGGACGACCTGCGCCGGCTGTGCATCCTGCGCATGAGCTTCGTCAAGGGCTGGGGGCCCGACTACCCGCGGCAGAGCATCAAGGAGACGCCCTGCTGGATCGAAATCCACCTCCACCGCGCTCTGCAGCTGCTGGACGAGGTGCTGCACACCATGCCCATCGCGGACCCCCAACCTCTCGACTAAAGACGCCGTCCCAAGACCGCAACGCGGAAGAATGCGGCGGCGCCGGGTCAGGCGGTAGGAGTAGGAGTGAGGACACATGCGGTCGCCAGTTTAGTGTAGTTGCGCCGTAGTTGCACCGTAGGTGCTGCGGTACACTGGAGACACGCCGCCGTGCGTACTGGCAACACAAATCAGGATTTTTAACAGAGCGCTGAGAAATGAATGGAAGCAAAGCATCCACTCCGATACCACAAGTGCATGTGCAGCTCAACAAATTAGAATATGGTGGATTAAGTTCTGTAGTTGAGTTCAAAAAGTGAATGGTTCACATTATGGCCGCAACAAACGATTATTCTGTTGATTTTCCTGTCAATTAATTGATGGGAAAACATTTTAATTTCCATAACATTTAGAAAAAAAGAAAAAAAAAAAAAGGCATGCTTTTAAAGTGACAATAAAGAAAATGTATAAAACATGATTCAGTTCCTGGTTTGGTCCATAATGTCAGTAAATTGTTGTTCTTTATTTTCACTATGATATTTTTTTGCGAGTTTTTTGTAATAATGATATAACAACAATAATACAGCGTGTATTATAGTAATATGTTTATAACTTAAGTGTTAGGCTCAGCAGCAGGTGGATTTTTTTTCCCCCTGAAACGTCACAGATATAAATTACAACGCATGGTAAAATCCGTATTGCACAAGCTTTTATAAATCAAACTTAAACAAACAAAAAAGGAAAATATCTAAAACATTTGATGTGCAAGAAAAATAGCAGAGACATATTTTGAAATTAGCATAAAAAAATACATTTAGGACACATAAAGCCATGTCTGATTAAAATTTGCTGTTGACCAGTGTAATCAGTCCGCTTTCGTGAATGAGAATATTTACTGTTGAGAGGCTGAAATTCTAAGGATTTGGACAATTTTTAATGAAACAAGGTCTCAAAACGATTATTTGATTATGAAAATATTTAGTTGTCGATGAATCATTGCACTTCTAATTTAAAACCGAAAGGCCACATTTGTGCCTTGTTTCCATTCATCCGTTTTGTAGAACTACATTGCGTGGAAAATACAATAACAAAGTCTCCCTTCATTAGTGAACTTGCATGATTAATTTTCAGCTCCAATAGAAAAAAAAAAGAATCATTAACTCCACCTCTACGAAACTAATAGTGAACACTTCTGATCGACACTGCACCTAAAGTCAAACTAAAATCATGATTTTGTGTGCCTAATAAAGTGACCCGGTGACTCGACAGATTTAAATGCATCCATCAATTGTCACAGGAGACTACCAAATCTCAATATTAGTGTCTTTCTCGTTTCTGAAGGTGGCCAATTTCGGATTTTCACTAGCTGCAAACGACAGTGAGCCAAATTAGAAAACATTGTGAAATTACATAATTACTGGTTTGCCTTTCACTCTTTGAATTGAACCACTGAAATACATTTTTTTCCACCATATTCCAAGTGAGAGAGATGCACCTGTACATCCAGTGTTTGATTCCCAAACGCACCCTGTTTCCTCTGCGGGTGTTTCATTTGCAGTCTTCTCCCCCTGCCGTGAACATTTAATCCGACTTATTATCTTGAGCTGGAGTCTGCTGCCGCTGCTGTTGTCCGCTCATTCACTGGATCTCTCCAGAAACATATGGTTTCCTGTAAGTGGAGTCCCCCACCCTCACATTTTTTTTTTTTTTAAAACTTCATCTCTAAAGGTCACATTGTCATTTTTGGAGGGTGATCGGACGTGTAAAATGTACATGTAAGAGTCATGGTTTAAATGAGTTGCTCATAGCACTTTAATTTATATAACTTAGCATCCTCAGTTTTATGACCGCTCTGACGTGACCTTTTGATGTTACGAACGGTACGCGTTGAACTACTGTAGTGGTACAACAATTGACGGACTGCGTTGAACTGTAATCCCCAGATTGAAACCCTACAGCGCATGCATGCGACCTGCTAATGAGACTGAAGGGAGTAGCTGGGGCAGAAATTGTCCAAGTTGGAAACCTTCCATGGGAAGTGAATATTTTATTTGTTTTTATTGGAAGATATAATATTTTCAAACTTCCCCGTGGAAATTTATTGAAAACTTTCTGGAAATGTATCAGGAAAGTTCACTACTTTGCAAATCCAATTGGGGGTCCTCGGTTTTTATGATACGGTTTTGAAAAAAAATTGTAGAAATCACACTTAGCGCCTCACTGTTTTTTATTGGATTGTTTTATATTTATGTCCTAGAAGTATTTTTCTTAAAAAATAAGACTGTAACCACAACTTTATTTACTACTGTACTAGTGATGGATCTGACTTCGGGTTACGCCGTCACCATAGGATAAAAAATTAACCGTGAACCGAGGACTTCCTTGTATATTAAAACTGGTTGAGTGAGGTACCGGGCATCACATGACAGTTATGCAAATTTTCTTGGCTTTGGATGCTGCAGTATTAACACTCATTTGCTTGCCAGTCTTTGCTCGGATAAAATTTGTCTCACAGTTGTAAATACAGGGGCTCCTCAGAGTTCCAGAACCTGGATTTTTACATACATTTTACAAAAAAAAAGTTGTCAATAAGTAACCTATGCTAATACAGGTCATAAGGTCATAATTACAGTAAATATTTGTAAGGAAAAAACACTTCCCAGCCTTAAATATGGGACAATAAAGTGTAAAACAGTAAGTATGGCGGTAAGTGAGCATGGACCTGCTCTACTTGTTTCTTCCCATTTGCAATTCATAAAATCCATGCCATCCCAAAGCCAACTGTGAGCGGAAGTACAAGCCATATCTAAGTCAATCATTTTAGTGTCGTGTAGAATGTTACTGAAATGTTTTTTTTTTATTGCTTTTGGATTTTTTGCTCAGCATTTGATAAAAGTATCCAGAATCAACAGCAATTGCAGTATTTTCTACTCCTTTTTGCTACATCCGTGAACCACTCTGGGGCAAAAAAAAACAAAACAAAAAAAAAAGTGCTACTTCCAGCTTCTGCTTTGCATCTCAAGTACATCATGAATTTGAATGTTATTAGTGTTAATATGTATGAAAATGGTTAAATAAAATTCATGGGCTAACAGCATTGTGTTATGGTGGTTTGTACACACGGGAGACGTGCTTTGGACAAGAAAACGTTTATTACCGCAAAGACAAAGTCACAAAATTGAAGGAGAGGGGGGGAAAAAAAAAAAACAACACTAAGCTAGCCTGAGCTGAGATCTGAAATATTCAGAAAAAACAAACTACATGTGTCTTTTTAATAGTTTCTATATTCAGCAATACGACACACTAAATCAATGTCCTTATAAATATAAAAGTCCCCCGATCGTCCTTGTTTTTATGCAAAATACAACAATACAAATCACCCTACACGCTCGCCAAGTTGAAAGGATATATCAGGAAAAAAAAAAAAACAGCACACAGAAAGAAAGACATGGAAATTGTGTGGATATATTATATTAGCTATTATACATGATCAAAAGAAGCACCCCTCCCCCCAAAAAATATCTAATAACCAGGACAAATAAATATACCTTCACTTGGGGATATTTACATTTTTCTTTGCAATCTTGGCTGAATTGAGGGGAAGAAAAAAAATGAAAAAGCCTCCTGCCAAAAATGCTTGTGCTTGCATGTGAGCGTGCTACAGAAGAACGTACTAAGATGGCACTTGAAAACATCCAAATACAAATCACAGACACCCCCCCCCCCCCCAAAAAAAGAGCAACACAAATCACCATCATGAGGAATAATCAAACTAAAAAGTTTTACGGACAGCAACTTTGTTGATAGATCTGTACAATTAATTAAAAAGAAGCTTCATCTACCACAATAATGAACTACCGTTATGAATAATAAATAATAATCCCATGCAGTCCCCCCCCCCCTTTGTCGTTGCAACAAAATGGCGTCCATCCGTCGGGCTCGGGGCGGGGCCGAGTTAAAGGCACTGGAGTCTTGCTGAGGGTCAAGTGAAGCTGCCTGTTGTCTGGTTTCTTTTTCTTCTTTTCTTTTCTTTTTTTTTTTTTTAAGAAAGAGCTTACGTGTTTTCTGCTTGGGAATTCTCAGCTCCTATAAAAACATTTTTAGCGGTAACACAACGAAACAAGTTGTGTTGGCAGCATTAGCGTAATAAAAAAGAAAAAAAAAAAAAAAAAAAATCACTGGCTGGCACTAAAGTCTATTAAAAAAAAGTTAACAAAATGTTTCTAGCAGCACAGACCAGAAAGCACTTGATGCTCCCAAAGCACATCGATACGATTTGAAGAAAGCAAAGCCTTGTTTTTTTTTTTTTTTTTGTCTTTCTCATGTCAGGCACAAATACAAGTTAACCATTGACGGGTTGTGGATTTATACAAGAGGGAGTTGAGATTTACATTGAAACCACTAAACCCCCCCCCCCCCCCCTCAAAACGATTACGTAAGGCAAAGATCCAATGTAGTCACATAAATCCACGCCCCTTTCCACCGATTACAGCGGTTTTCAACGAAACAAGTCCGCAAAAGTCATTACGCCGAGTCTTTCTGTACAGTAGTTTTGCACTTTAGCGGGCGAATCGTTCCTCAACCATAGCCGAGCCAAACGCAATAAATATCAATAAATAAACATTAATACAGAAAAGTGGTCCAGACCAAAATAAAAGTGTTTTATAATAATAATTCCTGTAAGGAGGCTTAATCTCAGTAGTGTCCACAACATAGAAGGCTTTTAACAGTTCAAGTATAGATGGTACAGTCCACGTGCCTTTTTTTTTTTCTTTCCCTTTTTCAGTCTACTTCACACAGCTACCTCCACAATCAGAAAGCAACGCGTATATGTAGTGTAGAAGCATTGTATATATATATATATATATATTTATATATGTATACTATACATATAGATCTATAATTCATATATCTCTTTGAATATCAGAAAATATCTACTTTTGGTCCTTACTGTACAAACATGACCAAAGAGGGGTTAGGCTCCGGGAGGTGTTTGATGGGTGTAAAAACGGGAGTGAGAATGTGACAGAGGTGCGAGAAAAGAAAAAAAAAAAAAAAAGCAGGTTTTTCCTCTGTGCGGTAACAGTGGCAACGCTTTTGTGTGTTTTCGTGCGTGTGCAATAAGATTTTGGACAGACTGTGCTGCAGGTGTTATGGGGCATGGACGAGTGTAGGGGGGTTGGCACCACTGGCTTGAGGTAGGGTGACTGATGGATGTGTTCCAACAACAACAAAAAAAAAAAAAAAAAAAAGAAAAAAGAGGAGAGTTACGCATTTCTGTTCTCACACACGACTTGAAATGGCAAAGGCGAGAACAACAGCAAGGCAGAGTGGGAGTAAGAAATGAAAGCACGAGCAGAAATTAGGGACGAGCAGTAGTGAGGACGACTGTAGCGGAGGGAGAAGGCAGATAGTACGGTAGGAGGTTTTGGGGCAATGATTAATCGACAGCTTGTTGAAGATCAAATTAATCGAATAATCGTTTTGGAGACCTTGTTTCACTTTAAACTATCCAAATCTTTGGAATCTGTGCCTCTCAAGAGTAAATCTCAGGTTTCTGTAGTCCTCCATTTGCATGTTTTTTTTAAATAGTAGTAATAATAATAATTTGCACATATCTGCTTTTACTTTGGAAAATAAAAATCAACACTTTTGCCAATTTTTGGACATGTTACAGAAGAAAACAGTGACAATCTTAATATATGCCTTTTCTGCACTGGAATTCTGAAATAATGTCTTGTTTTTGAATATAAGGATGGAAATTCAAAACTTATTTATGCGATTCATCAACTATCGACAAAATAACGGGCAGATTATTCGATTATTAAAATAATTCGTTGTAGCGGTAGTAGGGAGTAAGGAGGCAGGAGTGAGCAGAAGGTGAAAGGAATGGGAGCAGGGCTGGCAAAAGGAGAAGCAGGAAATAACGGGGGGGATGCGATACCCCAAAAGACGGCGGGAACAGAAGCGAGGGCAGGAGTAGGGCTGGCAAAAGGAGCCGGAACAGGCGCGAAAGGCTAACCAGCGTCATGCGATTGAGGGAATTCAAAAGCTTAGCTGCGCTAATCTGGACCAAAGCAAAAAGTCTGTGGCATCATCCCATTGGTCCAAACGGCCCAAATCCGAAAGCATTCTCTGTGGACGAGACACAGCCAAACTGAACAAACCAAAGGAAGTGAGCCAAAGAAAAAAAAACAAAATCAAAAACAAAACAAAAAAAACAAATGGCCAGGGTGGGTGGGTTGTAGTGTGTGGACTCTGAGAAGAGCTGCATGTAAGGATAAGGCACTGTGATAAAGCCGAGGTACATTAAATCCCTGACATTCCTTCTGCTCTGTGACATGGCACACAACTATTGGCTCGCCCTCAGCCGCCTCTTGTTTACATTTATTTATTTTTTATATTTTTTTTTGGTCCTTTACACGAGATTTGATTGAGACAAAAAAACTGAAAAAAAAAAAAAAATTAATTTAAAAAAAAAAAAAAAAAAAAAAAAAAAGAGGGAGGTGGTAGGTGTTGGGGAGAGGGGGGCGGTTTTGGGGTGTCCAGAAGGCTGATTTTATGATTACGTGGACAAAGGCAAACATTACGTTCCGAGTGCATATTATGCCAGCGGCAAGGATGTGGGGGTTTGCACAGCCAAGTCGATCGAACGGTATCGCTTCTATTTACAAGAGTAGCAGCAGCGCACATATTCCTCAAGGGGAAGGGGGGGTCCATCTCAATAGGGTCGGTGGGTGATTGGTGGGTGAAAAAATCTTTATGATGCAGCTTGTGGTACAAAGGCTACCGCTGGTCAAACTCCGCACGTACGGCTACATACAATCCTCCGAAAATAGTCAGTTGCGATAACTCAGTGATTCCCAAACGCATTGTGCCGCGGGAAATTAACTTTCAACTAATTGTTTTTTTTTTTTTTTCAACTAATAATGATTTGTGAAAAAAAAGTTGTTTTGTTTATATGTGCCAGTGACGTATAATGAGAAGAACAGAACAATTAAATACAGAAGGTACATAATTACCATATTTTTTTTTACTATAAATCGCACTTGTTTTCATAGTTTGGCGAAAAGTACAGCTTAATTTTCCCTAATCGTGTTGACGGCAGCGGACAAGTTCCAGTTGGATTCAAAACTTTCATTTCAAACTAATTTTTTTCTTTGTAGATGAAAATGTCTTACCTTAACTACAATCCCGTGTCATATTACGGACAAAGGTAGAATCCCGGTCGGTTAATGTGCCTTTTGGTGCTCTGAATAGTAAATCCTTGTTGTGGTGGACGCCGCTAAACTAGCTAAACATTAGTTGCCATGACTACTTCCCCCATTTCTTTTTCTACTTAACTTTTGATGGTTGGCAAACACTGCGGCGCAACAAGGATTTACTATTTACAGCAGCAAAAGGCGCAATGAGCGCTCCTAATTCTACCTTGGGCAACAATGCGCTGCGGGATTTTAGTTAAGGTAAGCCATTTGGAAATAAAAACAAAACAGAATTTTTGATTCCAACCGGAACTCATTGACTGCCATCAACACGATAAGGGAACGGGGCTCTTGGGGGAGAGTCTGAGCTGTACTATTTTAGGTCCCCCCCAAAAATGCAACTTACTCTCCGTAGCGGGTTCTTCTTCTTCATGATGCATTTTTTGACTGCCGCGACTTATACTCCCGAGTGACTTAGAGTCCGAAGAATACGGTAACTTATGTAACCTTTTTTCCCGTGTGTGGTAGTGTGCCGTTAGCTTATTCAAGTGTCAAGTACACTACTCCCGAAATGTTGGGGATATAGTGGAAAAGCTGACTATCCCTATCCAATTATGAGTAGTGAACTGTATATGTCCTGGCTCAGTAAAGGTTGGGAAACACCGAGATAACTTATTCTAGTTTAACAGAACACAATGATAGCACCATGAGCTTTTTGGGTTGTACTAATTAGAAGTAAATCTATATACAGTGGGCCGCATTTGAGCTCGTAGACATCAGTAGTAGAAAGACGATTTTCATTTGACCCTGTGTTTCACGTGGTCCTCTTCCTCCGGAAAATTCTGCAAAGACTCAAGGGAGGACGCAGCATTCAGAACAGACACGGGAAAACCGCATCAATCCGGTGTCGGACCCGAGTGCAGACAGACAGACGTAAACGTGGAGGCTGACGGATATGTCGGCGAAGCGAGACGGGGGGGGGGACGTCACCGTCAAACGGAGGCGTAGGTGTTGCCTGTGGCGCTGCAGTGGCGGATGGTGGGCGTGCCGGCCGAGGGGGTCAGGATGTGCTCGCTGTGGTCCCGCGGGGGCTGCGGCAGCGAATGCACGATGGTGGGCTGGACCACGCCCACCACCGGGTGGGATCCGTCCTCCAGGGCGCCCACTTGGATCACCTGGATCACCTCGTGCTCCGACTTCTCGCGCTTGGCCAGAGGCTCCCCGGATTCCTCGGGCTCCTCGTCTAAATCGCTGTCCATGCCGCTGGTTTCATCTGGGGCGGGGGATAAAACCAATGTTTTCGATTTTTTAAAAAAATTTTTTACGTGACTTAATTGATCCAGCACAGTAACTTGGGGCTCGCTCGAAACTTGAAAGTTAAGACTTTCACCTAATTCTTTGAATTACTCCGATCTCAGAACTCAAGACATGTAAAGAGCAGCACGGGATGCGGGAAGGACATACCTTTATCGATGTTTGTGAGCGACAGGCTGTTCAGGCTGTCAAACTGAAAATGGAAAACAAAATCATTTTTAGCCTTCTCCAAATAAATTTGGCTGGGCTCAGGAGACACATATCCAATATGACTTTGGCAACACGTGAAACGAGCTGCATGTGTAGCCCAAATTGCACATGAATAACTCCACAAGCATCAACACTGAACACTGGCAACACAGAAGCAAAAAAATAATACAAATATGAAATGTTACATAGCAATAAGTTGGCCTGAGCTGACTTTCCCCTTTCATTGGTTGAAATGAGGCTAGCCTCCATGGGCCGTTTGAAATGATTTATCTTATTTAATAATGGACACACCTCGAATGTAGCATATGACTAATGTTCTGTCATCTGTAATCTCTGCAATCAAATTGGTAGACATCCCACACATATTGGATTTGTATCCAAATTTGGATTCCGATCTAAATATGTCAGATTCTTTTTTAAAAAAAAATCTTTCAGCTGCCGTGATGCATCTACTGCGCCACTTGAGAGAGAGAGAGAGAGAGAGAGAACAAAATTAAATCAATAAAATCACAATTTTGACATACCTCGCCCATGACGCCAATGGGTGTCTCTCCGGTAGCTTGAGCCACCCGATGCTCCACCAAGTAGAACATGTACTCGTCGTAGAGCAGGCGGATCAGGTGAAACGAACCGAAGCTCGCAGCACTGCGCAGGGTCAGGTCCCTGATGACCATCGAGCTGACGCGGAGGAGGAAACGGAGAATATAAACAGCTTGCTTTTTGCGCTGACTGGCTGTGCTTGTCTTTACGTTTGGCCACCTGTAGAAGGACCACTTGAGTAGGAACTGCCGGGCGGCTTTGGGGAAGCTGGGCCGCTGCTCGTAGGGCTTCAGTACTTGCGTGACCACATTGTCCAGCCAGGCCGCCCACTGCTCCAGAGAGCTTTGCTGCTGTAGGGTAACCTTGAAGTCCTGCTCCAAGTGCTGAACCATGCCCTCCTCGCACTGGCACACCCACGACGCTTGCTCCTGTTTGTTAACCAATGAAATGTGCATGACACAACACCACGGTTATTATTGTGAATGAAAACTTAATTGAAAAAATATTTTTGTGAAGACCAGTCGTTTTGGAAATGAGTGCCTTGTTATTTATTTATTTATTTTTGATCTTACACTAAACAAATGCTCCGTATATTTAAAAAAATATATAGCTGATACTTAAAATAATAAAAATTAATTCAAACGCAGCATTTTCCGACAAAAAAGCAACAAACCTGCTCTAAAAACTAATTAAAACTAGCCGAAAAAAAAAAAAAAAAAAAAAAAAAAAAAAAAAAAGTCAATCTAAAAATGAAAACTGACTATAATGAAAAATCCGAAACCATTATAACCCTGCACGGCACCGACCTGTACGTTGGCAAAGTCGACGCGGTTGAGGTCGCTCAGCATCTGGTTGATCTGCGACGTGTTCTGCAACACGGCACGTGCCGCTTGAGCCAGGTGGTTCAGAGAAGTGTATCTGCGTAGTGTTTGCGCAAAGGCACTAACAGCGGCAACCTGATTAAAAACACACACAAACCCCCCCCCAAAACAGAGACCCAGGTTGGTTATACCTGCACCAATCCCCACCTTTTCTTTTTTTACCTCTGAGTTCAAAAACTACAAAACATTGTTTCCATCTGTCACAAGCATTACCGCCACCTACTGAACCGGAGTGGAACAACATCACACCTTGGTCTGGATCATCCTCTGCGGAATCGCGTTCATGGCATTATTGAGCCAACTTTCCAGGCTTTTGGCAAAATTGCGAATGGCTTGAGTCAAGGCACCTGTCGAGTCAAAGGGAAACCAAAGAAAAATTTGCCTGACGACATCGCCAGAGAGGTACGATGCGAGGGTTGGCTTGCGCGACTTGTGACTCACTGGGAATGGGTCTCAGGACATCGGGGATGAGGATCTCCACGAGGGCCTGGTACATCAGATGGTCGCAGGTGCTCATCCACTTGAGGACAGCTTCGTGTCTGCACAGCGCCAGCAGCTGAGACTGAGGGAGTCGGGCTTCAATCTCACTTATGCTGCTGCGCATCGGATATAAACGCCGTCAATTTTCAGCAACGCCGGGAAAGATGCTTTGGAATTACACCCTCCGCAATGTCCTCACCTGTTTTCTGTTATAGTGGCGCCCTCTACAGAGTCGGGCGAAGTATAACGCCAGAAGGTTTGCCAAAGCTTCTCAATGAGACTAAACTGCAGGTTGATGACCACGTCCAGGATGGCCTGAGAAGAAAATGGAGGCAACAGAGACGAGCGGTGAGTAGTGGGGAACAATTGCTTTAGTCGATTGAGAGATATGAGATCACGGTTTCAAAACAAGTCGGCTCAATGACCTGATTATGATTTTCCCAAGTAAACAACTTTATGATGAGAACATTCTAAATGTCAGCAGATGGCATTTAAAAAAAAAAAAAAAAAAAGACCTTACTGTAAACACACACAACCTTTTCACAGTGTGGATCGTGACTACATTTGATTGTGTGCGTTTATTGCTTTTAGTTTGAAGACACTTGGAACTTGATGAAAGTGTACGCGACTGTAAATGGAGCAGTGCCGCCTGATATGTTGATGATGATGGCCGGTCAGTCACTTACTTACAAAGACCGGAACACGTCATCAGTATTGCCTCTCTCCGGATTTAACCCCCACATGTTACGGTACTTTCAAATCCCGAAAAAGAGAAAAAAAAAAGGAAATCCATTGTACCTCACAGTGCTCCCTGTAAAGTGATTGAAGAGCCTTGACGTCCTCCGTGCTGATGTTCTCCGGGTTGCTCTGCCCCAGGTCCAGCTCCGCAAAGTCGGGGAGTGCCCGTGACGCGTCTGTTGCCATAGTGACAGTTAAATCGCTTGCTGCGGAAGAGGATAGTTTCAAATGGTTTTTGAGATTTGGTCGATATTCAATCCGGTGACTGACCTAAGAACTGCTGGTGGTGCTGACTCTGTGCGATGACGGTCTGCTCTGCTGCCCCGGGGTTGTTGTGGCCCCCACCTGAGTAGTTCTCTGTGGGGCTGGTGTCAAACTTCTGCACCGGTTTGAACCTGAAATTGTGGGACACGCGTCAGTGTTTGGGGAAAAAAAAAACTCCGAAAGTCACAAAGTGCGTACATGACCCTGCTTGACCTCTGTTTCTGCTGAACGGGCTGCTGTCTGAGGGCCATGTACTGCATGTCCTCCTGCAGTCTGTTGAGCGGCGAGTCGGGCTTCACGCGTATACCGTAGTAATGATACTTGGAGTTCCCCCTGCGAGACATAAAACGGATCGTGACGCGGCAGGCAACAAGCACCAACGGGCCAAAGACCCGACGGGCCGGCGGGAGCCGACCTTGTCCCGAGGCGCCTTGTGCGGAGTCCCATGAAGATGGAGCGGATGAGTTTGCCGAAGGACGCGGCGTTGACGGGGTCCAGCTTCTGCTCCTGGCAGTGGCGCAGGTAGTGATTGTAGAGGGTGGATCGGGGTAGACTCACGCCCTCTGCTGTTTCGTAGTTGTCCAGCAGCCACTGCAGCTGCGGGGAAAGAAGACGCACTCATCTTAAGCGTCTTAATAGCGACGTTTCTGGTTCCTCGCTCCTCAAAACATTGAAAGCAAACCGGAGGTTGTACTCACGCCTCCATATTAAGGAGCGTCTCGATTACTTGATTAGGGTATTTTAATTTGAATATATGAATTTACATATTTTGATGAGAGTTTGTTCTATTTGGGGCAGTACTTGATACCAAAATGACTTGATTCCACTGGTTACTACGCTGAACCAACTACCTGTTTGTAAGGTTTGTAGTAATTAGGCTGATATTTCTCAAATGCATTTGGCAACATCAAGAAAATAAAAACGTTTTGATGGTTCTGCAGTTTTTCGCATTCAACATAATACATAAGTAAGCATATTTCATTCCAAATATGCACTGCGCGCATCGGGGGGTGGAGGGAGTGGGGGAGACGTCGTCTTGGGTCAGACCAATTGTACTTGTGTTTGCACCTGCAAATCTGTGAAGCGTAACAGTGTTGATATTTGAATTTAATTTAATCCCACTTGAAATTTAAAACATAAAGTGAACATTTTTGGGTGATAGTAATAATCCTTGACACGCATCAATAAAGTGACGTCATCTTTCACGGACGTCTCCATCGATGAGTAATCGTCTCATTTCTGAAAACATTTCTACCTCCTCCCACCGAGCTCCTCTGTCAATCTCCTCCCTACTGGTGGGAGCCGCGTTAGGATGTAAACAGAGGAGCGAGGACCTAGGAAGTTGCAATTACAGAAAACAGATGAGTCCAGATGAGATTCACAGTGAGTGCTAAGAACAACTGGGGGGAAAAAAAAGAAAAAAACGCACACATATAATGGCACACATATACGTAATTTCAAACTCATATTACATTACCCTTAGAAATATGTATCTTACACAGAATTGAATTTAACCCCCCCCCAAACAAAAAATGTACCGGTGTACATGGACATGCGGCCAGCAATCCAAGCTAAACTTGGCACCATCCTGACATACATACGACAGTTTAGTCTCCCAGTCAAGATGTATCAACTTACACAAAACTCATTTGACACAAATGACTACTTTCCTATTTGCCAAGACATTGGCGCCATCCTGTGGCATCTTCGGACGTTACAGTAAGAGCACAAAATTAAGCAAAAAAGATGAGAATAAATTCCACAGGAAAAAAAAAAAAAAAAAAAAAAATCGATCTGCGAACCGGTAATAGGCAGGGGTTCGCTGTACTGAGGAGGGGTAATGACACACACAAAAAAGACAGTCAACCACCGGTCTGTGATCAAAAACAAGAATTTAACCTAAACGGCTGTAAGGTAAAAGAGGGAAGCAGCAAACCAAAATAGAGAATGTGGAGTTCATAGTGGCAAGAGAAAGCGGGCGTGAGAGAGAGAGCGAGTTGAGCATAGGTCAAGGTCCAAGCGGAAGGCACAGCGTTGCAACTTACATGGCTGTTGAGCAGCGAGCTTCTCTGACTGGATAAACCCTCAGATTTTTGGAGCGTCTCAATCGCCATTTCAATCTGACAAAAACCACCAAAGCACAGGACAACAAAATGTAAGAGGAGGGAAACAAAAACCAAAAAAAAAAAGGCAGGAAGGTAAAATTAACAAATGAATAAATGAACAGTTAGGGGCCGGTGGCTAAAATAAAGAAAGTCGAGGAAAGAGCCCAGAGCAAGCGCTGGTACACCCAAGCAGAGCAGAACGAAAAATAAATTCAAAAACCAATCTCAAGAAATTGGAAGATTACGAAACTATTTATAAAATCCAGAAATCTGAATGTAGGAATGTGCCTTCTTGCTATTGAATTGACCTTTTCTAAAACATTGAGATGCACTTGTTGAATGATTTGCTTCATTAAGCTATGAAATGGAAGTTGAAAGGGATCCAATTGGCATGCTAATAATAGAACAATTGCAGACAACCCAACCTTCCAGATTTCATTGTGACAGATCCGACTAATCACAATTCCCGGATGAACAATACAAAAACACTTGTACAAATTGCATAACCATTCACTCTTCTTTTTCTAACAAGCTTTTAACCGATTCAGTGTTACTGTTTGCATAAACGAAATGGCATAACCATTCATTCCAATTGTAGAAACACCTTCCTGGTGCAAAGGAGTACACATTTCTTAACCACCTTTTTTTCCCCACCAGGGAGTCAGGACCCGTTCATGGTAGTAGAGATTTTTTAAGGACTCGTTGGGCCAACTTACAGTCGCTGGGGAGGCCCGTGCAGTCTGAGCAGCAGGGTGGGCACCGGCGTTGTCCATGAGGTAGGCACCGGAACCGCTGCCGATTACCTGAGCCCCCGCCAGGCCCATGCTCATGCCGCCGTTGCCCCCGCCGCCGTTATTGGCCATCGCATGGGAGGTGACCACCGTGGACACTTGGGACGAGCTCCCTTGCGTGTCAAAGTAGCTCCCGCCGCTGTTCTGGCTGTACAGCTGTGGCTCCGAGTATGAGTAGGTTCTTCTGTTTGGGAAGACGGCAGTTATGAGTGATTTTTGTATTTAAAGCAGGAAGTCAACCCAAACATATTTTTTTCCAGAATATGTTCCCAGCAGGCCCACTAGTTGAAACACAGCATTTTGATTAATTTTGAGTGGGTGGAATATAAGTTAAGCAGCAAAATGCACCTGTTTTTAGCCATTTTGTCGTCTGTCGACGGAAAATGACATCACAACTGCTCACAACGACCAATCACGGCTGACCTGTTTTCTGAATCCGAGCCGTGATTGGTCCTTGTGAGTAGTTGTGATGTCATTTTCAGTCGACAGAAGACAAAATGGCCGCCCCCAGAGATGGCTAAAAACGAGTGCATTTTGCTGGGAAGTCAACCCACGATGCAATATTATGTTATATGCAGCCTCACTTGTCTGAACTGGATATTCTGATTAATATTGTTTTTGTGGAATATGGATTAACCAGCAAAATCCACCTGTTTTTATACACCTCAGAGGGCGGCCATATTGTCACTTGCTCAATCATAACTCAGCTTCAGAAAACGGGTGAGCCATGATTGGTTGTTACCTGAGCACGGGAGCATCTGTGATGTCATTTTCAGTAGACAGCAAGTGACAAAATGGCCGCCCCCATAGATGGATAAAAACAAGTGGATTTTTCTCCTTAACTCATATTCCAAAACCACAATTGTAATCTGAATGCCGTGTATAGACTAGTGGGGGCGCATACAACATATTGTCCACAAAAAATTGAGGTTAACTTCCGCTTTAAGGGCCAAATTTGCTTTGTAAAAAGGAGGGATGGGTTAAAAAATAAGTTGAAATGTAAAACATGTAAAATGGTTGATTTTAATAATGAAATAAAAGCTCATGCTAAATTTCAGTGGTATTATTTATAATTAACTCATTGGATAAAAATGTGTAAAATAGTTTATTTTTACCCATATTTTCTCATTGTACTTGCAATTAGGGTGCAACCGATTTGTTTTTGGGCTCATATTGATATTAGGCAAAATAAAAATTCAGATAACTGGTTAATCGAATGATTAATTAAAAATGTAATAAATAAAATTATCTAATCTAACCCTAACCCTTTTTTGGAGCCTTTGTGCTTTACAACACTAAATAATAATAATAATAATATATGATTTACAAGCAGAACATTTGACTGTTTTACAATCCTTTGTCCTATAGTATTTTTTCAACACAGAGAAAATGGGCATTTTTTCGCTGCTGTTTTTTTGAGGGGGAATGTTTGAACAACTTATCTTTGTCTTGTTGTAATGTGCTTATAATAAACTCGAGTACAGTCAATCGGCCAGCTGATTAATCCGTCGGGCCCTACTGACTTTATTAAATTAATCACTTAATTTTAACGACGTATAAATAATAGATAAAAGGGAATAAATATCCAAATTTTGATCAACCAATTTTAGAAAAACAAACAGGAACTCTTGATTAGATAAACGCTCAATAGGCCAAAATAAAGAATGGAGCGGGCCGGATTTTCCCCACCCCTGCCTAGATCAAGCCCTTTTTTTTTGTCTTTGTTTTTTTAAACTGCATGCAGTAGTGTGGGTCTGTAAGTGATTTAGCATTTTGAGGCATACTAAGCCACCAGTGGCTCTGTGCGTTTGTGTGTCAATCAATAGCTGTGTGTGACAATTTGTGTGTATATGTCCACATGTGAGACGACGTGTATGTGCGGCTCAGCGCTTACGCGGCACCGCCTTGGCAGGCTGCCCCAGGGGGACGCCGTCTTAACCGCAGCACTTAAACAAACAGGAGGCCTACTTCTGGTCATGTTCAGGTGACTGCGTGCAGTGGAGCACAAGCGCGCTCTCGCCACTGCCACCATGTGCCCGTGACATCGATGGCAAGGCCAGAAGACTCGAGGGGCGAGCCGACAGGCTGTCGGGACGTGATGTGTGTGCGCGCGCGTGCGCGCGCGTGTGCGCGTGTGAGCGCGCAGGGGTGGAGGCCTGACTCACATGTTGCCGTTGGTGTAGACGCCACTGTTTTCTTCCACGTACTGCACCTGCGCTGGGTAAACATGCTGGACCTGTTGAACTGTCTGCGTCTGGAATGCAATGGCCAAGAAACGCATTAAAGATCCCGACGCTGGTGAACGCGGATGTCGGCGTTCGTGCGGGGCCGGTGACGGCGTTAACCTGTTGGACAGGCAGCTGCTGGGTGGAGCCGGCTGGCTGGACAGGCACGGTGGTCTGAATAGGGACGGTGGTGGTGGAGTCAGCGCCTGCTTCAGGGGTCTGCATGGCGCCTAAGAACACACACCAAAAAAAAACAAAAAAACATTGTGCGGTGTAATGCCGATAATATGTTACAAGAGTGTTTTTCATGAGCATATCCCAACTTGGCAGTAAGGGAGCGGTTAGTACGTCTGCCTCACAGGCAGAGGTTCTGGGTTTGAATCTCGGCCTTCCAGCGTTTCTCCGCTTCAGCCAAAAAAATGCATGTTAGCTTCATTGAAGACTGCCCACGGGCATTAATCGAAGTGTGAATGGTTGTTTATCTATATGTGCCTAGGAAAAGCTGGCAACCATTTTCTACACGTGACCTTTAAAAAAAACTTGGACCAGGTTTCCAAAACAGGTTTAAGTAGCTCTCTTGGCAATCGTTTGACAAGTCAGATTCCCATTTGTTTAGTTTGACTTTTTAACCACTCCGATTTCTAATTTGGCCTCGACGACGTCCCCTCATTGGCTGGTCGAAGCAAAACCTTTTAAGCCAACACTGACTAGCAAAATACATCCACAGCGATCGACGTACTATGTTTTTAATATTCAGTATTTCTGGTGAGCATGGTGCATTTTATTCACAGTTTATCACATTATTACTAAAGGCGCAGGTACCTAATGCATGGCCCACCGCACACTCATTATTCCGTTAATACGACTTTCGTATTATTACTGGAAAACCACAAAGGAGTCTCTCTGCATGTTCGCAAATTATTTTTTATTCTTCTCGGGGTGGCCCTGATACTCAGACTACAGGGTGAGAAATTTGTACCGCAAACCAAACAAAGCGCTGGCTGCTCGAACCGCGTCGAGGCCTCGTAACAGGCTCATCCGTCTTGGCGGAATCGGTGGCACCTGTTCTGTGCCGCGTGGTACTCAATGTACTGAGCAGCTCATGCATCAGCGGCACATGGTCCCGTCTCCAGGTCAGCGGCCATAAAGCCGGTTAATATGTAACAAACTCCAAATAGACGCGGCTCCTCATTGCTTTGTCAACCTGCGCGTGGACACGCTTAAAAGCCGCTCGGGTGAGGGATCGGCGGGGTAGTTTTGCCGTAAATCCTGCCGACAGCATGTAAGAACACAACTCAGTGATCATTTGTGATCGCGAGTTAATAATCGAATAGTATTTATTAGTAAGACTATGACATAGCACTTGCCTCCTGGGGGGGATAAGGGGGCTCCTCCCCATCACAGTTTCCATGAACAAACCTCTCTTGGTTAATTAAGCCGGGTTTCCTTACAGCTTCCACACTCTCCGGGGACAGCCGGCTTCTTTCCCTTTATCTTTCGTATCACACAGGGCCTTTTTTTGAGGGCGTGTTTTTTAGCTTTCACTCGCATTAGCAGTTAGGCCGGCTGACCTCCAAGTTGGAAGCCGAGTCAATCGATGCACCGGGGTGCAGAAAAGCAGGAAAACGAATAGACATTATTTTCTTCGGTTGCATAGCCTCAACTACTTCAACATACAGTAGTGACAGAATTTAATACAGTAGTGCTGCAACTAACTATTTTCTATCGATTAATCTGTTGATTAATTAATTAATCGGATTAAAAACATGTTTTAATTTCAATCCAATGATTAAAAAAAAAAAGGACATTTTTTCAAATTAACAGTGCTGAAAACATGAACTAACCATGATTCAGTTACTGGTTTGGTTCATAACATGTCAGAAGAAAATAGGCAAAAATTTTTTGTGTTTTCCAAAGTAAAAGCAAATGTTTTGTTTTGATTCGACACAGATATAAACAATCTGATATCATGGAGGACAACAGAAATCTCAATATTTACTGTTGAAACGCCGAAATTCGGAAGAGTTGGAGATGTTTTTAATAAAAAACGGTATCTAAACGATTAATTGATTGTCAAAAAAACCCGCTATCAATTAACTTGATAATGGATTGT
This sequence comes from Filicampus tigris, assembly GCF_054856515.1. Classification (NCBI taxonomy): domain Eukaryota; kingdom Metazoa; phylum Chordata; class Actinopteri; order Syngnathiformes; family Syngnathidae; genus Filicampus; species Filicampus tigris. The sequence goes on along the minus strand of NC_141231.1, from coordinate 13,254,502 downwards.
CAGTTAATCGTAGCAACTCAAAAATAGAATGTAAAGAATTCAACAGTTTTTACCATTTCTTTTTGGCTTCAATTCAGTGGATGTTGTGCTGCTCCTTCTGGTGTACATGCCTTGGCCACCTGGTGGCAGTATAACAGATATATAAACATGGAGCCAGGCAAAACTTTGTCAGAGGTTGTTGATAATTTTGCGACAAGCGAAGGCTCTAACGATTACTCGATCAAATTAAAATAGTTGTTAATTACTTTGATAATTGATTAGCTTTCCATTAATCGATGAATTTTGACACCTCTACTTGGCAGGCTGATGCTGAATATAAATAGATCATGCTATTTTTGAACTAAAAATCAGACTCAGCCAACCAAATGATGGTTAAAAAAAAAGAGAACCCCTGCATCACACAACTAAATTCCCGGGTTGCCTCACCCCAGCCCCCTCCACACACACACACACACACACACGCACACACAAAACACACCTTCTGCCTCAACATTCAGGCACACTCCCTTGTGGCCCACTTAAACGCTGTGCTCCGCCGAGCAAGTGCAAGCCCTACAAAGACACACAGGAACAAAAGAGACAGAGGAGGGCAACATTTTTGTGCCCTGCACCCGCACGTCCAATTCAATTCCTCTTGCTAACGTGACAATGACGACAAGCGCGAGGTTCCCCCTTTGAGAAAATGCTCGCCGATGTACTTTTTTAGCAAGTTGGCAAGACTGAGTCATGACTTTTTAGAGCAGTTGAACAACTTTACACAAGGCAAGGCGGGGATCTGGTGACAGCATTGCAGAGAAACATGAATATTGCAATTCATGAGAATGCAATATTATTACTTAAAATGCTAAATAAAATTGTATTTTTTTCCCCCACTTTATGAGAGAAGGAACTTAATTACTAAAATAATCGTTTGTGGCAGCCATAGTTGTACATTTTTAAATCGGAATATTACGAATTGTCTTGCAATTTTATGACTTCATTTTTATCAAATTAAACATTTTGCAATAAAGTTGTAATTTTACCAGAATTTGTAAACATGTTTAGAATTTATTTCCTAATAATATTACGTTTTTTAATACGAATATTGTGAACATTTTCTAGTAATATTATTATGTCATGTTCGTATTATTGTTAGAGTGTGGATTTTTTATTTTTATTTTTTTAAGCGGCTGCCTTGATCGCCCGTACTTGCTTGCATTTTGGCCGCTCAGACTTCACGCTTCCTTATCTAATCTAAAGGTATGGTTCCAAATCAGGGCCAGTGCCGGTTCTGGCAGGGCCATCACAACTTGGCTCATGGTCAGACCCTAGTGGTACAAAAACAATCCAACGGTTCCATTTTAACATACTAGAAACAGAAATGTTACATGACCCCCCCCCCCCAAAAAAAAAAAAAAAAAAAAAAACCAACAACAACAACCACCCTGGCTCATGCGGTCATAAGATCAGATGTGGCTTTGGGCCAGAACACGCTCTCCACTTACACTGACAACCTAACATGTCTGTCTGTTTGGGTCAGGGCAGAAAGCAAACAGAATACAAGGCGCATACTGCTGAGCCATGAAAATGGATGGCTGCATAATTGAATTAATCAGCCCCCTCTTTTAGTGATTGGAAATGCAACAGGATCCGGGCGGCAGGTGGCATGACGCTATTCCTGCCCGACCAGATGACAGGTAAGAGGTAACATGAGCTGATTACTACAAGTCCCCAAAATTGTGTGTGTCGCCGAAGAGGGAGAAGTGGGGAAGGGGCCCGGGGTGGGGGGGTTTGCGCAACACATTTTTGGTTGTACATGCCGACAGATCAATACGTTTGTATTATTTACTACTGTGCTACTTTAATCTAATCGCTTTGGCCTTTGTGAGGTCGCTACAATGCGCATATCTTGCGGGTCTTTTCGAGATGCGTTCAAATAGATCGAGGTGGTACCACCTGTCGCAACCAACAACCCCCCCAGGCCCCTCACCTGCTCCCGCTTTCACCTGATAGGAAGTACGTAACAGCTGGTAAAAGAGACACTAAATGATAATAATTTAAAAAAAAAGGCAAAATGGAAAAGAATCATTAAACGAAAGAGATGTGTGAATGTAATGCTTTGTAGTTATTTCAGTAATATTTAAAAAAAAAAAGAGTATTGACACCGTTTTGTAACATACAACGATGTAATGATCATGATACAGAAATTTTACAGTAAAAATAAGCTAAAAGTTGTCCAATTGTCATTAAGGAGCAACTAGAGACTTTTTCACAGGACAGCAGCGATATAAACATTTGACACTGTCTTGATATGATACATGGCAATATTGTTATTTTCTCACCACCAAATGCTAGCTCACACCTAATGACTTTCACAGTCTCAGACTAAAAACGGACAATTTTTTAGTTTTACTGAAGTCACAGCGTGCTCCCCGTCATCTTAAATCATTTAGTGTACAGTGGTAAGGTAATCTCAGCTGTTTTACATCAGTCTTTTCCTAGTCCTGGCCTTAGGACAATATCAAACATGTCTGATATTATCGCAAGTCTTTCAGTCTTTGTAAAATTTCAGTCTGAGACTAGGCTGTGATTAAAAACTCTTAACTTGTCTTTAAATGTCAGCAGGTTTGAGATGATAGGTTTCCAAAGGTATTATCCAAATCTTCTCAAAGTTGTCTGATGTAGAGGTAGCTTAAGTCTAATTGAATGGTACCAAATTGAACCTAGTCCGCCATTAAGACTCCACATCAGCATTATCAGGTATTTTAACGACAATGATATCACGATACAGCCAAGTACGTGACTGCAAGTAAAATCCTATATACTGTCGGTTCATATACTTGGCTTTATAAGAAAGTAACAATATTGGTATTTGATGCTGGTGTACTGACACTATCAATAGAATATGTGGCGACTGACGATATTGATACAGTCATCCCCAAAATGTAATGGATTGGTTCCATATTGAGAACTGTCATCCACTTAAAAGCCATATAAACATTATCCGGTACTTTATAACGATAATATCATGGTAAAACCAAAAATCACAATTTCTCCATAAAATTATGGTCAATTCTGTCCACTGGACATCGATGTTGTGTAAATACATACATGGTAAATGGGGTGTCACTTGTATAGCGCATTTCTATCTTCGGTACTCAAAGCGCTTCACACTGTACCTCATTTACCTACTGATGACGCGGAATCAGGAGCAACTGGGGGTTCAGTATCTTGCTCAAGGATACTTCTATATGGTCACAGTGGCTGGGGATCAAACCCACAACTTCTGGGTTGGGAGACGACCACCCTACCACTGAGACGTGCCGCCCCCATGGCCACATCGATATTTTGTCACAGCCAAAGTCAAACAGAATTCTTCCAAATTGACCGTGGTCCCCCACTAAAAAGCCACGCCGCCATTAAACGGGCAGGTGTTGCTTTTTTTTAACCTTCGTCTAAAAAAACAAACAAAAAAAAAAACGTAACTTAGCCTCGCATTATCAGCCACTTTATCAGCTTTGGAAACCACAAAGAGGGGCAGGCAGGTGGAGGAGCTAGCGACGTTGCTATCTCGCTTTTCCCACCCCTTAAGACAAAAGGGAAAGTAATGGCTTAGCTATTATCAGAGTCACGGAGAACCCCGGTTAAAAAAAATAAAATAAAAATCAAACAAACAAAAAAATACTCGCTCCGGAGTGGCTGTCGTAGTTTAACGGGAAATTGTGGTCTCATATATTTTCCATACAAGCATTGTGAATGGGGTGGGGGGGGGCGAGACACCTGCTCCAGCTGACCAGCTAGCATCAGGGAGGTGAAGGGGAGGGGGGGGCTCGCTAACCCATAGCTAACACCTGACTCGCGAGTTTTATTTTAACATTTCGATCCAAAAAAACGTGACCTCAAAGCGCATTCGCACCGGTCGGCAGTCGGCACACGGTCTCCACGGCGCGGACGAGCACCCCCCCCCCCCCCAAAAAAAAACAGCCGAGGCGGTGTTTAGCACGCAAGGCTAACACGTTACAAAGAAGCACCCTCGCTAGCAAAAACTGCTACCAGCCACACAGTCAGCCGAGCGAGCCTCCAGTGGACAAAAAAAAAGAAAAAGAAAAGGAAAAAAAACAACAACTCCCAAGCACCGCGTTCACGTCTTACAGAAATAAGAGGAAGCGTTTGAATGAGATGGTAACCAACAAATGGGAGTAAAATCAAAGGTTGTTTGCAAACCTGCTTGTGGAGCGGCGGGTGAATATGAGGATGGTGGCGGAGGTGGTAATGATGAAGCGAGAGCTTGTTGTTGGTGGGTTACAGTCGCCACGACTACGGTGGCTATGGCGCTGCCTCACCGGGCAACAGTTGCTAGAAAACTCCCCGCCAACTGGGAGGAGATTAGCTCGCCCTCATTTAGCGGAAATAACGATGATAATAGTAATAATAATGATAATAATAATTAAAATAAAATAAAAATGAACGCCTTTTTGTTCATTTGACACCACATACATACGTGGGCAGTGCTTTAATGTGTCGCTCAACTCCAGCAAATGGTGGTTGTAGGGCAACATCAGACTGGTTTAATAGCACCAAATCAGCTACAAGCAGCAACAATTATCATTCTAACACAAGTGTACATATTTTTAAACTAAGCAAAGGTGGGGAAGAAGTAATTGAACCTTGTACTTAGGTAGCAGTGGATAGATATCGTGTTTAAAAAAGGAAAGAAAAAGGTAAAATTTAAGTGAAAAGAAAAAGTACAAAAGTAAAAAACAAGAAATATTTTTTTTTGTTATATGGGCCGACAATATATCGATAACTTGGCAACAGAGCTGGACGGTATGGCTTTAAAATCTTTTCCCAAACTCTGTAATTGTCTTGAAACATACATGCAACCAATTTACTGAAACCTTTTTCATTAGCATAGTAGAATAAAAAAAGTGAATTACATGACTCAGCATATAAGACATATTCAAGCTAAATACTTTGACATCAGATTAGTTTATTACTTTACTTCAAAACAAAAGACAAAAATACAATGAATAGTCTGATTTTCAAACATGTTGGTGCCAAGTCTGGCTAGACTTTTTATATCCCCAAAATGTTTATAAAGCACAATATTATAGAGTGCTTTTTTCCCTTATTTTATTTTATTTTTTTGTGGAGGCTGGAACAGAATAATGGCATTTAAAAAAAGCTTTTTATTGCAGATTTTTGCGATTTTTATCTATTAATTTTTTTATTAATTACACCCCCTTTCTTTTATCTGTGGTTTAATCGTATTACTTTTTATTGTTGCCTGTACTGTGCACTTTGAGATTTGTTGCCCAAATGTAAAGTGCATTATACATTAAATATATTATTATTATTGTTATTATTATTATTATTATTATTAAGGAAGATGTTTTGAGGGCGGCACGGTGGACGACTGGTTAGCACGTCCGCCTCACAGTTCAGAGGTCGTGTGTTCGATCCTTGCTCCTGCCTCCCTGTGTGGAGTTTGCATGTTCTCCGCGTGCCTGCGTGGGTTTTCCCCGGGTACTCCGGTTTCTTCCCACATTCCAAAAACATGCATGGTAAGTTGATTGGACACTCTAAATTGCCCCTAAGTGTGATTGTGAGTGCGGTTGTTTGTTTGTCTCTGTGTGCCCTGCGATCGGCTGGCAACCAATTCAGGGTGTCCCCCGCCTACTGTCCGAAGACTGCTGGGATGGGCTCCAGCACGCCCGCGACCCTTGTGAGGATAAGCGGTATAGATAATGGATGGATGGATAGAAAATGTTTTGAGAGATGAGTGTTTTGAGTTACGATGTTGGCCACGGAGCAAATTAAACTTGAATCTCAAGGCACCACTTTATATGTAATATTTGAGACATTTTTGTTTGGTGGTGTGCCATGAGATTTTTCCAATGTAACGTGTGTGTCTTGGTTCAATGAAGCAGCTGAAAAACTGACCTAATAACAATAATTACAAGGGTGGATGTGGATTTTTGTATGAAATAGTCACCAAACAAACCCAAAGCAAATGCTTTTTGGAAAAAGCGATTGTTGCTAAGCAACAAGCCAAACTCCTGCATGAATCAGGGCACACTTTTGCTGGAAGAAGTGTTCTCAAGTAAAACATTTTGTCCTTTCGATTTCTAGAAGAAGAAACAAACGAAAAAACACACACAGACCGCTGCGATGAGGGATGCCTGCCGGACTTGCAATTCTGCTTTACCACAGAAATGCCTTGTCAGTCATGTCCAGGTACTGCCGCCACTTATTCAGCCTGTAAAATGATTTCCATCACGAAAGTGGTTGATACCATTGTACCGTGTCGGGAGAGTTTCAAACTTCCCCGTAAAAAAAAGCAATGACATTTCAGGAAAGAACAGTGACATTTAGGGTATTTTTTTATTGCTATCAGATCTCGTAAACTTTGCAAATATGACCAGTTTACAAAAGTTAAACACATCTTTAAAACATGTCGAAATTAATTAACCTGGTAGCAGTGGTAGCCCATAAATAAATAAGGCCAGCAATCACAGCAGCTGTTATCATCAATTCAACTGAGTGGAAAGATAATTTCATTTTTAAATACAAAAAAATGTCCTTCTACTTTATACCATTTTATTGTTTGTTTTTTCCGGCACAGAATATGTCTAGGAACACTGCGGTGAAATGATAAGTCTATCTGTTACTATAGTTACTAATGTAAGCCTCCTGGGTGGGAGACGGAAATTGATGTACCAGATTTACAGACAAAAGTATTCTACATTCAAATACAGTGAGGTCCATAAGTATAAAGTACACATAGGGCTATATTTTCGTAAGTGTAGCATGACGAGCTGCGTAAATATGCACAGACACGGGTTGGACCGAGTTTTGGTACTTTCGTAGACGCATGCAAGCCGGCGCTTTTAAGGGAGGGCGGTTTGCGCCGTAGTAGATGTGAACACAGCCGACTTGATTTGCCGCCAATAGAAGCAGCCCCTCTCATTCACCTTAAAGAGGAAATCAACCCAAACATATTTTTGCATATGAACATATTCTTGAAAAAAATATGTTTGGGTTGACTTCCCCTTTAAAAGCGCAAAGGGCGCATTGATAGTCCTCGGTGGAAGAAGGATCTAATACTCTCTAGTACGGCGAGAAAAGTACACTTGTGAGAAACTGCAAGCAGACCTCCACGGGAGGATGATGTAAAGTTTTTCTGTTTTTTCTGTTCCTAAAGGAATGCATACTCCTAGTTGAAAGGGTTAAAGAGTAAAAACATTTATGGCAAAACGCGCAGCGGGTCACAGTGACCCTTAAATTGAACAAAGTATAGAAGTATTAACTACACATGATGTGTGCCATTGACGTATTACATCCAACAAATAGTGCAAAGTAAGGAATGCCACAAGTGGGCGGAGTCATCCCTCTGTGGGGTTGCGGCACACTTGGCTGACCTGGGGGTCCATCACATTGAAGAAGTCACCTCCTGACGTTTGGATGCCAAACTCTGAAAGGTGAATCCACACCGTTGAGAAGACTTGGAAAGTTGTGACGATAATGTCCACAGGCGTTCGTTACCTGTGTTGCAGGTCCTGCTGCCTCCGAAAGTGTCCACTTGTCTGAGGTGAGTGGACTCGGCAGGCGCTGACATCCCGTCGTAGGGAAAGAAAGACTTTATCCGCCCTGGGAGATCTACAAGCACCAAGGTAAGATCTTCACTTATCACACACTCAATTAGAACTCATATTCAATTTAATTAGAAACGTTTGAATCGCTTTAATGACTATTTCTTTGACTTTTTGGGGGAATCAATATCTCCCAAAACTCACCAATATTTGCAGGTGATTGTATCCTGGTGAAAATGTTCGTAGATTTTGAAAGAAAATTGCCCCTGGTGTCACATTCACCAATCGACATGAAAATGGGTGCACATGTCGATCATATTTTGACGCAGGAAAAAGTCTCAACCACCCATGGCCAAAACTGAAAAAGAAGTTGGCCATTTTGGCTTGAAGCAACCATTTTGGGTGAATTCTAGGGCTCGTACTCACACTCAATTGGACGAAGGCATACTAGACAGAAGGGCGATGCTAAATTGCCAAGCCTTTTAGCCTACGCCATCTCATGTGGGCAGAGCATGGCAACCAAGTTTGATGATCATTTTGAGAATCCTCAGAAATTTAAAACCAAATTTGCCCAATTGACCCCGCTCCCCAAAAAACACGGGCGACACTAAACCGCCAAAGCTTTTTTTGTGTAATGAGTGCACTTAAGGTTGATGATTGAAGAGTCACCATGAAAAAGAGGGTACGAGGGCCCTCGCGTCCCTTTTCATAGCTTTAATTACCCATTGTGATGCAAAGCCCTCCTTTTCTAACCCTGTTCTTATCGCAGTGGTGTAAAATGATTTTTTTTTTGTTTTTTATTTTCTTTTTACACCTCGCCTGTCAAACCTGTGCTAGATGGTGGGAGATGTTGTCTATTTAAAGGTACAGAGACACTCCGTTCTCATATACGTGCCCTCCACCTGCCTCACTTCATCATCATCATTAAGATATGCCGCTATGTGACAATAATCTGCTCAAAACAGATTGTCAAACCGCCACCCACACATCCGCTAATGAGCTCTTCACATGCCAAACTTGCCCTTTCGATTTTTCTTTGGCAGCGTGCCATCGTCTTGTTTTCAAAGGCTGAGGAATGCGCTGCTGATGAGCTCCCACTAGTACCTGGGCTGTGGTCTGCTGCCGATTCTTGGCTCCGACCGGGCTGCACAGATGCGCCAATGGGATGATGCGGGAGGTGTGAGATTGGCGGGCAGGGGTCGATGCAGAAGATCTGGCCAGGGGGATGATCGACAAACCTGAAACATCACAGAGTTGCGTACGTCAATACGCATGAATGCGTCAATCCATTTTCTACACTGCTTTTCTGGTTACTTTTCTGGAGCTAGAGCCTAGCCATACTGACTTTAGGCGCGAAGCAGAGTAAACCCTAAACTGGTCGCCACCTAAATTGAGTGCCTTGCGTTTGACGTGGGTTCTAGGTAAACGTTCACCCAGCTTCACTTTGCGGTCATTGGGACAGTGTAATGAGGGGTTCAGTTTGAAAACGTTTTGCGCAAAAGTCTTATGACGGTATAAGCAATTCATCCATATTTATTTTTCATGCCGGTTATCCTGTTCTGGGTCGCAGGCATCTGGAGCCTATCCCGGCTAACTTTGGGTGACTGGCAGACTACGTCCTGGACTGGTCGCCAGTCAATCACAGAGCGCATTTAGAGCTAGACAACCATTTACACATTTACAATAATGTTACTCAAGTAAAAGTAAAAACTAAGTATTCTGTGACAAAAACGACTCAAGCACTGAGTCATTTGGGAGTCACTTCAGAGTTTTTATTCTTTATATACTTGCCACTTTTGAAAACTGGAGACTATGTGCGATCATGTGACTTCCTGGCTTTGTTTGATCGGTCAAATGTGTCCAAATGTTTTTCTGACAATTCACAAAGTCTGGATAAGAACCAAGTGATCCTACAAAAAGAGTAAAGAAAACACCAAACAAAGATTTTACAATTGATTTAACCTCTAAAATTACTCCCAGCACAGGCCTCCCTCTCCCTCTGGAGTTTGAATGGTATTTCTTTTCCTCTTTTACATTTTATGATTCACTTATCAAATACCTCGGCCGCTCCTTTCAGTGGCTATAGCATCCATTAACGGCGCCTAGTTTTGACCAATGAGGCGAGGCGAGCTCTGCTTTTACGGGCTGATTGTCTACCCAGAATCCTGCAGTGCGGGTTGGGGCCTACCGCTGCTTTGAGAACAATCACAGCCAGTGAGGAGCCGTGAAGCATCTGGCCGCTCTTGAGCAGGAATCCTTTACTACAGCCTTTGGAAGTGCTTGAAAAGAAGAGAATTTGGGTTCTCGCATATTCCCAAATTGTTTTTGTTTTGAAGTGAAAGAAATACTAATGTTCAAATTGGAAACATATCTAGAAAATGGAGGGATGATGAAATTATACATTTTATTTATTTTTCAGGAAAAAGATGTAATCTTGTTATTTATCTACATTTATTTAATTAGTTAGAATTTACCGTTATATTCATTCATCTTTGTTAACTGGATCTTATTACAATTGCTAGTGAGTTTGCAGCCCCCAGCCTACTCTATTTTAGTTATCTAAAATATTCTTTTCATATAATACATCTATTTGGTGCATTTCATGAAAATAATTGTCATAAAATGCTATTTAAAGAACATGCCATTACCTGTGATTGTCTTGCAGGGTGCACATAAGAGCCAAGTGAGGATTGTGGGGGGAGTTTCCTCCCTGTGGAGTAGCTGATGGGGGGGAAAAAAAGGACGACATACACTTAGAGTGCTACCAACTGCAGCGTAAGTCTAATGGATTGTGCATAGTGTATAAATATCTGCTTGGAATATGTGGGATCCCCCCCCCCCCCACATGTTTTTACATACTTGAGTATGGCTCTCGAGACGTTGTGGAGGACGCTATCAAGGTGTCTCTCCTGGCTGGTGGGGAGAGGCTAGGGTGCAGATGGTGGATGGTTAAACAGTCTGTCAGAGACTCCTGTGTCACATCAGCTGTGGATTTCATCTGAGGAAACGACACAAATTGGACATACAACAGTACCGTTACTAAAAGCACTTACAATGGATATGAACAGACCACACTCCCATGTTCAAATGCCAGGGTTTGTGAGGTAATAATAAATGAGACAAATATACATCTTTTCAAAACTTTTTGAACCATTAATAAGGTCTAAAACTTGTACATCTCAGTTGAAATATAAAGGAAATCATCTCGAGAGGGGAAGTAAAAATATATAACAGAGATAATGTGGTTGCATTAGTGTGCGCACCCTTGGATAACTGGGGATGTGGCTAGCTAGCTAGCTAACTAGCTAACTAGATAGATAGATAGATAGATAGATAGATAGATAGATAGATAGATAGATAGATAGATAGATAGATAGATAGATAGATAGATAGATAGATAGATAGATGGATAGATAGATAGATAGATAGATAGAAAGATAGAAAGATGGATAAATGGATAGATAGTTAGATGGATTAGTCACCAAAGAAGATATTTAGTTTGAAGTGTCTGAACTTTTTGTAGGGTGACATTAATATTAGATCCGACTTCATTATTATGACATTATGGATTAATTAAACAAAAGTTACTAATTAAACAGGCTATTATGCGGGGAGCTTGTCAAACACAGAGATTGCATCTATGGTGATAAAAAGAGTAATTTACGACCTGCTGGCTCTGTTAACATTTCGTAGGTGGATGTTTAAACAGAGAAGCATTTGATATTTACCACAACACGTTCAAAGAAAATGTGCAATTTTTGGTTGCTAAGGTAAAGTTTCTTAACAGTGTTGGATACAGAGAGCATAATATTTATAAGCCACTCTGCCACAACATCATTAACACGATATAGTGAAATCAACAGTATAGCTTTTATTTTCCAGTCATTAACTGGATCCTAAAAGCAACATAGAAGTCATGACCTTTTGTTTGTTTTATGTGAGCAAAAATATTGCGCATGTACCTGACAGATGTGTGTTGGTGTATTGATTATTCCAACAATGAATGTTTAGACTGTGTTTATACTATTTGTTACAATGGAGGTGTGACCAACATGAAAGCCAGCGGGCTGTCAATAGGTGAACAAAGAGCACTTGTAAAACTGTAATAATTCACAAGGCGTTGATTTAATTAGACTGCAGGTCTACCCATTGTGCCCAATTCCCATTTTCCATAATTGTATCATTCCATATACGTAATTAAAAAATAGGTGATAAGTTCAGTGTCGGATTAAAAAAAAAAAAAAATTATCTTTTGGTCACAGCATTACTTATTATGGAAATTTGATTTTTTGAAATTCGTCACTTGCACGGAACAAATTCATTCTGTATCTCAAGGCACAAATACTTTTTTTTATCGGAGCACGATGTACTTTTTAGATGGTACGACATTATAATTAATTGCAGGCCACCAAGCTACAGCTCAGGCACCCCAAGGATTCCGGGGACTTCTGTTCGAGGACCCCTGATTTAACGCATACACCCTGCTCCCTATACCTTTTTCCGTAGCTGTCTCTCCGCAGTCGAATGGGACTTGACGTGCTTCCTCAAAGAGCTGGGATCAGTGTAGCGTTTTGCACAGCCCGGCACTTGGCACGCGTACGGCTTCTAAACACACATACCAAAATCTGATTGGAAATTTTGTCATGACACAGAACCTGTTGGAAACGCGCCACTCACTGTATCTAGGTGGGTACGTTGGTGCTTGGCTCTGTCGCTGGAGTTGCTGAAGGCCTTTAAGCATCCCGGATGCTGGCACGAGTACGGCTTCTCCCCCGTGTGGCTGCGCAGGTGGATCTTTAGGTTTTCCAGGCGGGAGAAGGCCTTCTTGCAGCCCTTGAACTGTGAGAAAAGAAAAGAAAAGAAATGAAAAGGAAGAGTGCAGCTTTAATCATGCCGCGGTATTTCTCTTGCATACATTTTTTAAAAATGATAGTTTCACAGAGAAAGACCTCTCGCCTCTTTTGTCCTCCTTTGAGAGGAACTGAAAGATGTGCTCGGTGGAACTCACCACAACACAGCCTGCTTGGCCTTGATGTGTGGGTGGAAATGCAAATTATTTAAAAAAAAAAAAAAAAAAAAAGCTTAAAAAGACGAAATTTATGTAGTCTCCTATAATCACTGAAGCATAAAAACAAGCCGTAATCGCTCAACACTATCTTTCTCATAAAGCATCACATTTAGTACGTGCTTATAATGAGAGTTTGATATGCAGTGGACTGACTCTTCATTGCTTTTTTTTTAAGCATAATGATGTGAAGCTTTCAGTTCTGATGCTGTAACATCATACACATTGAGCACTCATCATTTCTTCTTCGCGCATCACAGTGTGAGGTGGTCAGATGTTACTAATGTTCTTGGATGTTTCATGTCAATTTAAAACTCCAAATCATCACATTGCAACATTTGTTCAAATGTGTGTACTTTGTTCTTGGTACTATTGAGCTGCCAGCAGGGAGCAGTGTTTATACACATGGCGGTGTGCTGTCTACATTTTCAGTCCAAATAGTTACACATTATCATCTTTTACAAATGCACTTACCAAGATACAACATTAACGCAGTGAGATCCAATAGAGCTGTATCAAAAAATCTGCCTTGACAAATAAAAAAAACAACAACAATACACACACACTACATTTAGAAGTCGTCCAAAAACATACACGTTAAACATTGAAGGCTCTGAATTGTCCGTATTGGTGTGAATTTGAGCGTGAATTCCATTTGTACCCTGGGATTGAGTGGTGACCAGTCCAGATTGAGTGGTGACCAGTCCAGAGTGTACCCTGCCTGTGAATCCCAATTATAGTGAGAGGTATGTTAAACCCTGGACCAATCGTAGGGCGCGCATTAACAAACATTCACACCTATTGACAATTTAAAATCTTTAATGAACTTAAATTGACTTTTGTAGAAGCTGTGCTCACCCTGGACTTGTTGACATCTGATCACAGGGCACATATAGACAAACAACCAGTCACATTCACTCCTAGGGTTAATTTAGTCACTGAATCTAAAATACATTTTCGAGAAAGAAGGGCAACAGTCAGGGCACATGTTGACAAAAACACATCTCTGTATGAGCTAGTATGAAAAAAGTATCTTAACAGACACGGGATGATACTAAGATTTTTTATTATTTTTTTTTGTAATGTCATGCCAACTCGATGAGCGCATAGCTCAAATATGCGACTCAGCAAAGTTTTTCAATTCCAAGCCCAGACATTTACTCTGTCTTCCTGTTCGCAGGGGGTTGGAATGTCCTCCCCGTTTAGGCCTGATGGGGAAAATACACAGAGCGTGTCGTATTTTGTTATTGTGTAGATTCCTCACATACTCTCACCACCGTGTCATTTGTTATTCACTAACTGTACTCCTTCGCTCTTCACATATTTGGAAATAATGGAGGTACTTCATTAAGAACCTCTACAGTACAGTAGTCTATTCTTACAAAAGTTAACAGCATTTGGCCTGTCTTAACAAGTACTTTTTCCATCGCGTTTTAGTTAAGATTGATGCTGTCCTGTCGTGAGACATTGTAATAAAATATGAAAGAAAATTATATAATGGGCCAATGTTTACAGAGGTATGTTTATTATTGGGTCAATCAAAAGTGAGACTTATTTTCCTTGTAAAGTGGGTTTGAAGTGTGTGACAGGGATATTTTAATTAGTTCTGTCAAACGATTAAAATCTTTTAACTAATTAATCGCAAAAGTTTCCATAATTAATCGTGATTAATCTTATTTGTCAACTACAATTTTTGACAAAGCTTGGAACCGATATTTACTTGAGTAAAATTTGGGAATTAATATGAAAAAAAAAATAAAAGTATATTTTGATCAAAAGACTTCTTATAGCTTTTTTTTGAAATCCTTGAATACGATGCTCTTCCTGTAAAATACAACTGTTGTACCATACACCAAAGACGTACAACTAACATAGTGTTTGAATTTGGCTTTGCAAAGTGCACAAATTATTTTGGATTTCTCCAAAGAGCCGTCGAGCAACTTTTTAAAGTAAAACTACGTAAAAGTCCGTCTTTGTGACAGTGACTCTCCACCAAATTTGGCTGCAAAGTGAGCAAAGGGTAGTGCCACAGGAAGTCAATAAAACGGAGTTAACTGAGTTAATTTTTTTCAATGCGTTATGAAATGTAAATTAATCTCCATAGTTAAGGCTTTAACTTTGACAGCTCTAATTTTAATGCTTTAAAAAAACAAATCAAGAAAAAAAACAAAGATAGTCCAAACTCCCGGTATATGCGGTTCAAACCTCTTATATATCATTGTGACATTCACAAATAGTTGAGCCAGTCCAGGATTATCTTCACAAACAGCATCAAACACGTGGCGAATACCATGGCAGGTACAAGTTCGGGCTTGTCCTTTACGTTCGCGATTTATGTTCACGGTGTAACAAGAGCGGGCTCCATTGTTCCCCACTTCTTCTACTTTCCGTATCAGGCACCTGTCACTCATTCCCCAACACAAACAGCTGAGCTGCTGGCATAGCCTCGCATGAGATTTGGAACATTTTAACATGTACCCAACACAATCAAGGTTTGCCAATAATGTGCAGGGAAGCACTGCAGTCTTGATGTCACCTATAAGTAAGTATAAATCAAACAGTGACAGAGACAAGCGGTAGAAATGCGACAATTTGCACACCACCCATGGCAACAGCAGCAGCTCGGAGCAATAAGTGAATATTTTCTCACAAAAGCTCGCCCGCCGCTACGCACGCTGTTAATAATTGACTCGTTGATGGCGGACACATGAAGCGTGTCTTGGCCAGAGTTGTGCATTAGTCGTCTGCGTCCTATGTAATTTCCCAGTGGGAGTGAGCGAAAAGAAACGGATGGGGAGGGAGGTAAGGAATGCAATGTGAAAGTCTCGACAATGGTAATTATTTCATGGCACATATAAGGAAACATCAAGAGAAAAGTTTGCAGCATATCTGAATGAACTCAATCAGCCAGAATGGCATTCAGTCGAGTGCAACCAAGGTTGAACTGAGAAAAAGTAAAAAAAAAAAACCCAAACCCACAGACACACAAAATAAGTGTTTGTGTTTGTTTGTTAGCGGGCTACTGTTCTGGTTCCAGAAGGAGAGATTGTATTGATGTGTTTTGAATGGATGATCTATGACATTTGGATTTGGAATGGACTGCTCAGTGCCTTACTCCAGGTGCTTGACCAAATTTTCTGCATTTTATGCATGACCAAGCGTTGTGGACCCTCATGTCACCACATTGAAGACTCCTGTGATTGACTGGCAACTCGAACCAAAATCAGATGCGATCCAGTTACCCAGTGACCCTAATGAAGACGAGAGCTATAGGAAATTCATGGACGGACGGTTTACCGTGCACTTGTTGGGCTTCTCTCCCGAATGGACCCTCATGTGAATCAAAAGCTTGTAACGGGCATTGAAAGGTTTGCGGTTCCGAGGACAGCCCGCCCAGTAGCATGTGAAGTCCTCGGCCTTCCTCTGGTCCACGTGTAGCTTTTCAATGTGCTTCACCAGCTCGTCCTTTTGGTCATAGACTGCACTGCAGTCCATCCACAAGCAACAGTGGGCGCCATAATCCTCCGTTTCGCCCTCTTCTTCCTCCAGCATTGGAATCTGGGGTAAAAAGCCGAGGCCGTGCCGGGGTGGAACCACGGGACCTTGGTTGAAAGTCTCTTGAGTCCTTATTTTGTGGTGACTTCTGGGAATGTGAATGTGGCGGTGGGAGTGGTAGGGCGGTGGAGGTCCCTGAGGAATAATACCTTCTTCGCCTGGCATTGGGGCTGACTGTAGCTGCAGGGTTGGTCCGTTGTTGGTCTCTTCTTGACATGATTTGGAAATCTTTCCCAGTGCCCCAACTTCCTTTGAATTTGGAAGGCACTGTTGTTCCACCGCCATGTTAGCCATCCGACTCTCCAGAGCGCCACCCTCTTCCGGGACCTTCTTGCCACTGCACTCTCCCAGTGGAATCGAAGCTTGTAAAGACTCTGGCACGGCGTAAGGATGAACCTGGGGGATGTAAGAGCCCCTCACACCCAGGAAGTGACCATAGCCCTCGGACTGGACAGGCGAGATTGTAGGGTGGGAGATTGGTGAGCTATTGATATAAGCCACAAGCGAAGTAGGCGAGGTGCGTATGATGGAGTTGAAATCAATGCCCATCACGTCCGACAAAGGCGACATGGAAAGCGCTCTCTTTTTTGCGTTATGCTGTCTGGGGCTACCGGCATCACCCGTGAAAAGGTACGAGGGCAGGGAGGCCGACGTGCTCGTGCCGCCAGAGGCCTCTGCGCTAGACATAGCCGTGCCGAGCGGGAGGCCGAGTTGCTCGGCGCCCTCGCTGGCCAGGGTGGAACACGGCGCCTGGCCCAGCGGGGGAAGGACGCGGTAGCCAAACGGCCAGTCGCTTCGGCCGCTAAACATTGACTGGGTTTCGAAAAGACTGAGGGTGGTGGATGCCAGGGATTCTCTGGACAGCACCGACCTGAAACAAAAATGTGGTTACACACTTTAGCTTCGCTTGTATGCTTAATGAGGCTTACTAGTGATATGGTCGCCCACCTGGCATCAAGAGGCGGGAGATAAGGTGCGACATCGTGATGATTACAAGGGATGACTGACATCGGAACGCTGGTTACCGTGAGGTTCGAACCGGCAGGGTGTCCCGGGACTTCAGTGACAGGTCTGGAACCACCGCTACCTGCGGGACAAAAGGTCTCAGAACGAATACAGAGTTCATATGGAAATCGAGCTACACACATACCGAGAATCGAGCCAAATTTGAGCCTTGTGATCAAAGTCAGCAAAGGCCCGATTGTCGACCGCCTCTAATACTCTATATTATCTTGAGTGTTTTTCTGCCCTGATCTTCTTGGAAAACGGTCGGAACCAACTATGGTATCGCACGATCAGAGCAGTAAAAATCTACAAATACTGCTACCTGGGCCAAATGTGAGCATTTCCCTCCCTTGTGATCAACCTCAACAAAGGCCCGATTGTCTCTGAAATATTCTCCCGAGTGATTATGCTGTGGTGTGGGATAAGAGTGATTTTTCTTCCCCTATCTGCTCGGAATACACTCAGGATGCCCTTTGGCACCTGCTTTTTGTCACAGGTAAAGTCTTGGTGCTATGGCAAACATACAGTCGTCACAGTCTGTGTGTTATTGGTGGTGTTAAATAATATACCACATACGATAAAAGTAGAGAACACACAGTGATTTTTTTTAAACCTCAACGTGTGTGGGGTGTTTTAATGTTTCAAAAATCAGTTAAGGTGTTCAAAATTGGTACATATATACTGTACTCCACATATTTTTTGTGCTATATGCTCTGCAGGATTACAGAGGTGCTAGAAGTGGGTTACACCCATGGATTGACCCGAATTAAACACTAGACTCTGCTCGGAGAACGTTAACCACCAGACCTCCAAACAAACCTAAATCATACGTGTTTGTTTTTAGCTACGGAATTTCCCTTGACAACCTGAGCAGGCGCAGACACCTACAGCTCTGTTAATCACTAATGAGCGCTTCGGCTCGTTCCGCCTTCCCCTCCAGGAAAACTTACTTTAGGGACCAACTTCATGCTTGGTTAATTATCAATATAAAAAAAAAAAAAAAAAAAAGGGGCCGAAAGGTCGGACGAGATGACCGCATGGGAGAGCAAGGTGAGAAGTAGGTGGCGGTTGATTACATATTTCAACCTGAAGTATGTAATGTGTGGAGACTTCAGGTGAGGTGAGGTGAGGCAGGTTGAGAGAAGTAAAGGGACATTTTTTTTTTTAAACCTGCTCACGACTTCATCTGCGTGGTGCTGATGTTGGTTTATCAATGTGGAGGCAGGCGATAGGAATATTTTTTTTTTCTTAACTACTCAAGATGCCCAACATGGCTCACCACACAAATAACGATATATCCACTAAAAATCATCAGTCTTTTGCTCCAAACTTGGTGTTGACCACACACATAAGGAATTATGATAGTAAAAATTGAGCAGGTTAACCATTTAGAATATTCGGCCAGACATTTTTTGGAGCAGATTGAAGAAGAAATATCACTCTAAATGCAATCCACACCACGGGTTATCCACCCAGGATAATCTATAGCACACCACACACATAACGATATCCCCACCGACAATTATAAATCCTCAGCCCAAAACTTGTTGTTGACCACACACATAAGGATTCTCCATGTTGAAAATTGAGTTTAACATTTACAATAAATGGTCATACCGTTTTTTGAGCAGATCGGGGTGGTAAAATCACTCTTAACAACCCAAGCATCGCAAGATAATCATTCAAGAAATCCAATTATTGTTCCTTTGCCGATATAGATCACAACGGAGGAAATTATTACATATTAGAAAGGTTTAACATTCATGAAAGCCTGCCCTGACCATTTTCAGAGAAGATCTGGGGGAAAAAAAATCACTTGTAACATATCCCACAAACCACAGGATAATCCCTCAGACTAATCTTTCCGAGACATCCGATAATCGCACCTTTTCTGACATTAATCACAAGGGAGAGAAAATGCTCGAATTTGGCCCGATTGTCGTAATGTGTGTGCCCACTTTAGGATTAGGATTGTTCAGATTTGGATGAGGTCTGCCTCAGTAGTTACCTTTGTTGGAAGGGCCTCCTGGAATGTTCGCGTCTTGCTGGAGCAGCGATGCCGTCGGCTTGATGTCCTGCTTCCCATTTGTCAACACCTTCCTGTGGAGGCTCAGGCTCGGCAGGGTCACGGGGCCGCCGTTCCGTTTCCCGCTGCTCATTTTGTTTGCGCCCGAGAAGGGAAGACCGCCCCACTGAGGGGAAGTCATGGGCACCTTGACGGACTGGGACCGGTGCCCTCTCATCTTCCCCAGCGGCGAGGACACGCCACATGGCGACGCCAAGAGCTGGCAGCCCTTTCCACTCATGGCCAAGGCCGAGTGCTCAGCGGGAGCTCATGTGGATCCGCCGTCTTCTAGGTTAGGCATGCTGCTTTTTGGCTCAATCCTGCCACGTGAAGAAGAAGAATGAACCGGAAAAGGAAAAAATAATATTACATCAGCTCGGTTGACTAAATATATATCAATTCAAAAGATGCGAGCAAATCGAATCGTTCCACTTTGGAACATATCGAGATAAGTATGGAATTGTCTTTTATTGGAGGGATAATATATCTAAAGTACTGGCAAGTTTCAAATGAATGTAAAATGACAACAAAAAAGTAATCATCATACACTCTCGAACTGAGCCTTACCATATGGAATCAAATCTTAATCCCACTGAGTCGAACCGTATCGAATCGTTCCACTTTCAAATCAAACCATCCTTGAATCATTTCACACCCCACGTCTCAAAAACCGTGTCGAATCATCTTTTGTGGAGAGTTGCCCCCTAATATATATATATATATATATATATATATATATATATATATATATATATATATATATATATATATATATATATGTATATATGTATTCTGTATTTTGTAAAATAATGACAAGAAACTCATTGCAGCATACCCTCTAGAACTGATCCTTACTGTGTCGCAGCGAATCATATCCCCACTGAATCGAACCAATTGAATTGTTATACTTTAAAAATGAACACCATGCATTGAAATACATAAGGAATCAGATTTTTTGGGGAGAGATGCACTCCCACACCTTCTGGATGAGATCGATTGTATACTGTATGACTAATAGTGCTGAGAAGAGTTAACTCACTTGGTGTTGTTGTTGTTGTGGCTGTTCCCCACGGTGACATGTCGCCTCCGCTCCGAGTGCAAAGTGAGCAACGGCAGTGGTGCAACAGGCACCGTGTTGGGATGGGTGGGTTGCGCAAATCTCAGCGTCACGCTTCTGTCTCCAGTAACTTTTTTTTCCCTCCATGTGAACTAGTAATGTGAACGTTGGAGATTTTTTCTTCACTTTGAAAAATGTTGATGCTCTTTTTGTGCACACAAATGCACTTTTCGAAATGACATATTAAAGCAAAAAAAAATAGCAGAACAAGTGCCACATGTTGTAATAAAAAAGCAACCTTTTGCAAATATGAAGTAATAATATCCTACCTTTAATTACTTTATCCTCCTAATATTGGTATTTAATATTTCCATCCATTATCGATACCGCTTATCCTCACAAGGGTCGCGGGGTGTGCTGGAGCCTATTATTTAATATTTCATTTCCCAATAAATAAAAGTATCAGAGGGCATATATTCATTCATGTAGTGTGATTATTTTTCTATTCTTTTTACCCTCAACACAAAAATGCATTTCTGGCTTAAACCTCCTTTTTGTTTGGCTTGAACCCGTATTTAAGTCATTAAGTTCTGCCGGGGCTGCAATGATTGCCGTGTGGAATGTGCTCCTGGTTCCCATGGAAACCTGCTTTGATTGTAGTGACTGATGATAGATGGTTGTAGTCTCACCTGAACAAACTACTGACATTCAATATGAGAGCTGTATCACGTATTCTGCTATGACATGAGAAGATACCCTGACAGTGTCATTCTGATAGTTTAACTCCTCATATTGCTCAATAAGATAAGCCGATCCCCAATGATAAACAATTTGAAAATGAATACTTCTCTGCCTGGGTCAATTAAAACTGAGCAACTTAATCTTGGTCAGCACTACATTGCTAGTATAATTTTCACCACTTTTTTTGGACATTCTAATCTAGTGCTTCCACATTTCTCAATCCATTCTAACAATTCAAACTTCCAAATATTCAGGAAACTTCAAAACACTCAGAACTATTTTTCACGTTCAAAAATTCCCAACTTTAATACAATTCCACATTTTCCACAAAAGAAAAAGAACAATTCAAGTGAATTTGTTTACCACATTCCAACTTCAAACTGCTCAGTTTGTTCAGGACATCCTATGGAGTATATTTCCACATTCCCAAATTCCCCACATTCCAAATTTTCCATGACAAAATTCTAGAAAGAATGCAAACATTGTACACATTTGCTTCCTCCTAAATTTCATGACTGATTCAAACCATTCCAACTTGAAACTGTTCAGATCATTTGGGTGTCAGTGGAGCTATTTGAACATCCCTCACATTCACAAATTTTGATATTCTCAGATTATGAGATATTATACAAGATGTCATTTCAACCTCTTCCATATTTCTTGTCAGATTCAAACCAATCTAATTTCAAACTCTTCTGCTCATTCAGGACACCTTGTGAACTATTTTTTCGCATTCCCACAATCTCCACTTTTTTCACAATCCCACAGTTTCCATGGCAATATTCCTAAATTCAACAATTCGCTTAATTTCAACATATATCAAATTTCGTCAGAGTTTAGATGCCTCAGCATTCACATATACGTTCTTGTAGTTTTGAGTCTAGCAACCTCTTGTGGCCCCCACAGTCATAAATTCTATTTTCACATTTTCAGTCGTCAAAAATCTAATCTTTACCCCCCCCACACACACACACACACTTCATTTGATCAAAATATTCTTCTTCACTACATCTCCAACCATTTGCCCATGTTGTCTTCTTGACTGTAATGATGAGACATCTCCCCTCTTACGCCTGCAGGGGGTAGTATTGGCACACCGATGGGTTGTCAGCTCATGGAGAAACTCAGCAACGGCAATAGGTAGGCTACGTATGCCCACACATTCTAATGAGATCCAACACAGCGCTGTCAGAGAGGTATTAATTAACAATATGCTTGTTATTGTGCTTGTAGTCTGCAGTGGCGCACAACTGCACTGCATCATACTGCAGCACTGCAAAGTAAAACTACAGTAATAAACAACCTCGACTTTGTAAACATTCGTGCACACTTGATTTTTGAAACGTGCAGATAGGCCAGGTCATTGGTCGATGAGGTAAAAATATGCAGAATAGTACTACAGTGTTGTTTTTTGTAAACTTGTCCTTCATTTTGTTATGATTATTAACAATGGTCACTGAGAGTGCAGTGCAGGGATGTTGAAACTGTGGGCCACATAAAGAAAAATGCAAGGACGCTCGGGGATTTGATGAAACATGCTAAAACCAATTCTGACCAATCTCATACTGCAGGTCGATATATGCAAAGCAGTAAAATAAACTGATTCAAAGAAGTGAATCAGTCTAAATCTTAGTTCGGTGTTATCGGTGACAGGGGCAATAAATTATTGGTATTTGATATCGTTTTTTTCCAATTAAACAAAACATGGTATCTGTGACATTTGAACTGTAATTTTAAAGTGGAAGTCAACCCAAACATATTTTTTTCCAGAATATGTTCTATGCAAGGCCCACTTGTCTAAACACGGCATTGTTATTAATATTGCGTTTGTGGAATATGACAAATCCACCTGTTTTCAGCTAGCTCAGGGGGCGGCCATTTTGTCATTCGATGTCATCTTCTGTCGACAGGAGTGACAAAATGGCCGCCATTTTGCTGCTTAACTTATATTAAACGCAATACCAATAGAATGCCGCATTTCAACTTGCGGGCCTGCACAGAACATATTCTGGAAAAAAATCTGTTTTTGTTGACGTCTACTTTAAGAATAAAAACAATGTGATATCTTGCATCATTGAAATTTATTTACAAATAAAAAAAGTGTGTTTTCATTCAAATTTTAAATTTCAAAATAACATGCATTTTTGACCCACAAAAAATAGGTTGGTGTGTACATTTCAGATACAAAGCCCACCTCCGGACAAATGAAGTCAACATATTTGTACGACAGACCAGTCATCTTCTGCGTCTTTGCACCGAAAAGCACTTCTTGGCTCCCCTCCATCTTCCAAACAAAGTGTTGTGTTTTCCAAATGTCAGAGAGTAACAGGAGGGAATAGCTTCGGAAGCTGCGGGAAGAATAACATCACACGTGTTCGCTCTTCTAGTCAACATCCAAACGCCCGCAGCAGTGCCTTGGTGCGTCTACTTCTGCAGTACGAGACAAACCAAGTCTTGTTTTTTTCCCCTCTCCTCTTCACCTTTCTTTGCGGCCCTCACATAAAAGTACAATATGTCGGAGGTAAGATTCGAGGGAGATGATTCATAAGCACAGAGTTAAAAGCTCTGCGGTGGAATTAATGCACTAATCGACTTCTCCACCACTCACAGGATCCATTTAGGCGACAGTATCGGCACTCCCTGAGGTGTCAGGACGGGCCGATTCCTCTGGAAGTTATACTGCAACAGTCACTTAGGGTAATGCACACACACACACACACACACACACACACACACACACACACTCTCCGAGCACGCACCCGTGATTAATTAATCTGCTTTTGATTTGCTAATAACGCAAGGTCAGTGAGAGCTGAGTCAATCCTTTTAAGAGGGGCACACTAAGTGTGCGAGATGTCAGCCTATCGGCGTCATCCCTCTTCATAACGGCTCCACAGCTCCACAGGCAAGTGGCGTGTTAAGCAGGCGACACACATTCTGACAATCGTGCTAAATTTGAGCGTTTTCAGAGTCAGCAAACTCTCTGAACGATTATCTTGTGGTGTGTGATGTGTTCCAAGTGACTTTTCCTCCCCGATTTGTTTGGAAAACAGTCAGCCAACAACAACAACAGTCAACAAAGCGGTTCACATGCATAGCGACAATCTGGTTGGATTTTACACATTTTTACAAAGTTACGATGGTGTTGGGTGTGTTAAGAATTAAGAATGAAATTTCCTCCCCGATCTGTTCAGAAATTGATCGGTAATGACAATCATAAATATAAAGCAGGGTACACACATACATATATGTACATACCGTATATATATATATATATATATATATATATATATATATATATATATATATAGCACGTCCGCCTCACAGTTCAGAGGTCGTGGGTTCGATCCCGGCTCCGGCCTCCCTGTGTGGAGTTTGCATGTTCTCCCCGTGCCTGCGTGGGTTTTCTCCGGGTACTCCGGTTTCCTCCCACATTCCAAAAACATGCATGGTAAGTTGATTGGAATCACTAAATTGCCCCTAGGTGTGATTGTGAGTGCGGATGTTTGTCTTCGTGTGCCCTGCGATTGGCTGGTAACCAATTCAGGGTGTCCCCCGCCTACTGCCCGAAGACAGCTGGGATAGGCTCCAGCACGCCCCGCGACCCTTGTGAGGAGAAGCGGTACCGATAATGGATGGATGGATATATATATATATATATATATATATATATATATATATATATATATATATATATATATATATATATATAAAATATATGTATTTGTTTTTTATAGCATATGTATGTATATATACGTGTATCCAGCTTCCTTCCATTGATCCACCTCCTCCTCTGCCTCTCTTCTGTCACGAGATGAAGACGAGTGTGAGGGAGATGTTCTTCTGAGCATCCTCCATCTCCATCCATCAATCCGACGCGGACATCTCTGACAACCTTTGCGGTTAAAGTGATGTCCTCTGCAGGCTTTGCCTCTTTATTCAACTCTCCCCCGGTGTGCGTTTCCGAACAGGATGACTCTTCATAATAAGAAGCACCGCTGACTTTTTGGAGCTTGTCGCCATGGCCATGGGCCTCCTTTTTAATTTTAGTGCACAATCGGCGAGGTGAGGCCTCGGGGTGCGAATGCTGCACGCTCACACTTCGTCTTCTTGGGTGTTATTAACGCTGGAGTAATGAGACGATGGCGAGCACTGAGGTACAGCTCTTGCGCTCATCGTTGAGAAGGGAATGTGATAACAGCGGTGCCTTGAGACTCACGAGTTTCATTCGGCCCTTTTTTGCTTCGACTTGCTAGCACAAACTTGTGATATTAGCACTGTATGGTTGCGCTAAATTCAGTTCCACTCACTTCACAATAAGATGAAGTCCGACGAATAGTGAACATTTCTTCAAAAAAGAGTTGACGTTTTAAGCTATTTACTGCCACGTCCAGTCGAAGTTTAATGTCAACGTTAACACGAAACAAAGAGAATTGCATGTTGTGTATTTAGAACAAGCAAACTATGTTTTTCCTTAAGGAGGAAATCAACCCAAACATATTTTTTCTACGCAGGCCCACTATTTGAAACAAGGCATTTTGATAAATATTGCGTTTGTGGAATAAGAGTTAATCCACTTTGTTTTTAGCCATCTCGGGTGTGGCCATTTTGTCACTTCTGTCGACTGAAAATGACATCACAGTTGCTCAGGGCTCAGGTAACGACCAATCACAACTCAGCTGTTTTCTGAAGCTGAAGCAAAACAAAAACGCAAAATTGTGTTCTTTGGGGGGGGGGTGGGGTAGCTGGAACGGATTACTAGATAGATATCCCATCATTTTTTGGTCTTGAACTCATAGCTTCTTCATAAACTCAAAATGACAAACTCAATTTTATTAGTCCATGAGGGTCAGTGCTCCTGGATGAACTGATAACGTAAAGGTACTAAAATCAACAAGTTAAAGAGAATTTGTTCAGGTAACTCCGAAATACGGACGTATACTACATTTTTTGGGCACAAAATCTTGCGAAGGTTCAAGTTGACATAGATGGACATGGGTGTGTCATTAGACCCTAGCCTGGAGCCCCCCGGCCGGTTTCCCCGCTTCATCCATCTTCATTAAAACAGTTCTCTCCGAGCAGATGGTCATTAACAACGCAGCACCCCCAACCCAACACTTTTTTTTAGCACCCATCTCTTGATGTGCGAGGACATTACCTAGAGGACACCCATCATGTGTCTGAAGCCCAGAACATAGTAGCTGACATACCACCTGCTAATGACCACTGTGAGGCCACAAGGCAACCGCCAGAGATCTTCCAACAGAGATTCCTGTCTTGAGCATTAGATAGATGTACTAACCACTAATCCACTGTAGTGCCAGATCGGTAAATTTCCAGAAACTTTCCGTAAACTTTCTCCGGAACGTTTACTGAGCAATTCAGGGAACGTAGAACGCTTTCCAGGGAAAATGCTAACTCCACAGAGATATTGTAATGGCGGGGAAGATTTACTTTCCACTAAACCACCAGCTTCTAGATTTGGAGAATATCCAGAAACTTTCTAGAAACTTTGTACGGAAATTTTAGCTGAAGGATTTAATAAATGTTGAACATTTTCCACCGCCCCCGTTGCTCCCCGTCGACAAATATTCCCCGGCCAAATTTAGGTCCCGGTGGATAACTGCCTGTACCGTATTTTATGTCAAAATACGCAACATATATAAAATCCATGATATTTATTATCAGGCAGTAGCAGCCTGTGTATCTGTGCCCTGCGTGTGCAAATTAAATTCCGTATATGTGTTCCGACAGTATATATGGAGCTGTTGTTGCGTGTCAGACAAACATCATCAGGTAGACGGGTGGTGCGCGCGGAGGTTCAAGGGTGACGCAGCAGGGCATCGGAGAGCACGTCATTTGTCTTCTGCTGATTGTTATCCTCTGCTGTCGCCCTAACAAGTAGGTGACGGGCATACATCACACACGCGCACGCACACACAGACACGGGTGAAGAGGGCAACTAGCTTCCTGTTAGTTACGTGGCCAGACGCTTGTGTATTCTGCGCCGTTCCCGCAAACAAATGGCCTCATTAGCGTGCCTTCTAATGGCAAACTCTAGCCAGAAGTACCCCCAAAATTGTACATATATAGTCAAAAAGTGATTTTTTTTTTCCCTACCCTCTGGAAATCATCCGGTATTTACATACAGTGCACCCTCATTCAGAGCAGACTCACCCGCTTTTGGTGAAAATCCGTGAGACACGCAAACCGTATATATTTTTTAGGGGTAGTTTTGCCACTCTTGCACCCCTTGGATTGACAGACTAAGGGTGTGACTAATTACATCAGCACGACGTTTTTTGGTGTGTGTGTGAGAGGTTTATTTTTGGGATATTTTTTTCAATGAATGTGAGCAGGTTTTTGGGTATGAATGTTTTTTGGTGGGCGAGTGATTTTTTGGTTTAGTGTGAGAGGTTCTTTGGTGTGGCTGAGACATTTTTTGGCGTGTGTAAAGCTTTCTTGATGTACTTCTTCTGTTTCTTGATAAGTGAAGCTTTTTGGGTGTGTGACTCATGTGGGAGATTTTTGAGTGTAAGAGTTTTTTTTATACGTATAAATGTTGATTTTGGTATGGTTGAGAGATTTTAGTGTGTGATTGTGAGTTTGTGTTTAGTTAGAGAGTTTTTAGCGAGTGTGAATGTTTCTTGTTGTGGGAAATGTTTTAATGCATGCGGGAGTTTTTGGTTGTGAGCAAAAGATTTTTTGTGTGTAATTTTTCTTAGGTGAATGTGAGTTTTTTGGTAATTTTTTTGGTAATTTATTTGGTGCGAGAGGTTTCACGTTAGTGTGAGTTTTTTTAAAGTGGGTTTGAGTTTTTTTTGTTGCGTGTGAGAGTTGGTTTTGTGTGGGACTTTTTTGGTGGAAGAAAGGATTATTTGTGATTTTTTTTGTGTTTCTGGTGTGGGAGTTCTTTAAATGTGAGGTTTCTTGGTGAGTTAGAATTTTGTATTATAAGTGTGAGAGTTTTTTCTTCGGTATGTGAAAGGTTTTTAGGTGAGTGAGAGAGGTAAATGTTATTTTAGCTTCATATAATCTGGACTCGGTACTTCAACAATGTTTTAATTTTTTCCCTGGTGTTTTCTCATTTTTAATTATGCAATTTTATTAGCATTCATATAGTTAGCTGATTACCACTTGCACTTCATTTTCTTTGTGTTTTTTCACATTTTTGAAACGCTACCTATTGTAATACGTTCTGAGTGACTGACTCCCAAGGGGGAGAAGAAAAAAAAAAAAAAATCATGTACGAAATATGAAAAGCAATCACATTTTCTGTATCAGTAAGCAGGTCTGATGTAGCCGGAGGTCATTCTGGCTCTCTGTCGTTGCTTGGGGATGCGTTTTTGCAGCCCCCCTAAGGCTCACCTAGTTAATTAACTTTTTCCACCCCCATTTGAGCTATTAGAGCCATGCAACTTTCTCTGCTAATTCTCCGCACGGTGAATGAGACGCTGTTTTTTTTCCCCTCCCTCATTATACCTTTTGTTTGTGTGGAACGCGGCACCAGAGCAAACGCGCTGTCTGCTGGAATTGTGTTGAAATACGCAGCAACACTTTAAACACATTGAAGAGTTTTGACACAGTTGAAGTAATGGGAAAGACCTTGAGGGGGAGGGGGGGTTGGTTTTGCACAGAATGAGATGCATTTATGCCAAGAAGCAAACGCTTGAATGCTGTGAAGAATTAAATCTTTTAAGCGTGGGTGCATAAGTGCGAATTTTCTTTTAAACAAATGTAAAATGTAATAGCATTTTATTATGATACTTTCACAGAGTAGACAAACAAGCATTCACACTCCAATTCACACCTATGGACGATTTAAGTCTTCAGTGATGTTAAAATGGCTGTTTTTGGAAAGTGGGAGGAATCATCTTTGGGAGAACATGCACACTTCCCACAGAAAAGCCTCAAATTTGACATTTTGAATCACAACACTGCTATGTTGCCGGAATGGAAAATATTAATTGCAAGATTTTACTCAAGTAAGCTTTAAAAACATTTTTAGTTGAAAAATACGATTAATCGCGATCAATTATGGAACATTTTGTGATTAATTAGTTTAAAGAATTTTAATCGCTTGACAGCACTAATATAAACATATATATTGTCAATGTTAATGAATAAAAAATTGACTTAGTCAACATGTTTTGTAATTGTAGTCATTTATCAAAACAAACTTCAAAACAAAACAAAACTTACCTTTTATTAATTCACTATACCAAAGTGCCTTGAATAAAAAAAGAACCTGTGACTCTTTAAAGCAAACGATAACTCGGCCTCGTGTTGTAGTCATAACGATGCACTTTTGTGCCTTTTCGATCTACATCCGGTTGAATCAGTGAGACAAGTGCGCTCCAAATAGAGTCCAAGTGCGATGTGAGTGGAGGCGAACAAGCCCCCAAAAACTTTTACCTCCTTTGCCAACTCTCTAGGTAACGAGCGCGATCATCCACCGCTACTCATATTGTATATGTGACCTCGGTGTGAGTTCAAGCGCTTGTCTTTTTGCATTTGGTCACACAGGCAAAGGGAAAACAATATTCCCTCAATGCATTAATTGTGGATAAGATGCATGACACCCACCCCAAAGAGCAATTTAGAGCACATTAGGCGTGATGGTAAAAAAGAATGACAACGCACAAGTACAGTGGAATGGCTTGAAAGTGGTAACATTTCAAGGGGAAAAAAAAGTCTTCAAAGTCAAACAAAATTTGGGGTCCAAACCATCATCGTGCATCAAATCTTGTGAGATTTGAGCTAAGTGAGCGTCTCAACAAGGGTTTCATGAACCATGCGTCGAGACCCCAAATTTTGCAGTTTTTGCTTTTTCTTTGGCTTTATTCGTGATGTCACTGCAGAAGGTGACCAGCGATGGTAAAAGAGGAGAAATGTCACGTAACATATCTGTCATAACAGGATGCCCAAGAAAAAATCTTAAAAAATTTGAACAGGATGTCGGCCATTTTGAACAAATTGAAAGTGAGAGCAACTTTCCAAGCTTTTATTTTTATTTTTTTGCCTACGCCATCTAATGTCGGCAGAACATGGCGTGAAAGTCAGCTTTAACGTTATTTAGTTTTACGCGCGGTTAATTTCTTATGGCTGTTCAGTTCATAAGGGCTTTATGGAACAAATGAATCCTAATTGACATGATTTCCTATGGGAGCAGTTGCGTTGAACCTCCACCGTTTTGCGCATGTGCGGTACCGTGAAAACGATACACTGACCGCTTCACATGCCGACGTCCTTGACAAGTCCACACAGCCAAAGGTTCGTCCGTCTGTCTGTTAGTGGCCTGCTCTGTTAATCTTTATCAAACCCGCCGGGCCGGCCGGACGCGTCGGCCGGCGTTTTACGACGTGCGTAGCAGTGGCAGGTAGAGCTGTTGTTCACTACCTTGCGCGGGAATAATAGATCTGTTTAGCGTTAATCAATGTCTCGCGCGGGCTCATTGAGCAGTGCACTCAGCATCCCGCTTTTGTGTCAGAGAGCCTTTTAATCTAATTGGACATTAAACTCCTGTCATTATTCCTCATGCGCCCGAGACTTATTTACGGCGCCGCCGCTTGCTTGTCTTTACCTTTTCATTACAGCATGACAGTCTACATCAGCAAAGTCATTAAAGGGAATGAATCAAAGAGGCGCACGCTGACGTGTGGCTGAAATGCGTAATTTAATAAAACGCTCGCCGGGCCCGCACATCATTCATGTTGTTTGCGGCAGCGGTGGCAGCGGGCTTGCAGGTGAGCTAGGCTAGCTGCTAAGAAACGACATACAGTGGATGTAGAAAGTCTACACACCCCTGTTCAAATGACAGGTTTTTGTCATATTAACAAAATGAGATGAAAAGCCTACTAGAACAACAGTGAAAAAGTTTTGAAATGATTTATCTTGATGTCTTTTTTTTTATATGATAAATCTGTACAGCTCAATAGAAAAAAAAAGAAATATTCTACAGAGGGGAAGTAAAAATAAACAACTGAGATAATGTGATAGCACAAGTGTGCACAACCTCTTAGAACGAGGCACGTGGCTGTGTTCAGAATAAATCTTCAACATTCTGCCACTCAACATTCAAACATGTTAAATGGCAGTCAGCACACAACAGCCACTATATTAAGTGCCCCTTAATAACTCCAAATAAAGTTCAGATGTTCTAATTATTTATTTTTTTTTGCTTAATGTACTTCACTTTCTTGGTTACAGTTACTTATCCACAGTTGCTTTACAAACTGGGATGAGGCTCTATTCAAAATGAACCAATCATAATCAAATTCAGGTTAAATAGGAGTCAACTCACAACTACTACCAAGTCCCTCGGATGAACCCCAAATAAAGCTCAGCTCTTCTGTTAGGCACATCCTGACATGCATTTATTTCATTAACTTTAGTTACTTACAAAATACAAAGTAGTTACAGTTACTCGGTTACTTTTAGTTAAAGTCACTTAGATAGAGTTAGACTGCGGATATAGCTGTGTTCACAATTAACCAATATGGAAAATGAATAAAATAAACAAAATGATGTAAACATTGAACATAAAAAAGTTACAATATATTTTGGAATTAAATAAAAAAATAAATAAATACAAAAGTCTTTACATTATAATTGCCGGTAAGTAAAAAAAATGGCGATTCTAGTCTATGGTTTTCACTTTCGTAATTTAAAAATCTTACGTTCACTTTTTGAACATGAAACACCGCAGTTGGGTTTTAGGTAACACGAGATTTTAGCATTTTAAACGACTTGCTCTAAATTCACTGTAACAAACACAAAGAAACATGCTAACAGAAGTGCTTCATTAATCTTGGGAGGGGGAATTAAGCAAACAAAGATGGCTCCATCGCTAATATTATCCTTTTAGCGGGTGCATTGACAGCCACTGTCTCTCTGGTCTTGTCTAATCCAACAATTGCACAGCTCGAGGGTCTTGGGGGGGGGGGGGGGGCGTCCTCGTTCATTTCCCAGTGTGCACAGAGCAGCTGGAGATCGCCTTTCATGGCTGTTTAAGCAAGCACTTTAAATGGAAATGTACTTGACTTATAAAGAGGTGTAATCATTGAGTGTTTGAACTCCACTCAATGTCTCTGTGTCCCTGCGATGAGTCACCTCATGGACCGCAGACCTGCGTTTGCCCCCCTGCGTCCTTAACAGTCATTTCTGGGTTCTTTAATTCTGATCTGAGATGTTTTTTTTTTTAATTTGTCCGCCACAATCCTCCATCGCCGTACAACGATTACAGCCAGTGAACATTTCATTAGGCTAATATGTCTGTGTGACATTATTGTGCTGAGCGCACTGTTTTCGTCACATTGCATGGCAGTAAAAAAAAAAAAAAAAGGGGGGGGGAGAACCCACCCACACAAGCCCCTCAGAAAGCAACACAATTAATTAAGTGTTTCAATGTGACGCCTTCTTGGCAAATTAATTTGTTGCAGGCAGCTTGTAGATAGTTGTTTACTTCGTTTCATCACCGCTGCAATTCGCAGTTTTACATTGATCTACATTAGAATGTATAATGTTCTTCTACAGTATCGACCAGTGATTCTCAAAGTGTCATTAATTATAGCAAATCAGAAAATAAACCACTATAGATTCTCCAAGCGGGATTCCTTCATTACATAAAAGCAACAACACCATTGATTTCCAAAAATACCTGACAAAAGCTGACGCTGATGTTAGCTCTGAAATTGTCAAATTCCCAGTAAGATGGCCGACGACATCGGCAGTAATTAATTTGTCATGGCAAACCAAGTTGGACATGCAAAACACTTCTGTAGCGATTCGTATGCCTTATTACTAGGGCTCGACCGATTTAATCGGACGACATTAGCTCCTTTAAAATTGACCGATTTTTTACAGATAACACTGTAGTAGAAATTGCCCTTTACGATAAATAAAATGAGGATCTCGTAAGACTATAATGATTATTTCCGTCACACTTTTCCCACTGTTTTCTCTTTGTCTCTGCCTGGAGCTCACTTGCCGCACTGCATGCCGTGACGCTCAATCAGATGCACTTTGCACGGGAAATTAATTCCATTATTAAACACGCTGCACTTCAGAAATTTCAATTAGCGACGGCAGCTTGAGGAGTAGAAAGGCAAAACCACATCAACCCCCCCCCCATCCCCCTCCACCCTGACGCATGAATATTGTATTAGATCGACAGTGTCACCGCCGCACCGCACAAGTCAAGTGTCCGGAGGTGGGAGGTCCGTGCCTCGTGGTGGGCAGATGGCCACAGACAACAGGTCCATGGATGGAGACTACTTATGCAGCCATCAAGAAGCCAAATGTATTTAAGTGGCCAAAATTGTTGCCACGGAGAGCTCTAACACAAAATGGCCACTTTAGTTAATGGGCTTACGAGGCGTAATGAATGGTGGAAGCATACATGAGTGGGCTGCTCACATACACCTGAATTAACACCAGTGACCTGCGTACTTGTTTGGAGCAGGGATTTGCACAACACGGGGATGATGTTTTTTGACATTTTTTGGGGGGTTGACATAGTACAAGCAATATTTTTGGGGGACTCAATTGTCCCAATGCATTTCAATGGGTGTCAATTATTGCACGTTTTTGTGGACATGAATTTTGTCCCTATTGAAAATTGCATTTTTGTCATATATCTGGTTAGGAAATGAGTGGTCCCATGTGGCCCCCCAGTCGCACTAATGAAAAATTGTGCACCCCCCCCCACTATTTAAGTTGCCCATCCCTGATAAACATCAATAACTATGCCCAAATATGTACATTATAAAGTAGGTAGGTGTAAAACGCAGGATTACAGAGGATGACATTAAATCATTTTCAACAAAAACGAAATAGTTCTTGGTTGTGTTCTTCTTCTTTCAAATGTACACCTTCTCAAACAAATGTGCCGCCATCTAGTGGGTGACAGCAACCCCCCCAAAAACAATTTAAAAATGTGTTATGTAGTCATGTGTTATTTAATAGTTAAAATATCAGTTTATAGTATTGCACTTTATGAAAACATACAGTAATGATGACAATTTTTGCTCCAATTCAACAGACTTTGTGCTGCTCCTTCTATTGCGCGCTCCTTGGCCTCCTGGGCGCAGTGTAATACAGACATACAGATATAAAGTACATAGATGCGGTCACTCCTTAGTAAGCCGCAGTAATATTAGTCATTCCTCACGGAGGATAAATAATATATTCCAGTGCGTATTGTTATATTATCTGTCCACCTGTGTTGCGACATAGTTCATGTACAAATATCTGTTGCTTATAACACCACAACACCAATGCTATTCGTTAGCCCACCAATTGTGTTTTGCATTGTTTGTTAGCATTAAGCTAAATCAGTGAATGACTGCTTGTATCTTGAAAAAAATGATAAATTCGGTCACCAGTTCTTCAAATGCCCCCCACTGTGGTTCGGCTAATCAGCCTGCAAGAATTTCAAATGTCTTCTCTCCCTTGCATGGAATCAAATGACAAATACTATTGCAGTTTCCCCCGTGTTTATTATGCTAATATAGACCATATAGGCCATAGCATTAGCTAGCGTGAAAGTAATGCTAAATTGTCAAAGCATCGTTATGATGGAAGAGGGTAGTTTTTTTGACCCGGTAAAGGACAAGCAGCACTGTTAATTTCTTCATTTGCCATTCGCTCATGTTTTTTGCAGACTCGAGCACTCTTTCCAGTTGGCTACAACGTCCCTCGTCGCCACCCGACCACGAGTCTCTCTGCGAGAAAGAAAAAGAAGAAAAAAAAAAGGTCAAAGCAATTTATATGTGACACAGACTTTGATCGCTTTGTCATCGCCTCGGGGCCGAACCCGCCTTTCTCACCGGTACCATCGCCTCCACCGGCACGTTATTGACAGAGACGGACGGACGCACGGGCACACGTACACGTGCACACACGTCAAATGCAGTCTGCATGAGCAGGTGAACAAGTCGATGCCGTTCAGCCTTTCTTGTTTCTGTTGTGTTCAGTAAAATAAACAATACGGAAAGGTTTAATATACATTTTTTAATTTGTAGTGTGTTATGATCCATGCACAAACCTTAGTGGATTAGCCGAGAAAAATGTGTATATAGGAGAACAAACTCACCGGACACAACATTAGGTACATCTGCTCAATGAAAACTATGAGATTTTGGGGACTTTTTGTTAATATGATGAATTTCTGAATCCGTCTGTCTGTCCTTCTACCAGTCCATCTATCAAACCAATCTATAAATGTTCTCGAACTCTCATAATGTCATAGAAGTGAAAAGCTCCGCCCATTTCCTCATTCTGAGTAAGCAAGCCGTGCGGTGTAATTGTTGCCTGTAGTGAACACCTGTATGTTGTTTAGACAATAACGAGGGATGATAGTGAGGCTAGAAACACTGGAGAAGCCTTGTTTTGTTCAAATCAAAGAGTACAGCGAATGAAGAGCGAAATTCCAAATATCTGCTCAGAGCGTGCCATCGTTGGCCACAAGTAGCATCAGACATCCTGAGGTGAGTTTGTGCAGATTCATTTCCACCTTTAAACCGGTTCAGTAAGCTCATTTTTGTAGGCCTATCGAATGTATCGCTCATAGCTGTGAACTTGTGAGTGTGAGTGTGCAACAGATGGTATATGATAGCGTAATGATGATGGCTGGTGCCAGTTTATTTTAATTTCATGAAAGGTTGTAATTTTTAGAGGTGGTTGGGGGGATGGGATTCTGCCTGACAGTGATGATACGTAAAATATGAGTAAACACTACCGCTGTGTAGTGTACAGTAAATCCACTTCCATTGTTTGTTCCGGGTTCGCAGTCCCGCTATTTCACAGATTTATTTTGGTACAATTTTCCATCTTTTTTTTGGGTGTAATTCTGCTGTCTGCCATGAGGTGGCAACACACTATTGTTTCACAATAGTTGAAAGAAAAAGAGTGACAAGAGGAAGAATTTCCAACACAGCGTAGTTTTTTTCTCAAAATTAAGTCAATGTTAAATCCTCCGTAATCCTGCTTTTTATGCCACAGAAAGCAGTGCAGTATCATCGAGTGCCGTTTTTCTTATTAAAAAAACTGCCAAAATCTTTTGGGAGGCTTGAACGAATTAATGGCATTCCCATTCATTTCAATGGGGTAGATACTTTGCGCCGCGAGGGAGGTCACAACATGATTTCAACTTACAAGTCAAGGTATCTCTGTACTTCCATTGACTTCATTAAAATGTCAAGATTGTCGGGTGCAGAAAAATAAAGACACGGCAGATCTACTACCGGCGCAATGTAATAGATGATGTTGTCCATATGTGGCGTTATTTATTGGACACATCTGTGCGGCTTACGAGTGACGTGAAGAAGTGGGGCTGTTTGCGGGAAAGACCAGGAGGCAGGAGCTGCCTTCATGAATACCCATCATGCCATTTCCACTGTGATTTATAGAGAGTGCTGCCAAATAGAGAGGAGGGGCGCCAAATGACCTTCACACACAAACACACGGGGGAGTTGTGCAACCGAAACGTGTTCACTGAAGAGGTTAATTATCGTCATATGGAATAATGATGTCGTTTGCGGAAAACCTCCCGAGAAAAGAAAACATCTCATCGATATAGTTTATTTGATAGTTTTTAAAAGCAAGATGTACATGGGACACTCGTGATGTCATCACGACATTAAATGCGTCGTTTCAAATTTAGCGAGCCGTCATGAATTGCAAGCGACCTTTTGTAATGACAGTGATGTTGTTTTGGCTCGGCCCGTCTGCTGCTGGCTGTTTGTGGACAGCGTGCTGTTTGCCTGATGTGTCCAGATGTTGAGTGTCAGCAGATTGTTGTCTTCACGCAGCACGTTCGGCTGCTTATGTTCAGCTCAATTTTGGCTTTGTTTAGACTTTTTTTGCGATGACGACAATTGATTAAAAAAAAAAAAAAGAAAATGTAGTGTGTGTATATATATTTTAAAATGACCAGTATAATATAGTATACAATTGCTTTCCAACAAAATGCATGTATCTCAGAAATATTTTATCTGGAAAAAAAAAACAATGCTGTATTGTAATTTTCTGACCAAAGTATTTCGCTATCATCACCGTCCGACATTTTTATCATCATTGGAAAACAACATAAAACGTTTTTGTTTCAGATTAAAAACAATATACTGTGTGAGTATTTATTTTTACCCGAAACAAAACATTGCTTTTCAACAAAAAGCGGGGTACCCCATTTTTTTTGTTCCCATTAAAAAGAATAGTTATCGTTCCTGTACAAAAAAAAATATCACCTAATTATGTGCGATTTGTTTGACTTAAAAAAATCTCTTTAATCAAATACACATAAAGGAAAATTGTTTTTAAAATCCAAAATGTGCTTTTTTTGTATTTTGAATGGGAAAAAAAAAATTGCACAAAATGTGGAAAAAAAATGCTTTTTATTGGACAGCAACAATAGGAAAGTGTGTTGAATGTCTTAAAAAAAAATAAAGATGCAAATGGATTTTTGCACACAAATGGTGGAGCAACACATGTAGACAGATGGTAGAATACTAACAGGTGTATATTCTTTATCATCTTCAAAAAATAGACTAATAGTAATGAATCCTATTGAGTCACAGAGAATAGTGACGGCAATAAAATGTACCATACTTTTTATAGTGGCATTAAGTCCAGCGCAGTCGCCCCGCCTCGTCAACTCCGACTCGCTGCTTTCCCTCGACATCTCCCATCTTCTTTTCCTCCGATCTTTACAACTGCATTAAGCAGTGCTGGAAATCACTGTGTCCCATTTGCCAGACCTTTTTACTGGAGGCTCTTAACACTCAAGTCCACAGATCATGAACCCAATCAAGTCGGGTAATTTGCGTTCAATTTATTACACCCGGGCTGCGCCGCCATTGGTCCGACGGCCTCCCCGGTGGCACAGCCCGGTCCCATTGAAGCACCATGGTCCTTTTTTGTTATTGGTCTTTTGATTTATACGACCCATCGCATCGGGAGTGGCCAGAGACCAGAGAGAGTGCCTGGTGCCCACCAAGAGGAGAATAATGTACTCGGCCATTATGAGCTCCCTTGTCAGCTCACGGCAATATCATGAAGAAGGAAGATAGAGTGACTCGTTCAACTGCAGACATTTGCCGCAAAGCTTCCAAACGGGGTGAAAATGATCAATAAATCGGATTTGCTCACGTTTAGAGTCTAACGGACGACACAGTGCCATCATGAAACCTTTACTGACTCTACAGGCAGTGTTTACGGTAACATTTCAACATGCAAGTGTAAAAATGACAGTTAAAACAATACGCGTCAGTCATGACTGATGCAGTCGGTGGCAAAGATGCGCATGATTCATCCCAAATCAAACTATGTCATTCTACTAGAAATAAAACCCGTAAAAAGCTGAGAACCCGGA
Organism: Filicampus tigris; assembly: GCF_054856515.1. Classification (NCBI taxonomy): domain Eukaryota; kingdom Metazoa; phylum Chordata; class Actinopteri; order Syngnathiformes; family Syngnathidae; genus Filicampus; species Filicampus tigris. The sequence continues at coordinate 13,216,072 of NC_141231.1, read as the reverse complement.
GAACGGCTCAGATTCACAAAACAGGTCAGCCGTGATTGGTCGTTGTGAGCAGTTGTGATGTCATTTTCACTCGACAGAAGACAAAATGGCCGCCGCAGAGATGGCTAAAAACGAGTACATTTTGCTGCTTAACTTGTATTCCACAAACGCAAAATTAATCAGAATGTCGTGTTTCAACTAGTGGGCCTGCTGGGAACGTATTTCTTGAAAATATGTGGCATAATCCATGGTATTACATATGTTGAACCACTGGAGGGCAGACTATGCCTGTGCAATGTTACTGCAGGGAGCGCACATGAAGTGTTGTGCAGTCAGTTAATAAGGGCGGCTCCGGGGTATCGCGGTAGAGAACAGTGGTCTTGCTTTTTAATAGAACCCAACATAACACATTAAGTCGGTACTTGACCCAGTTGGGGACAAATAGAGGGAAGGATGAAAATCCACTTCCTTCCTTGCTTTGTCCGTCCTTTTTTAAGACTCTGTCCGTCCGTCCACAAATTGGGCGTGCGTCCAGGACATTCCGTCACTGGGACGGAATGCCCATCTCTGCTTACCAGATGCCTCTTGTTTTAATGTAAAGATAATAAAATAGACCATGATCTCTCTTTAATATTTCATTATCACTTTGAAATGAGACAAAGCAAGGTGTCTGTTGTCGGGGGCGCCAGTTGCACGAGAGCGATGATAACTGCCTGTTCCTGTGTGTGTGTGTGTATATATGACCTCGCCTAAGGAGAAATAGGCAGACACTATAAGCAGCCATCACCTTGTATTTGAACTGACTCCTTGCTTTGATAAATCATATCCCTCATTATTCTCAAAGTCTCTTCTCGTCTATTAAAGGGTTCACGTTTTTCCCTTGACATCATCCTTATAATGTTCAAAACCTGCGGGGGTCTTATTTGCATGCTGTCTTTGCATATCCATGATGTGCTGCGAGCTATTAACCAGCAAGTCACTGTCAGTCCCGGCTTTGCCGTCTTTTTAAAAGGCAATAAACAGAATTTGGTGTCTCCAAACAGCTTGTCTAGAGCATGTGAGGGCTGTATAGAAAAATTGCCAGGATGAAAGTGCATGGCTTTAAATCTTTGCACCTGAACCTGTAAGTTGAATAAGCATGATAAATGGATTAGCAGCACAAAGAGAGAATAACAACAGTCTTTTGTAGCGTGCAAATTCACACGGGCCACCTGAAGCAGGCGTGGGGGGGGGAGAAAAAGAAGAGGATTTCGACGTAAAACGCGGCAGACTGTCTGCGTTGTAATTCCTCTCTTTCAAATCATAAATACAAGCAAAAAGAAAGTGAGGAATGATGTGAGGCCCCAAAGTCATCCGTCAGACTGACAGCCTTGAAATGGAACAATAGCGCCGTCTCCTCCCCACCTGGGCCGCACGCTGCTTTACTTAAATAACTCTTGTATGCATGAGATTGCTTCCCAACGCCGAAGACGCCGTATGGCAATCGAACGAAACGCCAAGGAGAGCAAAAAGTTCCCGCTACCAACATGGAGCGCTAGCATGATTAATAAGAGCCGGGGGGTAAAAGTTTGAAAAGAATCTTAAAGCACTTTTATTCCTGAAAGGTTAAATAATGGTTGGCATGGGACTAGAATTTAAAAAATATATATATTGTTATAATGCTCCGCTTTAGTATCAGTATCCTAGCTAAATTGGGCTACACACATACCAATAATCAGGCCTAATTTCAACATTTTCCCACCAATTGCGATTAATCCCCAAACTACCCGATTCCAAAGACTACCCTGAGCCAGGTTACACGCATTCCAGTAATTATCTTTATATTTTAGCATTTCTCCCCCATCCTGATCAAACTCAACAATGGCTTGAATACAGCATGTCTATAAAAGATTGTCCTGAGCGATTATCCTGTGGTGTTGGGCCTGTTTCTTCTCAATCTGCTCGTAAAACAGTCCATATGACGTTATCTACATAAGCATAACTGGGCTAATATTGATCATTTCCACCCCCCCTTTCTCATCAAAGACGGCAAAGGCCTGATTATTGAATATCTATAACATTTTATCCGGAGTGATTATCCTGCCGGTGTGGGGTGTGTTATGAGTAATATTTTCTTCCCGGTATGCTCAAAATACGATCAGGGCCGACTATGGTAAATGTGAAGCAGTGTACACGCAGACCGATAATCGGGCCAATTTTGGATCATTTTCCCAACGGAATATCTTTTCATTGTTTTGATTGTCCACGAGGTGCCAAGAATGGGAGAGGATTTCAGAGAAATGTTTATGAGCATGTATGAAAGACTCCACCCGATTATCTCGTCCCTCTAAAAGATTATCCTGAGCGATTGATCCTGCGGTGTGTGTGGTCCACCCCCCCCTTTACAATTTGGTGTGGCTCATCCGTTAAACATACCTACTTCTGAATCGGGATCATTTCCCTTGTAGAAGTTTGCCAAATGAGTACGGTTGTCCCGTTTCAAAAAGAGCTGAAAGTGCAAGGGCAACTGTGGCTCTCCTTGCCCATATGTGAGGGCATTACGGTGTGAAGCCAATTGAGAATAATGCCTCAAAAATGATGTTAAAACCGTAGAGAATCATTTGGAAATAAAAGAGGACAAATTGTGCTTGCTTGTATTGTGGCTAACTGAAAATAAGAACAAGTGATGAATCTTTTGTCTTTTACCAACGCTAATCACCTGTCAGTCCCGAATAGGCGCTCGCCTTGTCCCGCCAAAAGTAACATTGCTCGTACATTGCGCTGCTTTTTAATTCATCCCCAGACAGAATTAATGGGATGTAACGCACCATCAGGTTCTTGTCCTTCTAATTGTCACCCCTTCGGCTCCGTCGTTTGTCAGGCGCCCCAACTGTCTGTCGTTTCTTTTGTTGAAAGAGAATGGGGCTGGGCTCGCATGGAGGAATCCGTTGGAGGAGGGGAACTTCACTTGAGGAAATTTTGCATTCAATTAATCATCTATCCATCCACTTGCTATAATACCGCATTTGAGTCGCAGGTGAGCTTGTGCCCCATCACAGGTGACTTTTGGCGAGAGAAGCGGGGCACGTGCTGGAATGCTCTCCAGCACCCACCGACCAGGAATACTTTTGCATTTTTTAAATTTCGTTTTGACTTTGGATTTTAAAATTCAGTTAGTTTTTATAGCAAGTTTGTTGGATTATAGTAGTTTTTATTTGTTCGAAAAATGCTTTGTTTTAGTTTATTTTTTATTTATTTTTATTATTTTATTTGTTTTTTCTGTTACTATAAGGCGTATTAGTCGAATGCAAGATAAAAATAAGATCACTAAGTATTGTCTAATAAAGTAAAGCTGGACAAAACCCAACAAACTCTACGCACGAAGGCCGGAGCCGAAATTGGAACCCCGAACCTCGAAACTGTTAGCCAGATCGCCGGCCACTCATCCACCGCAATAAATCACACGGGATGAATTTAAAACGCGTGCGCTGGCCACCGAGCAAATTGAAGCGTGCGGAGTACATGCAGCTGTCAAAAGGAATGGTCACACACGAGCACGGGCGTTCATTTTGTCGTTGGAGAAACGAACGCAGGTTATGTCAATTTTGACACCTTGCACCGACGCTCGTGTGCACCCAGCCGCGGTCGCGCCGCATTACAGCGCTAGAGAGAGAGCGAGAGAGACCCATCTGGTAGCTTTGCAAGTGTAGCACTCAGCGGACTCTGATTTCATTATCTCAGCGTGTTCCCCGTGACCCGCAGAAAAAAATGACATCTGATTTACCTCAAGATCAATTTGTATGTAAATCGGAACGTAACCGGAGGGCAATAGAGGTGTGGCACAACAAAAGCAGTTTTTTTTTGCGGGGGGGGTCGTCAAGCGCGTTGGTGAGTTTGCCCACTGAGAGGCCCTAATGGAGCCCATTTTCAAGTGATGGGACCCTTCGGTGCACTGGACCTGCACGCACCATATGTTCCACTCCGTGTTCTGTGCTAGCGTGTTGCTGGAGGATACGACGTACCAAGGAAATTGGTGTTGGGCTGCAAATTTATTGAAATGTTTATCAGGAGCTAGTTGAGGAGAATACTGTAGGATTCTTTTTATGTACTGTACCATAATTTCCACACATTCATGGTTTACTACTAGTGGAATGCAATAAAAGACCCTGCCTGTAATTAATAACTTCATTGTTGTAAACAATCAGGGATCATGTACATTTTTTTTTATTCATTATGTATTTTTTTTTTTAAATCAGCTATCCGATTTTATTCTGCTAAATATCAGAATTGGCACATACCTAAAAAAAAATCCTTATCGATCCGCACAGTAAGTTGTAAGGATTTTAGGTATGATATTTTGTGGGTATCCCTTTGTATTTTCTGCCATACGAAACTAATCAGAAATAAGCTTAACATTTATGTATGAATTAATAATCATTATTTTTTTACATTTTTGATCAAGAAAATGTGATCAAACCGTAGTCATGAATCCGATTTTTTCTTTTCGGTTTTAAGTCTGCTCTCAACTGTAGAGCATAAAGAATTTAAAATCACATTTAGCACATGCCGTTCTCAGCGGATACTGTATTTTAATTCATTAATTAACAATGCTTGAATCTTTAGCACAAAAATCCAACATTAACTTGAGGTGCTTATCTTTGAAAGTGTACAACTTAGTGGTGATCCATATCAAGATAAGTGGACAGGCTTTCTAATGTTGTATTTATCTTCATTACTGCGAGTAGATGGCCGCACAGACTTCTGGACAATCTACTTAAAGCCGGCGGTAATGTAAATAAATGGTTGTTGATTTGATTTGTTGTGGCTGTTTTTTTTTTTTTTTTTTTTTTTTTTTTTTCTCCTTCAATGTGGTTTGCCATGCTGGTCAGGACAACCCATTTATGTTGATGGTAGATGGTGAACCCTCAAATCAACATTTACAAAGCACTTTAAAAACAACCATAGCTGAAGCAAAGTGTTGTACACGAATACAAATCATAAGCTAAAATAATACTAAAAGAAGTTACAAACAATAAAAGATGAAAACAACATTTATGATAATTTATTTGTAGCGTTTATAGCGTTTGACATTAAATGTTAGCGTTCTGATAGTGGACTATAGCTGACGCGTATCAGGTTTTTATCCACATTTCGCAAGATGTCACGGTGCACAAGTCAACAGGGTGGGTTTTACAAGGCCCGTTGAGACGAAATACCGTAAATTCTTTTTTTTTTTTTTGTTGGATTTTCAATGCCATCCAGGCCTTGATTTTCATCAAGGCACAACAAAAGTGACCTTAAGGAGAATGCATCCTTTTTCCTTGGTGGACATGGATCATCTGCATATTAGTGAAAAGACATACCATGCTTTCTTAAAATGAAACCCAGATGAAGCCTGAACAACAGAAACAGCAGGGGCCCTAAAATTGAATCCTGTTGAACACCGTAAAACAGTGGGACAGAGTGGGACTCAAAATGACCAAGGCAATTCCATCCACCCATGTTTTTTTATTTATTCTTTTTTATTTCTGCTGCTGTGATGCACACCCAAATTTAAATCAAATTCATGACTACAGTATTAAGTATAGTCGCTTTGAAATGTAATTTGTTTTTCATTAGCCTTCTGCACATTCACACACACACCTTTGACTATAAATTATAGCTGACGGGAGTTTGTTCAGTGATCCAGCCAGCCAGTCCCAATTTTCCATTCTCAGGGCCGCGGCCATATAATAAAGTTTTTTTTTTTTCTATTAATGGCTCCATCATCTCGGCCTGACACTGATGGTGGACACCACCAATGGCTCACAAAACAAGTGAGCCAGAGGTTGGCTTGGTGTCACAGCCAGGGACAAGGACGGAATTGCTGTTAAAGTATTCCTCTACTATATCGCGGCTCATCATTTATGATCATGCAATAGCTCCAAGTGATTGTGATTTTATGAGTTTTATACTATACAGACAAGTTCAAAATAATCAGTTTAAGTTAATTTTAGACTCAAAACTTCGTATAGGTGTGAATGTGAGTATGAATTCTTGCTTGTCCTTATGTGCCCCGCTACTATCTCATCCATCCCTCATTTGGAATCGACCTGCAGGATCTGTGTGGGATGCAAATGAGGAGAAGGCGGTTTTCCAATCATATTTTTTTTTCAAGAAATATGTTCCCAGCAGGCCCACTAGTTGAAACACGCCATTCTGGTTAATATTGCGTTTGAGGAATAAGTGTTAATGCACTCGTTTTAACCATCTCTGGGGGCGTCCGTTTTGTCTTCTGTCGACTGAAAATGACATCACAACTGCTCACAACGACCAATCACGGCTCAGATTCAGAAAACAGGTCAGCCGTGATTAGTCGTTGTGAGTAGTTGTGATGTCATTTTCAGTCGACAGAAGACAAAATGGCCGCCCCCCAGAGATGGCTAAAAACGAGTGCATTTTGCTGCTTAACAAATGCAAAATCAACCAGAATTTTCCTACTGGGAAAATATTCTTGAAAAAAAAAACGTTTGGGTTGACTTCCGCTTTAAGGGCCTGATTTGTTCAAATTGTCAGATTGTCTAGACTTTAGTCCATCTGCTGCTTTTGAAGATTCCACTGTGCGACGGCGAGTCACCTAAAGGCCCGTCGCCTCTCGACGTCAGTGCTCGGGTCATAAATGAAGCACTTGGAGCACAGTGAGCCGCCGTGTCCCTCAGGCCATTTAACTCCTCGGGTAGCGCTCGGCTCCAGGGATAACGGCCCTCGTCTGCAAAGTCCACACACACATTTCAGCACGGAGCTGAGAGCTGATGATGACCTATTTCACTTTATATCTCCTATAAATTACGCCATTAAAACCTCCTTAAAGGCAGAGAGGATTCAACATCTGCTCCTCAAGGCTGCCAGAGCGCGCCGTCTTTGGCCCGCCAGACAACAGCGACCGTATATACAGTATGCGCGCGCGTGTGCGTCTATGCGCTTATTATCTGCTCCCTGCTCAGGAGAATGGACGCCGTGAGCCGTGCGGCGTGTGATGGACTGGTAAAAGTTCCCTGGGAAAAAGAAATGAAATGGATGGACACTATTAAAACGAAGCAACTCAGTTGAGCCACAAGGGATTGTGTCTGCTGTGAAACATAAAAGTCCCACAGTGGAACGTTACCTATTGAAACCCACTCGGATGTAAAACCAAAATATGATGTCCGCCACAGAAAGGTTGTAAAAGAAGGTTGTCTCTCGTCCATTGCTGGGCTACTCACATAAACGGGCTGCCGTGTGTGTTGACTTGATTTTTTTTTTTTTTTTTTTTTAATAACTCCAGTCAAAATTGGAGTTAAGAGAGTTAGCTGTGATAAAACAAAACATTTTTGTCATATGTAAAAACTGCCTGAATGACCTGACAATTATATTTTTATTAAGCTAGAAATGACCATTCCTGACAGGTCATCAGGTAAGTTGATCGCCTCTTGTCTTAATAGATTGCACATTTCCAAAAAAATACAACATTTAACCGGTCACATTTCATGTTTGGCAATACTTGATCATGAATAAGTCATGCTAGCAATGTAGCTGCCTTGGGCAGAGATGAGAGGGGGCGGAGGCTGAAGTGAGGCTACATTAAAATCTTGCTAGCATGGATATGTATGGGGGGATCCTAATGTTGTGGCAGTCGACCCTTGTAGGCACTTCCCATCTTTGCCTTTTTTTGGGGGCGCGGGGGGGGGTCTAATTATTGCCTGTTAAATGGGCATCTAGTAAATGGTGCATATAATGATGCGCTTGCACAGAATGAAGTGGCCACCCGTCCTCCTGCTCGTGCTGCTGCTGGGGGGCTAACACGTAAATTGGCCTCCTTGCCTTCTTCCCTCCACTCATCCCTCATGTTTTTTTGGGGAGGGCTGTGCACGCGAACAGAGTCGCGCCTCGGGTTCTGTCGGGATTAATGGCACCGGGCTGAGTTCCGCTTTGGTTTATAGCCCTTGTCAGTGGCGCAGAAGAGGAGGAGGTGTTTAAAAATAGCTAATTAATTACCTCCACCAAGTGGAGGTGCTTCTATTAGACAGGCCAACGCCCTGTCTAACAAAAATGTAGTGCTTTGGTGCCAAGAAATTATGTTGAGGTGAAGGCAGGAGCTCCTATTAGACAGGGCTTTACTAGTAAAGTTGTGCTATGGTGGCATATTGGGGAACTATATATAGGCCAAAGCCCTGTCTAATATACAAGTAACCCTGTGTAAAGGTAAAGTGGAACAATTTAGTAAAGTGGCGCCAAGGAGCTATGTTGAATTGAGGGGAGGAGCTTCGATTAGACAGGCCAAAGCACTGCATAATAGAAAAGTAGTACTTTGGCGTCAAACTCTTGTCTAATAGTACAGTAATGTAGCACTTTGGTGACATCTTGTGGCTTTTTGGTGGAAGGAAATATGTTGAAGTGAGGGGAGGAGCTTTTTAGACAAGCCTGAGCCAGTCTAATAGAAAAGTAGTGCTTTGGTGCCAAAGCCCTGTCTCATAGTAAAGTAATACTTAGGCACCATCTTATGGCTTCTTGGTGCCAAGGAAATGGGTTGAAGTGAGGTGAGGAGCTTCTGTTAGACAGGCTGAAGCTGCGAAAACTAGTGCTTTGGCGTCATCCCTTGGCACCTGCAGGCAATTATAAACCTTTAGTGGCATCATTACTCAATTTTTTTTTGCGACAGTCTTGGTCGATATCCCAAGTTGATAGCTAAGCCAATGATTCTCAGTATGGAGCGAGTACCACTAGTGCAATGTGGGCTCCCTCTAGTGGTATGTGAAAGAATCACTGAATTGTGTGTTCATGCTGTGCATAATGTTAGTGACTTCAACTTTTTTTTAAAATATATTTGTTAGTACACTTCAGTTGTATCTAACCTTCATATACAATAAACAACAAAAGCAAAAATTATTTGGTACTATATTATAAAAGCACTCTAATGGTCGGTACAAAAGCACTCGTGATTGACATTTGTCTTTCCCGTCAGGCCGCGCTTTCTCGCCGTTGTTCATCCCCACGTAAATATCAGTGTTGAGCATCTCGTCTGCGGCTTCTGAGAAAAGCCCGGGCAACGTTTGCTGACATTTATCTCTAACTGAGAACAACCTTTATAAGTTATGAGAGGCTGTAATGGACCTGTCTGTTTAAATGTCGTAACACCAAAGCTCATTATAGGCACCTCAGTGGCCTAATGGGAAATGGAAATCAAGGGAAGTTAATATAATTATATTTTCTATAAAGCAGAATGTTAGAGGTTGCTATTTAGAAAAAAGTAAAACATTTTGGTTTGGCACCATTGTACTGTGAAGCGCTTGCGTGCCCACATAGGCAGCAAGGATTGTATTTTCACTCATGGAGGAAGCACTTCCTCACCAAGTGATCATTGCACCTTTAGAGGATGCTGTTTCTCATGGAATAGATTAGCTGGTAGGAGATGCACATAACTCTAACTTAAATTGTGAGAGCAATCTAAAATGCATTCCTAGAATAAAAAAATAAAAAAAATCCCTTAAAAAAAAACTTTTTTTTTTTTTAAATCTGGAAAACCAACCAATATGTTTTCCATATTTTTTTAAGTACCATGAACAAAACAATGTTTTTTTACTCAACAAAAGTATGTATGGTCAGTTTTTGGGGTAAAATGTTCTCATTTTGTCTTTATTTTTAGTAAAAAAAATGTTTAACCTCTTAATGGCCGGACCAAGAAATTGTCATGTTTTGTTGCGTCTCGCTTACATTTTGTCAATTTGATAAACACCCCCAAAATCCATGTTTTTGCAAATCAACAAAAATGTTTCTCTTTTTGTTTTGTAAACATAGCTGAAGAAAGATCTTTTTTTTGCCACAACTCAAAATCTATGACAAACAAAAAGATGATTTGCTTGTTTTTCCTGTACATTTTGCAATATGATGACAGAGAAACAGCCACAATATTTCCCATGTTCTTTTTACTTTTTGGTGAAAAAACAAAACAAAACAAAATTTTTTTTAACCACCATTCAAGTTTTTAAACCAAATATATTTTCTGTTTATAAAATGTTTCAAAAGAACATTTATTCCACTTTTTTAATCTAGAAAAAAAAGTTAATGTTCAATGTTTTCTATAATAGGAAAATACAAAGAAAACATGTTTTTTAGTTAACAAAGTAGTAGTAGTAGTCTTACTTTATTGTATTACCTTATTTATAAACAAAACTAAGAACACTTTTCCTTGTGTTGAAAAAAACATCCTAGTATGTTAGATTTCATTTTCATCTTGACTTATATTTGTTAGAGCATTCTGACTATTGTTGACATTGTCAGAATCACAGCACACGATATGACCTTGACTTTTATGATTAATGACAAACACAGACAAGGATATTATAAGTGCTTATCTTGTCATTAACGGATGTGCCCATGAATCATAAAACACATGCTTAAATTAGGCTCCATTAATTATTCCAAGATTAGAGGAGAAAGATGTTTTTTGTCCAGTGATTAATTAGATGATCTATGTGCCTTTTGTGCATGAGAACATGTCGCCAAAGTACTAAAATGTAAATTTCTGTCATTTTTCTGGTTTATTTTAACAGACGCACAAGCCAATAATCCACTTTTATAAACTACACACTCACACTAATTGCATGTTAAGGATATTCATACATATCAGTAAATTGACGCACATACAACAGATGGGCTATAAAACACGCTGTAAAATACTAAGCATGCTATAAATGTTTCACAGTTGTGTTTCTTAACCTCTAATGTTTGTTTTTCTATCGCATCACAAGTCACATTGAATGGAAAAATAATATAGGCTTTAAATTACAGTGTAAACATAACATGGGGCAAAGGATTTAGTAGGAAATTGTAACTAGAATCCCCCAAAAATCATGTCTCTACTAAATCCTGGATTTTTTTTTTGTTCGAAAACCCGACTGAAAAAGATATGAAAGCAAGCTCTATCACAAAAGTTATGTGCAAAGAAAACAAACTGAAGTTAATTTTTTGAAGTTAATCTGTTGTTTTTCTGTACAAAATCCTACTAAATATTTCCGAGACCAGACTGCTTGACAAATAAATTATTTACATACAAATAAAACAACATTTAATATGTACGTACCGGGTAATGTAATCTGTATATAAATCCCCAAAAATACATTTTGTACTCAATCCTGCACTTTTATGTACAAAATCCTGCTACCTGCGAGACAAAACTCTTTGAAAAATTAAGTTGTACATAATAATAGGCAATCGTGAACAAATGTGAAGAATGTAATTGAACCCCCCCCCCCATATTATGATTGCGCTTTAATATACAATTATTTATTCAAGATTGTCTTCCCATGTATTTTTTTCACAAGCAATCAATTCATCTATTTGACAATAAACGATTACATTTATGATACATAAAACCATAATGAGCAAGTAAGTGCACTGTAGTTCAGGTTTTCAACAAGAGTCAGGTAAGATCAGCACAGTCACCCAAAAAAAAAAAAAAGTCAGTTTGAAGCTTAATCTTATGCCGTTATGTACAAAATAGCTGTCTGACCAAATAAAAGTTAGGTTCATGCAAGTCAAGCAAGCAAATGAGGCTTAGTTTTTGAACAAAAGCGAGCGCAGGGTGACCGACTCGTGCGCCGCGTCTGGCCTGGCCCGGCCCGGCTTGCCGGCTGGCGTTCCCGGGAGCGACTTCTAAGCGGGCGGCACCGAGGAAGCGGCAGACTGGAGCTGCACACTCGAGTGCGTCCGCCTGCTGAGGGCAGCTGACGCCGGCCGCTGCGAAAACGAGACAAATGGCACTTGTACCGTTCCGGCGAGGTGAGGGCTGCCCCCCCCCCCCCCCCCACACCCTCCCGATAACGCCTCCTGTCCTGGCGACGCATCTCACCTGTCCCTCAAGCGCACTCGGCCCGCTTTGCTGGTCTCCTGGCAACGCCGACCCGCGAGTACGCTTCGTCGCACAAAGACAAAAGGATGAAGCGCCTCATAGAAAACACAACAGGACATATCTAGCTGTTCTCAAGCTGGGATCAAAACTATTGTACTTGTGAGTTTAAGAAAAAAAAAAAATCTCACCTTTACTGCTCTTGAAAAGAGATAGCTGTACTTTTTAATTGTTGCTTTGTCAAAGGCTTGTTTTTCACCCTTGATAGCAGCAAAATGGACGAACAGGAACCAGGAAATATAAAATGACGATGATGCATCACATTCGTGAGGTAGCGTAGCGCCTCAAAGTACAAGTAGGCTAACCCGACTTTTGGGTTTTTAAAGATACGAGCTGTCGTTAAGCTGGCGCGGTGAAGCTGAGTGCAACAATACACAAAGTTTACGGTTGGGTTCGATTCAATACTTTTGTGTCACGGTTCGATATTTTTTTGGATACAAACAGACAGATTTATCAATCACGGCGGCTGACGTGTTTTCTGAATCTGAGCCGTGATTGGTTGTTGTGAGCAGTTGTGATGTCACTTTCTTTGACAGAAGACAAAATGGCCGCCCCCGGAGATGGCTAAAAATGAGTGTATTAAAACTTATTCCACAAACGCAATGTTTATCAGAATGCCCTGTTTCAACTAGTGGGCTCGCATAGAACATATTCTTGAAAAAAAAAAAAAAATGTTTGCGTTGACTTGCTCCTCAAGCAGCTAACATGATACTTTCTGTTCCCGCTCTTATTTGAAACCAATTCACGCCACTTCCGGAGCACTCCTTAGCTGATTGACGCTAACTTCACGATCTCTTCGCCGTACGTTAAAGAACGTCACACAACACCAAATATTGTTGAAGGTTTTTTTGGGGGGGGGGGGTTATGCCAAGAAGTCTCAAAAGTACGGATATATGCTGCATATACTGTCAATTATTTGTATTTCAAGTACATTTCAGAATCTTTACTTGTTTTTTTTAGTAAAGTTGTTGAGTCAATACTCAGTCTTTTTTTGTTTTGTTGACACAAGTATCTTTACTTCTCCTGAAACTACAGCGCGTTCGTACTTTTACCACCTCCGCAGAAACAAACGGCAATTTAGCGCGCGGCCAACGGCTGTGACCGAGCACATGTTCCGAGCGCATGTATTGATGGCATCCTTTGACCCGGAGTGTGGCTTCCGTTGGGTCTTCTCGCTGTGCCGCCCCTCTGGAACGGATTACGGGACAGCAGGCCTAACAGCTTGGGCTGGTGCTACCCTGCGCGGCTGCCATCCTGCCTTCAGCGCTGCAGATGCGGCCTCACTGGCGGCTGCTGGGAATGAGCTGTGAGGGCTCGTACACCCTGCGCTTGGAAAACTGCTCTCTATAATCCCTGGAAAAATGGAACAGAAATCATGCGCTATATAAATACAATTCTATTCTATCGTATAGTTTGGCAGCGTGGTAGGATGGAACTGTACGTTCTCGCATTTGGTTAAGCAACTTCCCCTGCCCTGCCCTGCCCTTGACATTTGGATTTTGGCCTGTTTTGCTGCCGCTTCTCCTCTCTCTTCCCCTGTCTTTTGTGATTTAGGGCTCTATCAATAAACTTGACGTAACTGGTGTTTATAACACAAGTGGTTTAGGTCCTAAACTGGACCACGGTGAGCTGGAGCGACCCAGGCCGCTCGGCGGGAACTGTCGCAGCTTTCGGCTCGAGCTTGTGTAACGCGCGACAATACTCAACAAAAAGCAAACAAGTCTGACATCCCTCCTTTGACACTTTCCCACGGGAGTCTGATAAAGATGCCTTTGCTGTGAAGGTCACTTTGAGGTTTTTTTTTTTTTACCTGCACTTCTGTAGCCAGCATGAAATCCATCACCTGGCACCGCCATGGTAATGGACTCATTTTTTTCTCCCTGGTTGTCGGGGAGGCTCACGAGGGACACTGGCGTGGTTCTGCTGCTGTGAATTATTGACCCTGTGCCAGAGGGGAAGGTAGAGGTCAGCGCCGCCAATAACAAAAAGGACACCCTTGAGCCTTGGACCTAAAATGCCAGGGGTGGGGGGGGGGGGGGCACAGAGCAATCAAAGGGGACATGGTAATCATTAAAACCTTTTAACTTTATATACCGATCGACCAATCAGTAGAACACATTAAGAACCGTAGATGCCTTTAGAGGTCAAAATAGTGTGCTGTTCGAGTCTACACAGACACCGTATTCACATTGGTAATACAGTGGTGCCAGACAAGCCGAGCCGTAGTTTTATCTTTCCCAGAGGATAAAGAATATGTCTCTGTGAGTATTGTCATATTATTTCTGTGTGTTGCTCCACAGTTTGTGTTAAATGTCCAATGCTTAGAAGGTTCTAACACCACACCACGTTGCTATTTGTTAGCCCTTCTATGGCGTTTTGCACCTTGTGTAAGTATTAAGATAGCAAAAGGCAAAGTTGTGTGGTTGTTTTTAATAAAATATGTGTAATTCTCTTTGTTTTATGTTTATAAGTAAACTTCAACTGGGAGCCTGAAAACTTTTTTTTTTTGCCAAATTATGCGAAACTGCTGCATGTTAAGTGGGTTGGGGAAAAAAAACAGCAGTTGGGAATAAAAAATACAGTGAATGTAATGACCCCAAACATTTGACCTGTGTACAAAATCTCTTTTTCTAAAATTAGTTCCTGTTTTTGCCTTTTTTTGTTTTGTTTTGCCATGTGACATTTCAACCCCGAAAAAAACCAATAGATTTTTGTTAAAACTGCCCAAAGGAAGTACAGTATAAAATTCACTTTTTTGTATTACTTTTTTTTTGTATTTGTATTTGTGGTTGTTAAATGGCTAGAAACAGACAGTGTTGGCAAAAGTTCTCCCAACTTAACTTAAATCAACTTTTTTTTAGACCACTTTAAAAACAACCACAGGTGTAAAAGCAAAAGTGTTATACATAAGATCAAACATAAAACACATTAAAGAACTTTTTTTTTTAAAAAATGTTCACTACAACATAATCTGCTGATATCCTATACAGTATTACAACTGTGGCTATTTTTGTTGTTTTTCAGTGACACCTTTCAATCAACTACAGGGACAACTACTCATTTTGTTCTTCAAATCATACAGTTTCACTTTGAAACCGACTCGTTCAAAGTCAAATTCAAGCACCATGTCGAGCAGCTAAATGTAATAGTTTATGTATTTTTAAAACTAAACAAGATGTAAGCGTTGTGAACTTGTCTCAAGTGGCACCTACCTGTCATAGCAGTTAACAAAACGGCTAACTAGCCGATTAGCCGTTGAGGCTAACTAGTGGAGCCTGCCGTGTGCAGGGTGTGACAGACAATAACTCTCAGGAATTTTGTACTCTTTTGAAGCGAACGTGTTTCGTATTCAATCCAAAAACACTGTCTTATAACTCCATCGTCACTGTTGCACAAACAAGCTAATAGACACTAGCGCGACGCACCGCTCCTTTTAGAACTCTCAGCTCCTTTTAGAAGCCAGCGAGCGTTTTTTGTCTGGGCTTAGTATCGGCCATAAAAAATAAATACTCAAGTAAAATACAGTTTATACAATTCCCACTACCGGAAATAGACTTATTTGGCCGACAACCGGCCTGCTAGCGCTCATTATTTTTTGGCTGGTTGCGATGGTCACCATTATTCTCTTTTAGCAAAATCCCCTGAGAGCTTGTGTTTATTTTAGCTGCCATTTTCTCTTGCCAAGCAACATCGCTTCACATTTTTTAACCACGTTATGCAACATTTTGGCAACAGGGTCTCAGGATAATCTTTTTCTTCTGCATGCTGTGCTGTTGTGGAGCTGTTAAACGTGGACAAAAACAGAAAAGCAAAATTGGCAGCGACTCTACAAGTTACATTTTCACACCAGACCAGGGAGATGATATTATTCTGTTGTGTATATTAGCATGCAGCTGGGTTTTTTTTTGTGTATTTGCCAAGAGAGTGCATCAACACGTGGTGTTTGAGCTCAAGGACTGGAGTGGGCAAGGAAGGACGACCTGAAGCCAGCTCAATTCAGAGACAAGATGTTTTCCTCTTGTAGAAGGGCCTATCATTATTATTTTTTTCTATTTCTTTCTTCACAGTTGATGACAAGTCTCAAGAAAGAAACAGTGCACCTACTGTAAATTCGCAAAGGTTGGATCAAGTCAACCGGACAGTTCTTGTTTGGCAAAGATGTTTCACCTCCAATCTTCCTGCACGCCAATCAGTTGTTCACTAGTCTTGTGGCACAAAAGATCTTGTTAGGGCCACTCTTCCTGCGAAATGTTTGGTTACATTTTCTATCCATCCATCCGCACTCAGGTGCCGTGTGCGAAATATGGGCCATAACTGCTTGGGTTTCCATGGCAACGGCGGTCTTGAATGCCCACAAGCAAGTGACAAATGCATCCAATATGTTTTGGCGTCTCGAAAGCGTGGAAGAGAGAGTCCGCTCTGTGTTTCTGTGATCGGATCGATGGTCAATAGTTATAGTGGAATTTCCGTCCGTCCATGTACAGAATTTGCTGCAGGCCATTGGAATAGAAATATCAGGGGATATCAGTCAAAAGCGCGCGATTGATTCAGTCATCATTTCTTTAGGCCACATAACGTATGTCGTATAAGAGATTCAAACCCAGAACTTCAGAACTGTGAGGCAGATGGGCTAACCACGATTCCACCGTGCTCCCCATTATAATAAAAATAATCCTCTGCCGATCCTGTGTGATCGGATGGTAAATTTGCTGGATTATTCTTTGTGTGCCCACCAAGCATCGTCAAATTAGACCACCAGTTTCTTTAAAATCCTACACACATGCAAATGATTATTTTAGAGTTTCGATAGTTTCTGGTTGACAAATCGCCTTATCTCTCTCAAAGCAGCTCGCTCGAGAGAGTCGACCCGATAGCTCCCTTTGAGGGACAGCGTCTAAACTGTAACGACGCTAATGATTTCACATTCGCTCGTAGTTATTTACGGCTTCTCTCGACACAACCTGTGATTCACTCACCGTCTTAAAACCTGTCTGGCTAATTTTTTTCTCTTTTTTTAAAAATTTTTTGGCATCCTTGCAGGTGTTAATCAGCCCGAGAGCCAAATAATGAGGCGCTCCTCCTCGTTGATCTACTGTATTCCTTCTGCTGCACTTCCCCTGCTGTGATGATGTATAGACGCACTCCCCCCCCAAAAAATCTTGTACCAAGGCTTACTAGAGGAACACAAGCTTTCCTTGGAGAAAATGTTGACAAAAATCAACCCCTTGTGGTTAAAACCAGCCATATTTCCCAATATCTTTGACTAATATACAGCTACAGGAAAAAGTGTATGAAACCTTTGGAATTACCCAGATTACTACATGAATTGGGCATAATATAGTCATTGAATATAAGTAATTAAACAGCCGCAAATGACTCTGTAAGTTGCTGTCTTATTGGTAATTTCTCAAAGAGGATAAAGAATATATGCTTGTGATTACTGTATCTGTCCATGTTATTCCACATGTGTTAAAATGTCCATTGCTTGAAGGGTTCCAAAACCATGACTATCAATTCTAACAGTTGTAAATGGTGTTTCCCATTATGTTAGCATTAAGCTAGCGGGCCATTCTTTGGCAACGTTATTTTGTTGTTTATAAATACACAATGTGTAATTCTCATTGTTTTACGTTTATTTGACAGTAAACTTCAACTATGACCATTAATCATGGTGAAACCTTTTATTTGGAAAAGAATCCACACTATTTACTGCTGCTTATTGTGAAGTGAGTCGAATTGAGGTTACTGCCACCAATTTCGGCAATTAAAGCCGAGGAAGTGGAAGCTTTAAGCCAAGTTGCAAACTGAAGTGAAACCTTAAGTTTTTAGCTTCTCCGCACCAACTGACACATCAGAGAGTTATCGTCTCATTGTGCATCTTTTTTTTTTTTCCCCCTCCTCGTAATTATACTTTATCGTCACCATGCGAACATTGTAAACACAGAAGCGCATAGTTGTTGATTCTGAAATGACCAGCCTTGCGCTATCTGCAGTCTCCTGCTAAGCCGTATTAGCTTAGCACGGACCTCACACTGAGACATTTCCAAGGTTCTCCGCCACTTCGGGCCCAAAAAGTCCTGATAACGATGAAGCATTAGACGCCGCGCGTGTACAGACGGAGCTGGCGTGCTGGAAAATTGGCCCGATCGGGAGGGATGCGGCTTTATTATCACAATTGAACGCCAAAAAAATAAAATCCGATTAGGGGGATTTTGACCCCGTCGCTGTCTTAGTCACACTCCCAGATGATGTTTGTGGAGCCATCCAAAGGTCCAGCACTCATGGAAGGAATGGAAGCGTGAGTATGTTGGAAAAGGAGAGGAGTGAAGCCTTCCAAGTGGATGAAAGTGCTTGAAAAGTTCACCAGGAATTTGCTTTTGGGATTATTAGTTGGAATCTCTCTGTTAATCTCTATTGTGCTAATAGTTTAATTATCACATGTGCCTGTTTTGTGGACTTTTTTGACTATGGATTATTTCTAATCGTTCTGTTTATAGTTCTTAAGATAGGAGTGATCAGGCTTACACATTTTTGTGAAACAACATTTTTGTTTGCTTTGATTTGCTCGCAAAAATTTGACATGGGTGCTGTATGGTGGCAGTGAACTCAACTCACTTCACAGCAAGCAACAATTCAAGAAAGAGGATTCAAACTGTTTTTTGCCACTCCAAGTTGAATTTTACTGTCAAACTAAACTTAAAACAAAGACAATTACGGGTCTTGTTTAAAAAAAACCCAAAACATAACTTTGCCTTAAAGCCTGTTAGCTTAATGCTAACATAATAGGAAACGTCATAGTCGGGCTAACAAATAGCATATGGTGGAGAAACACTTAAGACAGATAATATAACAATACTCAAAGGCATTATTATTTATCCTCTGTGAAGATCAACTATTATTACTGCATCTTAATGAGGAGCTGAGATTGGATCGTATATCCATATGTCTGACCGATACAGCCCATAGAAGCCATAGAACGGCTATCAAATAGCACGGTGTAACCCCAAAATCACACCTGCACATTTTTCTATGTAAATAATCCACCACATAGACCGTATTTGCTCTCATCTAGCTAAATTTACATTAATTGTGCAAGTTTGGAAGTTTTCCCCCGACGGCCCAGAACGCCAACTTACAGTATTTATACCAACATATTTTACCAGCACCTTATGTTTTATGCAAGGCGTACTTTTTTTTTTGTACGACATAACTTATTAGCTCCAGTCCAAGTTCCAAAAAACAGGGGGAAAAAAACATTGTTTTAAATCTACACCGCATTTTATTATCAAATTTATCTTCCATAAAGTTACAAAGTGGCCTGAAGCTTTTAAAGCTTTTATGTTAATGTATAATTATATCCGCGCATAACTAAAGTGAGCCATGGATTATGAGTACAGCATGTGTGTGTGTGTGTGCATCGCCGATTTGTATTTGTTTTTAGTATTGATTTTTTTTCCCACCCACTTTTTCATCTATTAAAGAGATTTACAGAGCGGTAAATGATTTTATAGAGCTTTGGTGGGCAGCGCGACGCAATGCATCATCGGACGACTGTTAAGCACTTTGCATGGATTCATACACTGTACGCTCGGCTCGAGTAAATTATTCCAAATAGTTGCGCGTGGAGAAGTCGCTGCGCCGGTGATGGAGTGCCTCCGGAGCTGACGCGTCCTTGAACGCGACATGATTTGTGGAGCGGTCTTATGGCCTTATATCATATTATATTGACTTTTTTTGACGGCGCTACAGTTTAACGGCATCATGCTTTACACATCACAGATCAGACAAGGACTCAGCAGAGAAGAAGTTTAGTCACACATTGCTATTGTTAGTGTTTGTTGGGCTATCCCTCAAATAATGTTATTTTTGTGTGCTATAAATCATAAATAAGAACGGATTCTTTTTATATAGTTATTAATTCATCAATCAACATATTTACATTGATATTAAAAGTGTGCTGAAAAAAATGGTGTGCCGCATTTACTCAATTGTATTTCGTCCAGTGGTTGCACGAAATAAAATCATCAAAAAGTAGATTAAACGTCTCCCTAAAAAATTTATCTGGATATAGATGAATTTATTTTGTGCAACCACACAAATTCTACCACCATTTTTTTCCCGCGTACCCTGTATAGGTTGACTTTTTGGTCATAATTCCACACGGTATGTTCGGCACTGCTCGAAAAAAATTGTCAGGAAAGCCTACTAGAACTTCTGTAATGTATTTGGGGTTAATCAGAGGCACTTTAAATGGTGGCAGGTCTGTCGATTATAAAAATGTCAGGACAAGCCAACTCAAATATCTGAAATGTATTTGGTGTTACAAAGAGTCATTTTAAATGGTCGCAGGTGTGTCAATGTAAAAATGCCAGGAAAGCCTACTAGAACATTTAAAATTTATTTAGGGTTGATTAGAGGCGCATAAAAATGGTGGCAGGTAATCTAAAAATGTCAGGGAAAGCCTACTAGAACATACTAAATCTATTTGGGGATAATCAAAGTCACTTATATTGGTGGCATATGTGTGCTGACTCTCATTTTCCCATTCCCAGCAGTTCTAATAGGCTTTTCCCGACGTAATTTTTTATTTTTTTGCTTTCTAGCAGAAGCCTGAAGGTTTTGTGCTAACACTGACTGTTATTTTGAACTGTTCATAATATCCAACACACACCTTCTTGTTTAAGGTGAAAAAAACAAACTTGACAGACATTAAAACACCTGGGAACTGTTTTAAATTGTGGGGGGCGGGGGGCAAAGAAAAGATATTCCGATCCCAGCCCTATTAAAAACCCGAGTGAGTTAAAACATCGAGACTCCGTCCTCATTTCCTCGCTGGCTGGCGTCGATGCTTCCTGCAATGTCACCTTCACAAAACCATTTCATCATACCTCGACCAATCTGAATGCGTGTGCGAGTATGATAAAGTTCCCCAGCACTGATGTGAAGAAGGATAAGACTCCATCAGATTGTCATTATTTTCCTTCCACTGTCAATTTCCTCAGGAATATTCCAAGTCCGTCCTCTTTAAATCTACCCCATCCCTGTTGGTTTGTGGGCATCGGATTGAAGCTGTCCTGCGCAGCGCGGCGCTGCGGCGCGCGTCGGTCGGAACGATGATTGTCATCGCGCTGAGGGGAAGTGCCGCCGCTACTTTTGTTGCTGCTTCAGCTGATCTGAAGGATAGCAAAAAAAAAAAGAAAAAACATCTCTCGTGAAGACAAGTGTCTTCTTCTTCAAGGGATGTTGTCTTAAAGCAAGCGAACGTCTGCGGGTTTGTATATGTGAAGACGCTTACCATGCCTTTGATGAGAAAAATCGTTGGGCGGAAAACTATACCACATTATGTGATATACTAGCAGAAGGGATGAAAAAAAAATCAGAAAAACATTTTGAAAAAATTTTGGAAGAAATGAAAAGAAATTTGAAAAAAAAATTGTTACACCTGTCGAACAATTTTTGAAAAAACTTAAAATTTTAAAAAATGAAATCAAAATTGCATTAATATTGTGTGAATGTGTATATGTGTGTGTGTGTGTGTGTATATATATATATATATATATATATATATATATATATATGTATATATATATATGTATATATATATATATATATATATATATATATATATATATATATATATATGTTGTGACAGTTCTGTGATCAGTGATCTGTTATTATTTAGATTCTAGAGTCTTTTTTTTTTTTTTTTTGTGGGTTGCATGTTCATGCCCTCTCATTTGTTTTTTTTTTCCATTTCCACTTGTTCTCGTCAGCCCGGTTCCTCGTATCGACCAATCACCTCGCTCAGCCACTTGTGCCTTGTCCAAGTGTAGCTCATTGTTTCATCAGTTTTCTTATATTAGATTACCTGTTTGCTATTTTCTGTCTGTAGTTTCAGTTCCATTTTCTGTCTGTGTGTTGCAGTTGAATACATTGAACAATGAGACACACAGCACCGAAATGGCCCAAAAGTCCGTCGGCAGCTAAGGCAACTTGTTTACTATCTTTAGCTTGTGGTGCCATTCATTTTCAGAGTTTCCCCTCCAAACCCATCCAGGCACATTTGGAGCTGATGAGGTGTTTCCCTTCTTTCAAAGTGTACCGCGCAGCCCTGCCGGCAGTACATAAATTAGCATGCCGATGCGCTGTTCACTTTAGGATATTATGCAGAGAAGCGACGACGGGCTGACTGGAGCAACATTACGGTGATTAATGCCGCGTTTAGCCCCTTGTAGAAGAAAAGTCCCCAAACTGCCGCTTGTCCTTCCGCTAATGCGGCAGACACTTTGACCTAAATGGGACTCGTCTAAGTAACTCTCACTCATTTCTGCTTCAGAGCGTTTTGTCATTCATACGTCGGAACATCCCCTTAAAATACTACTGGCGGGGGAAGCCTTTATTTGCACACATTTTTTTTTTTACAGTTAATAACTGTGTTTTGGTACAGTAACGCTCACTTATATCAGGTGTAACGCCATTGCTGACCACTGGATGGCAACATACTTAGCTTGAGGTGGTGTAAATTTGAAGGAATAACGAAACAGGAAGCACTATATTTTGATGACAAATATTGAATGTCATCTGCTGCAATCCTGCTTTTTACGCCTACATAACGCGACGGC
The DNA here is from genome assembly GCF_054856515.1 of Filicampus tigris. Classification (NCBI taxonomy): domain Eukaryota; kingdom Metazoa; phylum Chordata; class Actinopteri; order Syngnathiformes; family Syngnathidae; genus Filicampus; species Filicampus tigris. The sequence goes on along the minus strand of NC_141231.1, from coordinate 13,193,569 downwards.
TGTAGGTTCATTTTATAACGGACAATGATTTTGTTAGCTTGGAAAAAAGTGTGATTTGTTTGCTGTAAATACAGGGATTGGTACACTTACACTGTATACTATTTTTGGGTTATCCACTGCTCTTACTCTCTCTTAATACATTATTAGTATTATTTTAAAAGTGTTTTTAAGGACATTAAAGTGCCATAAATATTATTTAATTTTTTAAAAATATTTCAATAATGTATTTCCATATCGCTGTTGTCCTATGGAAAAAAAATGTCAAATTTCGAATTTTTTGAATAAAAAAAATAAAAAAATCACGTTAATGCAATATCTATAACGCAGAAACATGAAACTGAAAAAAATGGACATGCATGTTTTTGACAGGACAACGACAATATGGCAGTCTTCAGTTAACCTATTACCTAATTCTGGAGTATTTAAGTATAGATCCCAACATCACCATTCATCCATTGACTTAGACTGTGAGGAATTTTGATGCCTTGATGGAGGTCACCATTAATTGTTACATATAGATCGGTTAAGAACAAATTCCTGTAAGCGTCTCAGCTAAGTGCCTTAAAAAATATATATATTTATTTAATGAAATCAGCTCCACGACGTGATTTAATGACTGCTACTTCTCATTGACCAATTAGCTACACGACATAATCCGTCCCGTCATCCGGTCTAATACACCAAGCGACAAATGCGGGCAGCACAAATTTGAGAATAAATAAAGCAAGCTGCTCCTCTCTCATCTCAATATCCCGTAGGGTCGGACTGCCAAGAAGCAAGAACACACAATGCGCCATCTGCTCCGATCCACTCGCTTCAATATGGACTCAGTCGGAAAGGAACCGAAGCTGTAATGATAGGAAGAAGGGGGGAAAAAAAATGCAGCGAACATATATTTTATATTGGAACAAGGAATGTAGAAACCATTTAACTTCAAACGGGAGAACACGCTTCAATTTATGTTGATTAAAAATTCAATGCTTTGATTACAAATAGTAAAGAGGCCATTATTGTAGGATATAGGTCAATATTAAAACAATATTTTTTTAAGGATATTGCTTAAAAATAAAGTACTGCAAATAGCAGAGGGATCGTTTTAGCAGGATATTACGCAAAAAGTAAAGCACGTTTTTGTTTTGTAGAATACTGCACAAAAAAATAATTAGTAGAAACTGACTTTAGTATGACATTACACAAAGTGTAAAGCTCTGCAAGTAGTGGAGAGACTGTTTCTAGTACAGTATGATGAACAAAAAGATTTTTTTTTTTTTGTAGATTACTGCTCAAAAATAGCAGAGAGATCATTTTTAGTTACGAGTGCACAAAACACACCGGTCCCATTTTTAGTAGTAGATTGCATAAAAACAAATGTGCTACAATTTGTAAAGACAGATTTTAGTACAACACTGCACATAAACTAAATAATGTATGGAGAGACATTTGTTTGTGAAATTTTGCCAAGAATGCATTGCAATAAGTAGAGGGATCAATTTTGTGAGTCATTGCACAAAAGGTGACATGCAGTATACAAGTGAAATACAGAGATTGTTTTAGTACAATATTGGGCATAAAGTAAAGAATTGTGACTAGCAGTGGACTTTTTTTCAGTAGGTACAAAAAGTAAAGTTGCCATTTTTTGTAGGATAAAGACAAAAAAACAAAACAAATGCACTCTATTTAGGAGAGAGACTGATGTTAGAATGTTGCACAAAATTAATGCATTGTAATTAGTCGAGGGACCGAATTTCGATGATTATTGCACAAAATATGGTGGACTGTAAACAGTGGAGACGTGTTGACTATTGCTCGGTTTGGTTCGCACTCAACACTGTAGTTGGTTCCGGTTGTCTTTTTAACAGTGGGGATCAAAAGGCATCTTGAATGACCTCTACCTTGTGTGGAATTTCTCACTCATGTCCGATTTCCTCTTTTCTGACCTGATTTCCTGACTTGGGGATGTTAACCAGCCATCATTAGGCCAAGTCAAGTCAAGTCTTTCTCAGGTTTTACCCAAGCAAGTCCCGAGTCCGAAAATCGACTTTAGTCCGACTCGATTCAAGTCATGTGACTGGAGTTCCCCACCTCCGCACGCCGGGATGTAATACGCTAGATGAAGGGACAAGGCGACGGTAACAGCGCTAACCCCCCGAGGACTTAACATCAAAGCTACGGGAAACATGGCTAATCTCCCTCTCTTCCTCCCCAGTGGGCTACTTACAGCACAATAAGGGAGAACGCGAGTGCCTTGTGGAGGGATAAACACATTGTATGCAACCGACACACGCATAGACACACTTGCATTTGCAGCGGTTTTTCAACAACAATGCCCTAAAACGATGTACAGTAGATGAGTGAAATATGTCATAAAAAATTTAATATTAACCAGCTGATTGATGCTTCAACCATTTTTAGCAAGGAAATGCTCAAAAAGCAAAGCACTGTAATTAGTCGATGGACTGTTTTTAGTAGGAGATGGCTGAGAAAAGTAAAGCACTTAAACAGTAGAGAGACTGGTTTTTTTTGTTTTTTTTGTACGATATTGCACAAAAAGTAACCCCACTGATATTTTGTAGAATATTGCGCAATAAGTAATGCTCTGTTATTTGTTACGATACTGAATTTATGAGGATACTGTTAAAAGGTAAAACACAAACACAATAAAAAATAAAACACCATTTTCCGTAGTTTATACTCAGTATAACATTAAGTACAGAAAGTAATGCGCTGTTATTATTGAATGGTTGATTTTAGTAAGATATGGCTCAACAAATCGAAGCACTCAAATAGTAGAGAGACCATTTTTTTCCCTACGATAGTGCACAAAAAGTAAAGCACTGCAAATATAAGTGAGGCCGTTTTAAATATGATATTGCGCAAAAAGTAACTACAATTGTTACTCCACCATAGAACTAAAAAGGACGACTGAAAATAATCCACAAAATGGACCGTTGCGGTAATGCAGTGTTGCATTGGGTGCATTTCTTCCATTTTCAGTGTTGAAATACAAAACGATATGGGTTTGGACTTATTTCCAATTTTTTTTTTTTTTTTTTTTTTTTTTTTGGGTATTTCCAAAATGCAACGTGGCGTAGCGGGTGGCTAACTTTTGCCACGTTGGCTGTAACGAGAGACGAAGAATACAGTGCATTTGTTATTTTGTCTTTCCACTTGCCACACATCAGCGCACTAAGACCCAACTGGGCTTAACGGCCTTCCTCCTCTGACACAAACCTATAATTAAACTTAAGCGAGCAGATGCCGAAAGAAAAGCATTTTGGGCGATAATAAGTGCGGGTTTAAATTCGTCCCCTCCTGTGTGTGAGTGCGTTGAGAGGGGTGGGGGTTTGGGGGCGAACCTTATCTATACGACCCTGAGGCCTGTGAGCACAGCGCTATATAATGCTATAAAATGCTCTGGTAACGCCCTACTCCCCTCCCAGCCCGCTGGCGAAGGTTGAGACCCTTCTGTTTCAGGGGGGAAAGCGGATGGGGGGCGGGGTGGATTAGATTACTGCACTTAAGTGTTGCGCTAATGTCAATGAAACTGAGAAGCACGCTGTTTGCATTGTAGCAACAAGACGGCGACAGGAAGAGGTGTGGGAACTGAAGCGAGGCTTCAGTCCTGCTGTTTTTGCTGAGAAATAAGGCAGATTTGTCTGGAACAATTACACAGTGGGGCCTTGAGATACAAGTTTATGTTGTTCCGCGACCACGCTCGGGACCCAAAACACTGGTATGGTAAATCGTCTCTCCCCATTGAAATGAATGAAAATGCCAATGATCCGTTCCGGCTTTCCTCTCAAAAAAACAAGAAATGTTGTAATGTGGATTCGATTGGTGACAAGTAGAACTACAGTAACATCAATTACATAATTAAATACAATTATAAAGAATGTAACAGTTTTTGCCACAGTGTATATTGAATGCCCACCTTTGCCACTTCTGGGGCAGTATAAAACAGATAGCCTGTACTGTTCATTGAGATGTTAATCTGAATCCCACTTGATTTGCAGGCAGTTGCCTCTTTACAGCAGCCACTCATATCGCAGCAGGGCATGTAATGTCTCAACCCATTTCTCAGCTCATCAGTGCGGCACTAATATTAGTCGTTCTACCGAGAGGATAAAGAATGACTGTCAGTACTGTTTTATTTTTATTTTGTCCTGCGGGCACCAGACAACGCCCAAGTACCACAGGAGTAGTGCTGTTCTAAAAATAGTTCACCAGTGATGGGACATTGTGATTTTCCAGGAATGTTCTCAAAGTGATCATTTGGAAGTTGATTTGTAGGAATAAAGTGTTACGAAGATATTTACATGATTCCCAATTATTATGATGAACATGATCAGTCCATTAACATACATTAATATAATTTATAACAATAACATTAATAAAGGTAAATTTGTCGTTTCCTAAGTATGTATCAAACTGGCAGCCCTTCACATTACTCAGTGCCCAAGAAGTAGCTCTCGGTTTCTACATGTTGTTGCTGAACCGTGTAAAGCACCGCAACATAGAGGCTAGTTAGCGTTAGCATCAAGCTAGCAGAGCCTTTCTTTCAGCAGTTGTTTGGCTGTTTCAATAACACAAGATGTAATTCCCTTTGTTTTGTTGAATATGATCGTAAACGTCATCTGGGTACTACTGCATATTTTTAGAAGGTGCCTTGTGGGATTAAATGCAGCAGTTTCGTGACAAAAGTGCTATGATAGTGAAATGAGCGGATCTGCTCCACATTTCGGTACAACCGTAGGCTACAGAGTGATATTAAAGCATCTCCTCCCTTCAGTGATCACATTTTCACGCCACAAAATGAACTTTAAGAAAAAAGAGGTTCATCTAAAGGGGAGAGGAGCTTTCATCATGATGGGTTTGGGGTAGAACCCCCCCCCATTTATTGTAGCTGGTGTAACCTGCAGCAGAAACAGAGCAGGGGTCCGGGGATATCATCCGCCCCCTAGTCCCCCTCTCCTCTGTTTTTGAGCCCTGGGTGTTGTCTGTGCCCCCCGACCACAGCCCGTCGCAGCGGGGGTCCGGCGGGAAGCTCTCCAGGGCTAAAATCTGGTGCCAAAAACCAGCCGTAATGCAATTAAAAGCTGCTCTTTTGTTTTCTTCATCAGGCCACGGTTGAATGGACGTCTGCTGGTTGCGCTTCCACCATGAGGATCGATACGATAAGCGGTCAGAGGTGGCCTGAGTACTCATACTCTGTACACTGAAAACCGAATATGATTTTACTTTGTGCAGTATTCATGTTGGTGAAACAATGTCCATAGTTTTTCTTATACGACAAACTCTTTTTTTTTTTTTTTTTTTTCAGTGTACTTCCAGATACTCGTGTAAAAACTCTTCGACTTCCGTGATCACGTGCGGAACTCAAAACGTTTGTATCTCAGATTGTCTTTTCTCATTGAAGTGAATGGAAATGCCCCTAATCCGTTCCATCCTTCCCTCCCAAAAAACAACAAAAATGTTGTAATGTGTTTTTTAATGAGTATAAATTGCACTAGAATCACTCATAATCTTGTACTTTAAAAAAACATGCGACATACAGTAATTAAATTGGTGTCCCTGGTGTGCCTGCCTTGCACACCTGGTGGCAGCACATCACTAATATTAGTCATTCTTCGCAGAGGATAAGGAATATGTGACTGAGTACTGTTACAATACTTTTGCCTCCACTGGCAGGTAACGTTTGAATCTGAATTTAACCTTCATAGTAGTGTCAAAATAGATTAACCGCTGTTCATGTTTTTTTTTTTTTTTTTTAAACAAATCATTCCTGGGAGGCGAGTCGCTTCACGTTAACACAAAACACAGCTGACTTTGTGGTGTGCATTCCATCCTTCTGTTATTACACACTAGTGTCTGATATATTTTCCCGCGCAACCAGGACAAAGTGTACTGCTCAATTGCGTTTTATGCCATCATCGCATTTCTCCGTCATCCTTGGCATGTGGCGGCTGCTGCTGTTGTTGTTAACAGTAGGAATGCCAAACTATGTAAATATGAAAACACTCATTGGCTGGGCTTATTTATTGAAGCATTAGAATATTTCTAAGTACTTTCTGAGCGACGTGTGTGTGTGCGCGTGCGAGTGTGTGTGTGTGTGTGTGCGTGTCGACTTTCATTTTCCCCCTGCTTGGTTTGCATATCGTTCCCCTCCAGCAGCTTCCTTTTAATGAGACAAGCAGGTCATTCCCGAAAAGGATGCTTGCCATGCATCTGGCTGCACATGAACGGACATACAGTACATTGTTTTGAGCCCTTTTCGGCAACACACACACACGCAGACACACACAGACACATTTTGTATCCCAAGCAGCAATGGACTAAAAAAAAAAAAAAAGTTAGTTTGTAAGGCTACATTTATACTGTCTGGCTCAAGTGACAAAATGCAGTTTTTTTCCCCCCGCACAATATGTGTCATGGCAAAAAAAAAAAAGGATGGATTCGGTTATCTTCGCATCAGAATCTTCCAAATATGTGTCAGATATCTGTCAGTCATGTGCGGTGAGGTTCATGGCTGGTGAGGCACCGACATCAGAGTCAGATTTACACATTTTTGAACCAAACAGAGCGGCATATTTTCCTCATAAAATTAGCAGCCTGACATAAAATACTCAAACGAAAATTTCTGACCTGCTGCTTGAAGCGGATCTTTCATCTTCCGTTTCGATTGGTAATCCAGTCTTGAGAAGTCTTTAAGGTTCAATCAAATAAAGTCCACGTTTCATGTCTATCATTTGGAGAAAACGTTTTGAATGCAGGACTGCGTCTGCCGCTGCATTTTGCAGTACTCACAACTGCACCACCAAGTTCGCATTGTCTTTCTGAAACAAATCTGCATAAGGTGGACTAGTCCTTTGTGTGAAAAGATATCATCTTGATGTGTTTTTAAGCATTTGAAACAATCAGAATCGTTTTAAATCAAAGGACACGTTATTGAGCAGTTTTTATGAGACGTTTGGGGGGGGGGGGGCAGCCAATTGTTTGCCTACTTCTACGTCCGCCTTTGTGGAGCCTCATCTTGTACTTTTATCAGCAGCTTTATGCAAAGTCAAAATGAATTCCGTTAAAGTTGAAGTCAAGCCAAACATATATTTTTTTCAAGAATATGCTAGTAGTAAAAAGTAAAAATTGCGTTTGTGGAATAACACCCATTTTTAGCCATCTCTAGGGGCGGCCATTTTGTCACTTCTGTCGACTGAAAATGACATCACAACTACCCAGGGCTCAGGTAACGACCAATGACTGGCGCAGTAGTGTTATTTACCAACTTGAAACGTACACGGAAATGGACAATCCCCCAAACAAAAGAATATCGTCGTTAAAACCGTTCTGGCCCTGCAGTGTAAATCCCAAAACCCCCAAACGGTGCAGCTGGGTGACTGACACATTAGCGTTGACCCGTGCTGAGTAATGGCACCAGATTGCAGTTTGACACGCGGCGACCCCGCCCTCGTCAACAGGAACCCCACAGGACGCTCGCTGGGAAATGTCTTTACTGCTTATTGGAATTTCTTTGATGGGCTCGGGTTTCGGGTTACGGGTGAATACGATCCCGTCCGCGCCCTGCACTCGACCACGACGACTTGAAGCCTTCTCGTCAGAATCGCAGGAGAGGAGGTTTCATATTCTCTTTTCTTGATCAAATCATGTCTTTTCGCCTGGAGGAGTTTTCCCGCGCGGGGGAATCGAGAGTGGAAGGTTAAAAAAAAAAAAATATCGTCGGATTCCTAAGCCGTCATTACAGCGTGTTTACAGTAGCTTTTAGGAAGGTGCAGCTTCCCCCCTCGGGCGTTCATAAATCACTGTTGACTTGGACTTCAGCGCCAGTCATCCCAAACACAAGCTGGGCCGTGTCATGTCACGCGCACCTGGACAAAGAACCGCCAGTTTGAGTCTCCCACACAAGAGATAAAAGGATTTAAATGTTGCCATTTTCCCCGTTCTCTCTCATCTGTAAGGAATTTGGACATGTTGCCCAAGCCTGCCAAAGTGAGGGAGAATTCAAACCTCTTTGTCATTGTTGTAATTCATTACAGTAATCCAAATGTACCTATTTGCCTATCGATCCTAGAACTGTCCTCTTTCTGAAACGCCACAAGAGGCTGCTAAAAGCCCCGTCCAAACGGGAATTGGTGTCAAGGAAGTATGTTGAAGTGGTAATGTAAATTCTTCACAAAGAGTGATATTTTGATTTAGCTGCTTGCAGCGTGGAACATTTCGGAGCAAATGCTGTTAAGCATTTTCACAATCGACACACGCGCTTGGGGTTTAGGCGCGGTCGCCGATGCCCGCCCAGCAGACGTGGCATCTGTAAAGCTGAAGTGTGAAGAGATGCACGTCATTTTGGTGGAATATGAAATGTTTTTTGTCATTAGAAAATTGCTCTGTACACAAATGCCCTCCACTCAATAAATGCTTTGTCGCTCATAATTGCCTTGTACCTCTGCAGTTGAGTTGACAAACACCCCCAAGCTATATGGGCAAGTATAGAATAAACAAAAATAAAACAGCTACTGGTGAAAATGATAGTAAAGGCTATTTATGCTTATTTAAAAAAAAAAAAAAAAAATTCAAGTGCAGTGCCTATATATATAAAAAAAAAAAAAAAAAAAGTCACAATTCATTGGGATTGTTTGACAGCTTTATCGAGCTTTACGTCAAGAGGGAGGAAAATGCACAAAAGATCAACTTTAAGTAGGAAATCTGCTGCTTCCTAACGACACCCAAACAATGCTTTGGCAGCCATCTGGCTCGTTGTCACGTCCGCTTTGCCAAGATGCCAGTTGTTCGACGTCTTCACCCAAAAGCACGTTTAAAGCTGCAAAGGACATTCAAGTCTTGATATAATACACACAACACAAACAAAAGGTTGGTTGGGATGCGCACCTTCATTCATTATTTAGCGACTCAGGCTTGGGCTTGTGACTCACCTTTTAGAATGTTAAATGCTGAATAAATAAAACGAATGAAAAAAACAAATCAATAAATAAAATACAAGTAAATTTGAACATGAATTGTAAAGAGCAATATTAGGCGGCAGCATTATATGTGCCAACTGTACTTAAATGAGTAATAAAAACGACATTGTTAATTTTAGTTATCATATGAGGATTCATGGTGTATTATAATACTCTAATACTACTATACTGTATATACAACTACAAGATAGCGCCAGAGCCGGGCATTTTATTAAAATTTCCCAGTCTTTATCGCCTTCCGCCCCTTCCGCCGTCCGACTATCCGTCTTTTTAGCCTGGCGGAACAAATAATAATCGCCTATAGGTTGTTCCGCCTATCATTTTAAACGGGCTTTCCGTCTAGAAAAGTACAAACAAGAAAGGAGCGGCGCAATGAGTTGAATTGCAGCATTAAATCATTCTTCATTCATTGTTTGATTCATTGCATTTAATTTAGTTCATTATTCTATTATGTTTTAATAAAATGCTATTTGTGCTTGTTAAAAAAAAAAAAAGAAAACAACACAAAAATGTTTTTTTGCGGTCGGGTGGCTGAAAGAGATACTCGGCACCTGTGCATTCACCTATTTGAAGATTCTAAAGAAATGTTGTTTTCATTTTTGTGTTTTTGTTTGTTGATTCATTTATTTTTTATCACAAACCCCTGTGTGTGTGTTTTTTTTTTTTTTTAATGGCACAAGCTTGTTGGAGGTTTATCCCCAGTTTTTTTCAACATTTTTGGGGGGGTTTATAAAAATAATAATTTTTGTTGAATTTTTTTTTTTTTCCCCAATGAATTTATAATAGGCTGTCAATTGCATGCCGATTTCCGTGGACACAGAAAAAATTTAACTTGTATCTGCTATGCATAATTATAAACTAAACAATAGCATATCACAAAGCTATTATTATAAATACAAACAATATGACATGAATGTGAAGAATAGTGAGCAGCAGTGGGTTGACCAAATGTACAAAAATGTATATTTTGCTCCATACTAACTGCCGGCATATGTCCCAATACCTGTGTCCGCTTTGTTGAAGCGCCACCATTTCCACCTATTATCACATCACAGCCGCAATAAAGTGTAACGAATACCCCACGGTGGTCGCCACGATACGGCGGACGTCTCCTCATTGATCCCTTCGTTGCTCCTTTGAAAGCATTCAATACTTTTGAAAGCATCGTTTAAGGCCGGCAGGCGCATACGTCTCCCCGGCTGTCTCCCAGAGTGCTATACTGTCATAACGAGCGCAGCACCTAATGGCTCCAAGACGCGGCGCGGCCATATAAAAAGTTCATAAAAGTTAACAAACTGCAACTTGGCGAGGGTGAATCCGCGAAGGGAAGCCATTCTTCTTCGGCGAATAATTCCGGCAGCTAGGGTTAGGCTCCGGTGCATGGAGCAGCGTTGTTGGGAAACAAACGGTTGACTTTTAATTAAAAAGCACATGACGGTTATGAACAACAAGGCTTTTGTGCCCGGCGCAACATAAAACATGTCACGAGGATACTTTGTATAATTAGTTTGGATTTGAAATTCGGCATACACTTGACTCGAGCGACCCAAACGCATTCATAATTCACGCTGATGCTAATCCAAAATTTGGCCACAACATTAGGTAGCAAATCTAATAATAGCCAATACAAGAGCTTTATGAAACACGGTGAGGGAAAAAAAACAAAAACATACTTGAAGACCAACTTGAAGAAAAACACTCATTTGCTACATCTAAATTGAGTTTGTCTCAGATTATATTGATGATTTTGATGGTTTATTTGTACGTATCTGTTTGAACTACTTATATCGTGCGGTGGGTGGGGAGTGGATTTGTTGGGGTTCAAACAAAAGCTCCAAATAACAGCAGCAGATTTCCCCCCCCCCCCGACCCCGAGCCAAAGTTGCGCCTCCTCCCCTTCGCTGCCCTTGACACACTTAAGCAAGGTGGGCATGCCGACCCCGTCAGCTGGCGCTGCCGGCATCCCAGAAGAGGCCGCACGAACCCGCGCAACATCTATCTCCCGCTCCCCAGTGCCGTTCTGTGGCCCCATTCAAATGCTTTCGGCCGTCCCATAGACGATTCCCTCACCCGGAGTGATTAATGCCTGTTTACTTCAGAGAGGGCAAAACTGCTCCCGGATGGGAGGCGGAGCGACTGGAGGAAAGCGGGACGGACCAGGATGCTTCCTGTCTGGATATATTGACCATGCTGTGATGATGTGATATAAAGATGTTTTGTAAATTAAACATGTTATTAGAGGCTAAATCGTAAGAGAGTACAGTAATCCCCGCTATTCGTGAAGGGATAGGGACTGAACAGTGAAAAAATAATTGGTCCCACCCGCCTGATTTATTTGTTGTTGTTGTTTTTGACGGCAATATCAATTCGGATATTTGGCAGAATAAAACTCAGATAACCGATTAATCGGCAGGTTAACTAAAAAATACATATAATGAATAAAATAACCCCTTTTTTTGGTCCCTCAATGCAATCAAAACGAAAAACATTAATTACAGGCAAAACTTGTACATGTTTTACATATAATACGCTGTCTTTTGTTTGACTTTACAACACAGAGAGAAATCTGCAAAAATTGGACGATTTTTTTGGGGGAAGTGTTTGAATTTCTTTATCTTTGCTGTATATTCATATATTTGTAGAAATAAATAAATATATATATTTATATACAGTATATCTATAATGTGTGGATTGCTCTGTCTCTCTCTCTCTCTCTCTCTCTAGATATACTGTATATATATATGTATATTAGAGTTGCACATCTGTATCACTTTAACATACTCCCTTGACATTGGTCAACATGCAGTATACTGTGTAAGTGATATGATTTTTTGGGGGGGTTCAGATTGTAACCCACTCCTCCACATTGATCTTCATCCGATGTGTACATATCGGACATGAAGATCAGGGATGACGTGAAATATTAGTAGTCATATCAGTATTGCGTGAATCGATAAATCAGTGTTGCTGTCCATGGTGCTGGTTCAGGTGCAGATTCACGCATACATTCCGTACAGATAATGTCAATGCATGAATTTGTTTGATTTTGCGTGATAAATTAACTGTATACAATAAACAAATAAATAAGATGAATATTTTTTGACATACTTGATGATCACACAAACCTGCGCAGTGTATAGAGCGCTAAATTTAACTACAAAAACGCTATACCGTATTTTGCCATTATCTGTGATTTGGACAAAGGAGTTTTAGGTCATGCTAGTGCAATTTGTTTATCGCTTATACTGCGTGTGGTCAAACCTCAAATTGTCTGACAACTTGATATAGGCTAATGTAAAATAAGATACATTAAAATAAATGCTTAAAAGTAACATTTCTAAAAAAAAGTAAATAACATTTAAAAAAAATAAAAAATAAAATACCAAACACTATTAATATGACATTAATAAAATAAAACTGAAAATAAATTAAATACAAATGTAATTAAATAAATCAGTTCAAATACATGTATAACAACAACACCAACAACAAAAAAATCATCCAAATTGAAAATAGAATACAGTTAAATATACCAGATTCAATTAAAATACATATCATTTAAGGATATACATATACAAAAAATTCATTTCAATTTAACAATTGCATCCACAATCCATTGTTTATTATTGCATGTCCTGCACCTGGTCCAACCAAAACTGTCTGACATTTAGACAGAGGTTCAGGTAAAAATAAGATACTAATATAAACTGAATACAATAGTAAGATTCATCTATAAAGATGTCAGAACATAAATATACATAACAAATAATTACAAAAATAAAAAGGCAAAAATGAAGTACACAATCATTAAATCAACAATTACATGTATGAAATGAGTAGAATACATATTAAAAATACTCAAACAAAACAAAATTAAAATGAACACAAAATACAAATAATCACTAAACTGAAAATGAAATAAAATGAAAACTACAATATAACCGACTAAACCAAAACAGAATTGAAATACATGTAAAAAAGATAGCTTAGCAAATAAAACACATTTCAAGGAAACTTATGACATGACTGTTCCACTAAACAAGGTGAAATTTCTTTTGCTAACAGACACAAAAAGGAATTCTCTACACTCCAACATTGTGTTGCGGCCTACATGAAACGACCCAAAACACTTTGAAAGGTTTCGGTGCCTCTCGAGTGGGAATATTTCATGTTTTTTGGCCCTGTTCAGGCATCAGCTCGGAGCTTTTAACCGCGGATTGTGATTACGGTATTTCACTGCGGCTTGACACATTACATTAGTCCCTTTTATGCAACGATTGCGCAACATAAAAGTTCATCACCGTGCCTCCTTAATAAACACAGAAGTGCTGCGGCATTGAGCATTTGAGCTCCATGAGCAACGGTTAGATGACAAACATTTGACACGATGTTTCTAAAGATGGGGGGGGGGGGCTTTCTGCGTGACGTATGGGATGCTTTCCAAAAGAACTGGCAGTGATCGTACGATCCCACAAACTCTTTGGCTTGTGTGTGACCTGTTTCTGTTTGCCGCTGTCATTTGATGTTCCTCTAATCAAAAAAAATCAAAAGAAGAGAGAGAGAGAGAGAGAGAGAGCGAGAGAGAGAGAGAGAGAGCAAATCCCAGCGGGGGATTAATGAAGCGCTACAACTAATACTACACAACACGGGCTTACGTCGACTGCTTGCGGTTGTAAATCTTTAGCCTATAGTGCTGCGTCTGATACCTGCTCTGCGTCGGCAGTAATGTTTTGATCAGCGCTAGCTTGTCTCGGTTCTTCCAAAGGGGGCGCCAAATTCATTTTTGCTAAACCTGAACGAGTTGAAAAAATTGAGTTTTTTTTTTTTTTTTTTTAATCTCCTTCGATATTGCGTTCATGATAGGCCCCTTGATTAATTAAAAAAAAAAAAAAAAGTTTTACAAAAATATCTTTAGAAAATGTAGTTGAACATTGAATGTTTCCCAGGAAGAACAGAGGGAAATCTGGGGGGGTAATAATCCTGGAAAAATCCTAAATATGAAAAAATCTTGAAAAAAAAAATGCGAATAGGGAATCCATGGCTGCCGATTTGCAAATATGCAGGTGTCGATCGACTGTAGTTTTAGGTTGTAATATCACAAATCACCGCTAGATGGCAGACATTTCTTAGTTGGACTTACACTGGGTCTTATACTGCCATATACTGTACATGAGTAGGCCTAATCATTTTTGGACAAACATAGTTCCTGAATCACATTTAACATTTTGAATGATTTGATTTTTATGAAAGAAAAAAAAAATGTACAAAATGAGTTTTTGCACTTAACGTTGATTTCATTGTTGACGAATTTGATCTTTAAGATTCATTGGGTTGCGTGACTCCGAGATGGGGCGGGGCTCGCCTCGTGCTCCGTGTCTGGTAAGCAGACCACAGCATTGCCAAGAAAGCCATTTCCAATGTTGGGTAGGAGCGCGCAAGCTCATCTGATCTCCTCTCTTCGGCGCGTCCTGTGAAATATTTAAAACTCCGCGACTTGCTGCTGCCTCGCTCTTTAAAACAAGATGATGAATAAATGAAGGCTCTCTCTTGTCGGCTGCTTGTTTAACGTTCATTAACATTTGAGTTTTCAAGGGGCCGGGTACCAGCTGTATTTATTATTCTTGCAACCGTTGCCTTTTTGGGGGACTCAGCATGCGCAGAACCTCAAGAATTTTGCCACATGCTAGAAAAATATATACCTTTGCACTTATAAAATGTTTCCAACCGAAGTATTCAAATGATCAGCTGCTCAGCAAAGCTCTGATAACGATCCTGATCATTTGCATCAGGTGTGTCGGAAGAGGGAGAAAAAATGGGAGGACCGGGTTTGGACACACCTAGTGTAGAAGTTCCAAAACAAACAGAAAGAGAGAAAAAAAAAAGCAGATATTCCAAAACAAACAGAGAGAAAAAAAAAAAAAAAAAATCACAACACTATAAATCCACTTTATTCCAATGAGAGACGTATGTCACAATTATATCGTACACTTACGTCAGTGGTAAAAACTCTTACATGATAGAAAAAAAAAAAGTTGTGTTAAAAAAAAACGTCTTTGGCTACGTACGTGTGTGCGCGTGCGCGAAAGTGTTTTACAGGAAGTCTCGGCCTTGATGGACAGGCAAATCGATATTTTGACTTTGGCCACTGTTTTTTTCCCCTCCTCTCTCCTCCTGCAGGCGTAGCGGCGGTAATGGAAGAGGACTGTAAATAAGTGGAAGGTTCTTGACAAATGAATCCATTAACATTTGCCTGTGTCGCCTGGTGAGCAGATTTGCTGTTTTATGGAGGAGTGGGGAGGTGGGGGGGGGGGAGAAGAAAAAAAGAGCCAGTAAATCTGAGGGTGCTGTAAGGGCGAGGCGCTGAGAGCACGCCGGGGAACACATCTCCCATGATGCAGCACTTTGTCTCCCTCCCAAATGGCATCTTTATCTGCCTAAATTAAGTTTTGATTCCTTGCCACATACGGCGCCGCAAATCACTTTTAATACTGATATCAAGAGCGGCAGTAAAGTGTGCCCAAAGCTGATGGCGAGCAGCTTTACTGTGAGGCACCTCGCGCGGGCGCTCACGCCGTCCGGAGGTGGCGCTAAGTCACATATCGACACGGTGGAACGGAATCGTCACACCTCCAAAAATCACTTTTTATTATTTTTTTCAGGGATTCAAAAAAACATGTTGCTTGAGTTATCGAACACGGCGTCGTTCAAGGTGGTATTATACATGATTTTGCCTTTTTTCAATTCCCTTGTGTCCTATCATCAATTATGACATCACTAATAAAAGAAATGCGATGCAATAAATAAAACGATGAGCTAGCTTAGCACTGTGATGGGCGGAAATGAACTAATATGAACTGACAGCGATCCACTTTTAACAAAACGGTTTCGTATAAAAGGAACCTGAACAAACTATTTGCACTTGCCATTGTCTAAAAACAACCATCCAGACTTCCAATCTTTAGTCGGCATTCTGATAATAATGTGGGGGCAGACCAATGGTATTGATTTGCTAAAAACAGAAATTGATCATATTTTGACAGACAAAGGTTTACTCCCAACAGCAAAATATAAATCAATTAAATGCTTTATAAAAACATTGTAATAACATAATTAAATCGAATGTAAAGAATGAAACAGTCTGTGCATCATAATTCATTGCACCTCCCACAAATTGGTCAACAGGCGTATTCATAGTCATGCAGACAAAAGGTGAATATTACACCCAATGATTGTAAGTGACTCGGTAATCTGTCGTAATATTCTTTATCCGCTGCGAAAACAATACATATTTGCCTCTGAGTATTGTTCTTTTATCTGCCTACATGTGTTGCTGCACAGTTTGTGTTCAAATATCCTTAGCCTTAAGTGTTATAACACCTTGTTGCGTCTTTCATACGCTTCAGCCAAGCAAATCCTAAAATTGTCGACTTACAGTAAGTCTGACTCGAGTCGACTCTTGCGTCTCCCACCTTTGCTGTAAACCTGGGGACTGAGAAAGACGGATACCCCCAAAGGTGACTTAATTCATACCTATGATTAATTTCCTATTGCATTTTCACTCTCCGATGCTTATCTTTAAAATGAGAATCGCGCCTAGGCGCGTGTGTGCATTTGTGTGTGTGCGTGTTAGGAAGAGTTTCCATCTCACAAAACTGCATTACGTCGTCCGTGCATTAGCATCTTCCATTTTGTTTGTTTGTTTATGGGCTGCTCCGACTGTCTGTCTCCTTGTCTAATTGAGCAATTGCCTGACGGTGAAGGGGTGGTCGTCCGCTGAGTGGCCAAATGCATTATGGGACGTCTGGCGTGCAGTTAAAAAAACAAAGACAGTGGATCCCCACTATTCGCGGGGGATAGGGAAATTTACCGTGTAAATTTCCAGTTCAATGCTATCACTCAACGGAAAGCCCTTTTGATCAGCTAGCAAAAATTAGCATTGTGAACACTTTGGCGCAGTTCTGTGCTGACCATTTCTACTACTTCATGTTCGTGATAATTCCACAGTGATAAATCCCCCTCAGAGCCAGCTCCAGTATTTATCGGCCCCGCGCAGTACGTTGTGATTCCACTGTGAAAGTTTTAACACATCTCTCACCACCGTTTCATTACGTGCTGCCAAAAGGTCGTGGTCATTTTATACATTTCCGCAAGGTCAGGACGGTGGAATTCGATAATGCAAAGTGCTCTGGAGTAAGGCTGCTAAATGCAGTCTGAATTACATCTAATAGTTTTAGTGATTTTTTTTTTTTTCTTCTGTCTGGAGTGAAGTGGCGGATATTCTAATATTTTAAGCTAAATGGCTCCATTAAGAGAAAGGAAATCAGCAAACCCTGAAGACCTTGAACTATTCTGATGATGCATCACAGGCCCCTTCATTAGGGACACCTGCGGGCTGCACGTACTTTAAATGTGAGAGACAGCCAGCTAAATCAGCAAGTATGTGCTTTGCGCATAGTAATCATGTCTGTTGTAGTACTAAGACTGACCTGTGAGAGGCAGCGTTGTGCAACTGGGCATCCAGACTGCTGGAGAGCACAAAATAGTAGTACTCGAGGAACTCAAAGACGCTAGTCTAATTGTAATGTTATATTTTCTGACAACTACATTGCAGTTGCAAACTAATCCTTGTCATTTTCATCATGCTGACTTGTGAGAAATGATTTACAAACACTCAAACGCAACCAATTAGTTACATCAGTCATTTGTAAACATTGCTAGCTAATTTAATTTAGCCTACATCACTGCTATTTAGAACAAATTGTAATCCTGATGTGCTAGAGAAAAAACGAGGGGAGATTCAAAATCACCTAAAAAGCAAAACAAAACAAAAAAACATCCAGAAAAGTTTACTTCCATCTTTGATTAAAACATTTAGTAAAAATTTGTTGACCAGTGTTATTGATGCCAAGAGTAAATTTGAGATTTATCACCAATACGGATATTGGATTCATCCCACTGCCCCAGTAAAAGCATTTCTCTTTTTATTATACAGTGCTGTGCTTTTAAAAAGTCATTTTACTTCCTTTTCTGAGGCTTTTTGTGATTGAAGCGCACACACACAAGCCTCCATGACTCATAAAGCATGCAAATAAACTTGAGGGCCTCTGTTGCTCTTGCACTTAAACGGGAAAGACATTTTGCCCGGAGTGACTGATCTTTTGCGCTGAGCTCGGACACCCCCCCCCCTCAAATGCTTCCCCCACTTCTCTCCATGGGTCCGAGTCGTCATGCATTATAGTGTCGGGTTTCCTTTGAGACGAAAACATCCATCAAGCGGCGCTCCCGAAGACATTGCTCTTGACAGACGTGGACATGTAACAGGGGCTGTGGGGGGCGGCGGGGGTGAGGCGAGGCGGTTGGGGGGTGGGGGGGGGGAAAGGTCTGGTGGTGCTACCAACACGGGTGGCATTCACACCTCTAGCACTGCTCGCTTTTTCTGTCATATTGCACTTTTTAACGCCTACTGTAGACGCCATATTGCTTCCACGGGTGAGCGGGAGGCACTTGGCATGCTCTGTCATCTCAGTATAGGCAACCACGATTTGTGTATATCGTTTGTTGAAATCCATCTGTGATATGATACCTAAAAATGGTCCGGGATTCATTTCCCATTGTTTTCAATGCTATCTGAGACGATATTAAGTAGTGCTGGGCAAGTAATCCTAATTCAATTTTGATTGTTGACGTAGTTTTCCGCCCAGGTGGTGACGCACAAATCTGGGGACCACTGCTTATTGGCACCACAGTTGGAAGTTACTGTAAAATTGAAGACACAACAAAATTGTTGAATATTTCAATACAAAAAATAAAAATGTTTGTTTTCGGTACATTGCTAGCTTAATGCTAGCACTCAATGGAAAAACCTATTGACCGGCTAGAATCAATTAGCCTTAGACATCACTGGAGGGCTTTATCATTAAATAATTAAACTTCACACAGAAATGCTGTAGAAACACATTGAGACAGGTAAAATAACAATATTCATGGGCATATATTCTTTGTAATATGTGAAAAAAAATAATTATAGTCGTAAAGTTTGCCACGTTCTGCTACTCTTATCTTCATGTATCACCATGTGTGCACCAGACTTTCACTAGGAGGCCAAAGCGCGCACAGCAAGAATTTGCGTGAATTTTATATATCGCTGGCGTTGGGCCATAGCCTTGTACCTCCAAAATAGTCACTTTTCAGGAGACCCCCAAAGTTTGTTCAACCATTGTATCGTGAAAAAGAGCTAGCCATTTTCAACTCTTTATGTTGGTCAATAATGCGTAAAAATAACACCCACGAGTGTGGACTGACCAATAGTATCGATTTTTCCAAAAATATGAAATTCACCAAAATGTGACTTACGTGGTTATGGCCCGAGGCCAGCGATTTATAGTTTTTAATGCTCTTATTTTACTAGTTCTTTTTTAAGTTCGATTTGAAGTTTAGTTTTGAAATCAATGAATAATCATGTTTACTAATCATGATTTCAACATCAATCAAAATAATCATGATTATTATTTTTCCCCAAAATTGCCCAGGCCATACATCTTGTGTATTCCCCAGAGTTCCTTGATGCCAATTACTACTTTCCTATCGACTCTGTCGTTGGTGGCATGTCGCGGCATCTTACAGAGAAAGTTTTTCTCAGCAGAGCAATTATTTTTTTTTTCAACACCGCGCCATCTGCGTGATCAGTCGTTGGCACTGCTAGCCAACAATGGTGAAACGTGTCCAAGGCAGCCACAAATAAATGGCAATCGAGTCTCTTTGTACAATATTCAACCTTGAAGGAGATGAACTAGAAACAACAGCAGCTGAGCTCTTTGCTTATTTCTTTCCACTCCAGTCAGCAAAAAAAAAAAAAAAAAAAAAAGAAAGAGAGCGGTTATATGAGCCATCGCGAAGCGGAAAAATAAAGCCCAATTTGAGAATTGCCGCTCTGTGACACACCGACGGCAGGGTTAAGTGGATATAAGCGGCCGGAGATAGTGTTTCACACGCGCAGCGCTTCGGGATTGTTTAAGGATGACGGCAACCTCGCCTTCCTTCCTCGGCTTTTCATATCGAGCACATATGAGATGATGTGGAATGTGATGATAGCGATGAATTCATGCAGGGCTGGCCTATCCCCGCTGTGTTGATGCCACCTTTCACCCAAAGCGTGCTACCTTCAGCCGCGTTTGAATGCACGTGTCCGAAAACTGAAAGGATCCCCGCTCATCCCAGCAGGCCAGACAGGAGTAATTTCCTGCATCGTCCTTACATGAAAGCCAGAAGCTGAAAGCGATGACAGCTGCCCACTGACATCCCCAGCAAATGGTGATGGAGGGCCGCGAGAATTAGATTCATATTTTAAAAGTCATCGCATTTCATTTGGCGAAAGATAGTGTCAGGCTCACATTTTGCATTAATCACAGGAGGTGGTATTCCTTCCACATCCGTCACACGGAGAAAATCGACATCTAATCAGAGCAGCCAAAGTAAATTTCGTCCACGCAATGAGATTTATACAAAATAGGACATTTCATTAGGTACACCTGCACAGGAAAATGAGATGAGTGGTACAGATCAGGTCTTTCCTAACCTTTACTAAGTCAAGACACGTATTTTACATTTTACATACTACCAAAAAAAAAAAAATGTCACAAAACTTATCGCCTCTACTAACTTTTTTTTTCCTTGACTTGCAAGCACAAAGTTAAGATGCTGTATTGTGGCCGTAAACTCAACTCAAGCCACTTCACATTCAAACAAGCCTCGAGCTTTTTATTGTCACACATGCGATGTTTACGGTCAAACCAAACACAAAACACGTGTTTAAACAAACACACAGCTTAGCCTTTAGCTAAAGCTAATTAGCTTTTGCTAACACATAATGGGAAACCTTACAAGCAGCTTTTATATGAAGAACGGTGTAGCAACATATTTAGTTATTCAATATAACAGTAGTCACAGTCATCAATTCTTTATCCTCTGCAAGGAGCTGAGACGCACAGTACCGCTCCCATTTTGCGCTGAAGTCAGAAAAGGTGTGCTGCTGCGCATTTTATGGGCTACGCAGATTCTCCCAACCACTTCAGTGCGCCACTTCGGCAAAATTCACACATTTTCCCGAAATTCCCGATAGCCACCACGCCCCTGGTTAGAAGCCTGGACGGGAGTCTCGCATCGCCTTGAAAGTGAGTAAGAAATGTGCATAAGGAATTTAGTTAAGCGCAAATGGGAGAATATGCCCCTTTTGAACAGTTGTCACCCCCTTTCTTCATATGGACTCAATATTTCGTGCAACATGGAATAGAGAAAAAAAAATGGAAATCCCGCTTTATGTATGTATGTGTGTCTGTATACTGTATGTATGTGTACGAATGCGTGTATATGGATGCATGCTTGTGTGTGGGTGCGCGCGCGCGTGTATACTGCTCACGGCTTCCCCTCCGTCCATTCCCTCTCACCGGCGTCTTCCACGCCAGGTTTTGTCAACGCGCCGCCACTTTCCAGGAGCTTGTGGATTGGCTGAAGGAGCAAAGGTAGCCCGCAGAGACCTCTCCTTTCTGTTTCAGTCCACAGTCAGTGGAAGGAGCGCGCACGCAGTCACAGTCACGCACACGTACATACACGCACACAGAGCTCACTCCCACACATACACACACACTCATACACGTAAACAACGTGGAATTTGGGGGAAGCAGCGAGTCACCGGCGTGGGGGACTTAAACCGGAGCATGCGTCCGGCACCGGGGCGTCGATCCACAAGTGAGCCGCGCAAGTGCACAGCAGACGGACAGAGATCTTAACGCCACCCGGTTCTTTCTGGCGGAGCTCCGTAAAACTGCCTTGGATTAATTAACGGCACCATACTTTTCAGGGGCTGTTAAGTTTTTTTTTAAATTCATTATTAGTGTGCGCAAAAATATCAAAACGAGCAGCCAGCCCCCTGGGGAGCGCAAATTTGGCTCCTCCGCCATGGGCCGCGACGCTGATAGAGACGCCCGGAGAGAAGCGAGGTGGTCCCCTTCGGAGATGCTCACGCTGCCGGTGTTGCTGCCGCTTCTGCTCCTGGCCACGGTCCGCACCGGCCTGGCTCAAGGTAAAGTTCGCATGACCTCTTTTGGGAGATTTCACTTTTGGGAGTAAAGTTGGGCTAGAAACTCCTCGTGGAAGTTGTGAATTAAATAATACAAACTCTGGTTAACCTCTCAAGACAAACATGAATATGGGATAGTGTGGCTTTTTTTTGATCTGATAATTTCGATGACATCATACTGAGATGACAGTTGTGCATTTTTTAATTTTATTATTCTTTTTTTTTATGTGATTCAATGTTGCTTGAAAATGCATACTGTAAAAAGTACAGTCAGGCGAATATCTGGTATCTGTAACAATAAAATGTGACGTAAATAAATAAATAAATAAATATTGATTTAAAAAATAAAAATTAAGATGTTCCAAAACTGCAAGTTGTAAAACTGCACTGCAAAAAGGATACAATCAATGCACAAAGTGTACAGAGCGGCACAAGACATTTGCTGAAGAATACATCTTAAACATGAACCATTCGGTCCTCAACAGTGCCATCAAATTGGTTCCATTTGAAAATTCTTCACATGTTCTACTCAAGAAAAAAAAATCTTTAAACACTGACTTAAAGGAAACCACTATAATGAGGGCTTATTATGATCAATAAAGCCATTTATATGACCTCAACTCAAATCGAATTTGTATGTTGATGTCAAGTCAATGGGAATTGGGGGTAAAGCATTCCTCATTCCCAGCAAAACAAGGGTGACATTTCTATTGTGAGAACATTTCCAGGCGACTCTTTAGTCTTTGCCCCTCCTTTCTCATAGCTGTCTACTAAGCGTTGCGATAACGTCGCAAGCCACCAAGCCATTTACTTTAACATGCTGCCTCCTCAAGTCAGATGGGGTGTCAAACAAAGGGTGAACAAGGTAGTGGACTCAGTTCGTGTGGGCGCTCGGTATGTGTGTCACAAGGCGATCGTGTTTGTGTCTGGAAAGGTCTTTGGTGGAAGGATCTTTCTGGAAAAGGCCGAGAAGGACGCGATGGGAAAAGGAAAATTAGTAGAGTTGGTTGCTTGGTGCGTTTAGTGCCGGGTGGGAATATACATAGTACAGTGGAACGTCAAATGCAGTCTGTGACACTTGTTCCCATAAGACAAATGTTCTTTTTTTATTTGTAATTTTTAAAACAAAAATTGCCCAACATTGTAACCATTGTAATAAGGGTTGGGTTGGGGTTAGGGCAAAGTGTTAGGGTCATAGGGTTATGTAAGTAACAGGGGTTAGTCGATCACCAACGAACCAGCTAGAAGCTAGCTGCTAACATTAGCGATCAACTAAAACGTTTCTACGTCTGTGGCCGCTATGATGTGAAAAATAGGTAACCTAAAAAAATTTGTGTAAATCCCCGCATATTCATGTTTCTTTTCCCGGATCCCTCTGTTATCGATTTTTTTTTTTTTAATCTTATTCCCTGCTTACTCGTTACTGGTTTCACTGTAATGCAATTACAGCTCTAAAATGTGATATTTTGAAATATTTAGATAACTTTTTTTTTTCATTGGGTCTGGTCTGTAGGTGCATTGGTAATTGTGAAAACAATTCTAAATAAAATCAAAATGTGAAAAAAAAAGTACTTATCTCGATGAATGAGCAACAAATTCATTTTTGAGAAGTAACGTCACAGCGGCGATAAACTCATGTTAGCAAAGCAAGTTCGCTAGCGGGTCTGTAGTATTCATTTCCCCAATTGTAGACATTAACACTCCTAATTGGTTGCAAACGTTCATATCCAGACAGCGTATTAATATTATTCACCTTGAGTTTGTTGAAGAACGATGGATGGCACTCCTATGAATGTAATGTCATATTGGAAATATTACCGCCTCTAATAGCTACCCTTCGTAAGCATTTTTGCATATCAGCCCTTTAACAAGCCCCAGTAGCAGAAAAATTCCCAAAAGAGCCGACAAAGGGAAAAGTCCTGGTCTCACTGACTACTCGCACCGATGATGGAAGGGGGAGTTGTGTCACTTTTCCTTCACTGCTCAGCTCACGGCTAAAAAAAACCCAAACAAAAACATATTAAAAAGAAAAAAAAAATCGTGCCTCTGATGGAAAGTTTTAACAGTTTGGAACTGTGACTTTTGAAAACCGCAGTATACCTTGACACCGGTAACTGGCTGATGCCTAACTGACGTGGTGACAGTGTGGGCTTATTTGCGATTCTTTGTGATCTGCTACGCTAACTAACAAGCGTCATTTGGTGCCATGGTGCTTCCTGAGTGAAAATGCTGTCCGTGCCGGTAGCATCTGCAGTGATTGTTTGTCTATTTGTGGCATGTTTTACCTCTCCAAACTTTTTGGGGGAGGTACCACAGAAATTGTAGCTTTGCAAAGGCGTTTACATTTAGCAACCAGCAGCCTTATCTGGCCGCTCCAGGCCCCCCCCCCCCCATCTCATTCCTGCATAGTTAATGAGCGAAAAGAAGGAAAGCAGGAATGGATAACGGGTCCGGTTTCTTTGACGAGCATGGCGCAATGACATAATACGCACACCAGAGCCCCAGAGATCCCCTCCCCACCCTGTGTCATTGACCTGATGGGAATAAGGCCCTCCTTCTGGCCATTAAAGCGGTCGATACGGCAAGAGAACATTGTCTTAGACCAGTGTAATTAACAGGCTAATTTAGGTGCGCTGATGAGCTGGACTCGTTTTTCAAGTCGCTGGAGGTTCACGTCTTTAGTGTAAAACGACTGCACAATCAAAGTGACTCACTGGGACTTAAGCGGGGCACATGCATAGCATACCGATAATCAGGACAAATTTGAGCTTTTTTTTGCCGCCTTCTGATCAATCAAAGGCCCAATAATCGGATAGCTCTAAAACAATATCCCAAACGATTATCCTGTGGTGTGGTGTGTGTAAGGTAATTATTTTTTCAAGTGATCTGTTCGGTCAGGGTCAACCATCATAAATGTTAACGCTGTTTAGCGTTTAAGATGGCAAATGTGTGTGGTCAACACCGAGCACAGACTCGATGTCTGTTGGTGCGAAACGTTACGATAGCCAATTGGGAAGTGACTTGAAGTTACCAGAGAAGCTAACAGTTAGCTTCATCTACTGCTACGTTTTTTTATTGTATTTTCTGGTAGTTTGAAAGACCTGTGGCAGACATACGATTATGGGTGAAGGTATCGGTATATTAGTGGTAAAAGCCAACTGATTGATCGGCCAGCTGATTTAATCAGCCGATGTTAGCTCTTTTAAAATGGCCAATAATAGGCTGCTTTTTTAACCGATTTTTGCCAATTGTTGTTGTTGTTGTTAACACATTTTTAAAATCGACGTGTGTATTCTGTTTTGCTTGGATTTAAAACATGGTCCTACCTCCTTGAAAAGGCAATAAGAACCCACTAGCACGATATAACGATGTATCTTGCAGATACCATATAAAATGTCTGTCGTACGATATAACAGTACGGTATAACGGTATTTCGTATACAGTATATATCGTGATTTCTTCCTTTTCTTTCTTTTTTTTTTTTGTGGATGTGAATGTTAACATTCCCGTATATGCGGTAGTTTCTCCACATTATGGTTCTAATCTAAATCAGGATTGCTGGGCCTTGGCGGAGGTCCGCTTGGAGAGCCACCCAAGTATTATATTTGTGTGGGAGACTACGTTTAATCTCATTTTAACACGTACGGACCGTCGACCCGCACCCCCCGTACCCCCCATCCCTTTGAGTTGCGAGTGAGTTCTGGGAAATAAGAGTTCTCATTAACCTTCTGAACCGGTGACAAAGAAGACAGGTTGAGGCAGATAGAAGCTGCCTGAGAGGTTGCCGGGCGCTCCGTGACAGCATCTTGATTGGAAAGCTTTTGTGCAAGAACAGATGTACTTCAGGTGTCTCCGGCGGGGCCCCCTCGGAAAGCCAGAGTGTGTACGTGTAAGGTTTAGTGTAATAATGTGCTTGGACGCAGAGTGAATACCTCAAAACATTTGTGGTGGTTAAGATTTCATTAGCCACGACGATCAAGAGGAACATTTGTCATTTTATGCGCGTTGTTTGAGATATTGAGTGTTGTAAGAGCATTTCAGGCAAAACAACAGGTGACACTATAATCCCCCCCCCTCACTGTAAGATCATTTCAGCCAATCACAAGCCCCGCAAGAGAGCCGTTTCTGGAAAAGCTGCAGTAACAACAATGGGCAATACATTGGAGAAAAGGTGAATCATACGAGAAATAAGGAGAAAATGGTGTAAAGAAAAAAAAGGGTTTTTTTTCTAAGTGACGCAGGCTTGGGGCAATCGTCACCCTGGCAGAGGTCTTGGAAAAAGGAAGTCTGCAGGAACTTAAAATAGTGTGTGGTCAAAAGCCCCAAATGC
This sequence comes from Filicampus tigris, assembly GCF_054856515.1. Classification (NCBI taxonomy): domain Eukaryota; kingdom Metazoa; phylum Chordata; class Actinopteri; order Syngnathiformes; family Syngnathidae; genus Filicampus; species Filicampus tigris. The sequence continues at coordinate 13,167,174 of NC_141231.1, read as the reverse complement.
AAAGAAAATGTATAATTTTTTTAAGATGACTCTATTTTTTGTGCTCAGAGCCTAAGAAGAGTGGATTACGGTACAGCTGTAATCAGTCGCAGTTGCAAAATACATTTAACAAATTGCTCACTCTGTCACATGTATGTCTTTTGTCGGTTTCTCATGCTTGTGAAAACATTTCAAGTTGTTGTTTATGGGCTGGTATTCCAACTATGCATTCCAGGCCACTAGTTGGCGCTGTCACTTTCCTGTTAACCTAGTTGTTATGCTGTTGGTCAATACGACCCAATTTTCTGTTAAAAAATATTCTTAAAATGATTAATTAGAATATAAATAAAACCTTGTTTGTTTTTGATTCTTACTGTAGTTTTAACAATTATTAAATAAAAAACCTTAGCCCCACCCTCCAATATTTCTTTGGCTTGGCACACTGACCATTGAACACATTTTGTGTTCCATAAAAAAAAAAAAAAAACAGGGTGGAGGGTGAAGTACCACAGAATGCCACCATCGCCCATTTTAGTTTTACAGTTTAATAATCCCGACGAAATACATTTGAAAAAATGTAATGAAACCTCCTGCTTGACTTATTCTTGTTCTTTTTTATTCATCAGTCCATCCGACCATACATTTTCTATACTGCATATATTTTAATGGGATGTTTCGATCACATTTTTTTTTGGGCCCAAGTCTCATTCCCTTGATTTTAAGTACCGAGTAAAAAATCCCGATCCGATACCTCAACAAAGCATTAAAAAAAAGTAAATACGAGCCTGCATCCAGATTGTCTCGATTGTCTTTTTTTTTTTCTGTTTTGAAATATTTAAACACCCTTCCTCTGATCTTTTTAATGAGAGATCCACAATCGCCGATTTCATGAATGCTCACTTTGTGAAATCTGTGGGGTGATAAAAACATGTACTTAAGGAAAGTGAAACACCGACGTTTATTTTGTATAAAAAAAAAAAAAGAGCGAAAAAAACATGTCGACATTGACTACCACTGTTGACTGAGATTGATGTGCGCCTGTGGGGCAACGATGACAATATCGGGCCGGCACAACGTTTAGCTGAGGGTGCTGGTGGGCCTCCCGCGGGATAATCAAACTTTCCCCCTCACAATGGTATCCTTATGCTCGACTTTGATGATGTGTCCTCCCGGGCATATTTACGGGCGGAAAAGTTAAAGGATCTTTAGTATATATAGTCTCTAAAATGCTGTGACTCAGTGCGCTTCAAGACTTTATGATCAGTGCCGCAGCGGTCCGGCTCTGACCGATCCGAGAGCTGCCCCTCAGAACGCCGTTAAAAGCGACTGTTATTTCTATCATTATGATTCTTGCTGGCTTCCCCGCCGCTTGACAACTTGCTCCTCGGGGGGCGCTAACATTACAACCGTAGCGGTCACTCTCCAAGCGAGGCCCCGCGTGCACAATGAGCACATTGTGCGCAGAGAGCAGCACTTAGGAATTACCTCACACGATAGCCCTTGGCCGACCTCGGCGGGTTTCCAGTGTGACGCAATTAAAACCGGCAACGGGGTGTAATTGTGTGTGTGTGTGTGTGTTTATGATTCCGTGTTGTGGCGCTCAGGTGAAGGAAGAGGGCACCGAGTAAACGGCACGCTCAAACTGGTTTAAAAGTGGCGGGCCGATGGGTCAGAGGTGTTTGGGGGTTGGCCGGTAGCGAGTGATAATTAATGAGGAAAAACGTCTGCTGAGCTTGCTGCTTTCCCGCTGTTCTTGATGCCATGTAGTATTTATGAGGGGAACAAAAAGAAAACATGTGTTGGCTATTTTAGGACTTGAAAGACTAGTTGTGGCATTTTAAATTCTTCCGCAAGGCAAGATGGTGACGTTCGAATTGTGAATAGGGGGGGGGGGGGGAAATATGTATGTATGTATGTATTACACACACATACACAGTGGGTACGGAAAGTATTCAGACCACTTGAAATGTTTCACTTTCTGTGTCAGCCACTTGCCAAAATGAATATTTTATTTCTCATTCATGTACACTCAGCACCCCATCTTGACAGAAAAAAACTGAAATGTTTTGCACATTTATGAAAAAAGAAAAACTGAAATATCATATGGTCATAAGCATTCAGACTCTTTGACAGCGACCTTCATATTCAACTCATATGCTCCATTTCTTCTCATCCTCCTTGAGATGGTTCTGCGCATTTATTGGAGTCCAGCTGTGTTTAATTAAACCGATTGTACTTGATCAGGAAAGCTCTATAGATTGGCCAATTAATCGTTTGTCGGAATTGTACTCTTCCAAAAATCGGAATTGGCATCGGTCTCCCCAAAAATCCATATTGGCCAGCCCTAGTTTTCATTTTACTTATATCCCAATACCTTTTAATTGAATATTTATATAAGCAGCACTTGTATTGGCAGCTACCCGATTTGCATCGAAATGCCTTTTGCCAACCGGAATGAATGAACTCGCCTCTTAATGGCGCAAGTTTCACTTCAACCCTCCCTTGGCGCCTCTACGCTCGTATGATGATGTCACTCCCCAAATGGCGGTTATATTTTCCAGTCCGAAATCTGTCACATTTCAAGGCGTTTAGTCTCGGCTTTGAAAAAACCCCCCACCATATTTCATTTGCTAACACCAGCCTGACGTAAGGACAAGCCTGAATGTAACTCCTGATGAAGTGTTAGGTGTATGTGCCTGCACCCACTGGTGGAAACATGCCGACCCAGGCCTTTTTTATTTTTTTTCCTTTCCCCTCATTTGCTGCTTTATGTTTATGTGTGATAAAGCCAGACAAGGCGCTAAACTTCCTTATTACTTTCATGTCCATTCCCTTCCTGAGAAATGCTGAAGGGGAATGGCACAGAGCTACGGCAAATGATGGCGAGAACACAAAGGAAGCAAATGGAACGGACCGATTAGCGCAGAGAGAGACGAAGAGGAAGGAAGGGAGGAGGAAGGTGATGAAAAAAAAGGTACGGAGCGATGGACAAGTGTGGGGTCGGACTGTGCGTGTGTGTGTGTGTGTGTGTGGGGGGGGGGGGGTGTCATTAATCACCCCGGTGTGACACTTTCCACTACAGGGGAGCAACATTCACTTCTATTAGCAGTCCATTAGCACGGATCGCCACAAGTACTTGACAGCCAGTGTGGAGTAGCTGACCTGTGTCCCCTGTATAATGCGCACTTCATGCTAGTGCGGCGCAAGACACGCTACGGAACGTTTTGCTTTTTAAATTGAACGTCATTGTAAAGTGGAATCAGTGAGGTGTAGCACGATTCCGAAAGGTCAGCATTCGATTTGTTCGGAAATGCATTGGCACTGGCGAAGGGTCTCATCGCCGCCATCGTTAAATCTTTTTTTTAGTTCGCATTTTTATTAAATTGCTAACTCTCATGTGTAATTAGTTTAAAAAGAAGTTGAACAGCATTACCAAATCATCACAGTCAGTCTTACATACTCAAGAAAAATGTACTTTTAAGTGGTACCCTGTGATATGAGTGACCCGACTTATGAGTTTTTTAAGGTACAAATTGTCAGAGCAAAGGTTTGAGCTTTTTGGTGTCTGTGAACTCAACTCACTTCATAAAAAGCGGCAGTTTGGCAGTGAACGATTCTTAATAAAAAAGGCAAATTTAAAAACACACTAGCATTGATGTTGAAATACAGCAACCCTTGCATGAATGCGGTACAGCAGCCGCTGATTCCCCTATTCACAGATTTTAAAAAATGATAATACATTTTAAATTGCAGGCGTAAATCCAAAAAAATATAGTTATTAAAAATATATATCTTTTTTAGATTTCAAAAAAAAAAGTTTAAAAAAATAATTTGACTCCCTACCCTCCAATGCATTTATAAGGTATCAATTATATGCGCATTTTAGCTTTTTGTGGGCCGGCCCGGTCCTGATCCGATAATCCTTTAAGCAATTGACATTTGAACACAAATGGTGGATCAACACATGTGGACCGACAATGTAACTTTACTCACTGGCATAAATTCTCCATCTTGTGCACAGATCCTTGCCACTTGGATTAACGGTATTTCCATTCATTTCAATGGGACAAATTCACAATTCAAATCATCTGAATCAAACACGACGTCTCTGGTGACATTCCACTGTCAATTTGAAATCAAAGAAATAAGCAAAACAGGCCCAGGATGAATCGTAATGTGTGTGAGTGGGGCGACGATATGACACTTCACTGCACATTTCGCTTTTTTTTTTTTTCAAAATGAAAATAATTGTATAATACGTCCTGGTCGCAATCAGCCAGCGGGTCAAGATGGGGAGTAACGACCGCGGGGGGCGGGGGGTGACCTCATTTCATACCTGCGAGCAGAAAATGGCCCTTCAAAGCGGCGAAGGCCAACACATTAGACATAGTCATCTCTCATTCAAAGGCCTGCTTGGCCTCTTTAGTCACCAAAGAGCTCTGTCATTACGGGATGCCTGCCAAGGGGGGAATGTGCGTGTACGGACCACTGTCCCTGCTCTCCATCTACACTTCATTTATGATTGGAGATCAGAGCAGGAATCTGGAGGGAGGGGGTAGAATGGATGGAGAGGAGGACACAGCCATGGGGGGATGATTACTCGTTAAGTGGCCCTCCTCGTGCCATTATAGGCGGTGGGGGCTGACAGAGCACATCGTGAGCGAGTATAAGTGCACACTCCACTCTTCCCCTTTAATTTGGCATCCTGACCTGCAACCCCCCCCGCACCTCGACACTCCCCTGGCGCTCAACCACTAATGTCCTCTTGACAGGAAGTCGCTGGCCGGCATGTCACTTTAAATGGAAATGACTAATTTTGAGGGGCGTGAGTCGGGGAGAAAAATAGGACTAACTTTTGTTTTGGGGTTGTCGCTTTTAATCCGTAGCACATGTTTTCCGTTTTTTCTCGTGCGACGATTTTTTGGAGTTTAAAAAGTTGCGGTCTGGCTGCTTGTGTCAGACACGGAACGGAACGTGTCTTTTTTCCAAAAGGCGGAGCGGGTGATGTAAGTGATGATGTTATTTGTAATAGTTGTGTTATTGCGAACACCTGCTAGTGGTCTGCGTTTTTGTGTGGGCCCCAAATCCAACCCATAGTTAACCCTTTTGTTACGGCTCAATCCTACCCATCTTATGTTTTAAAAAACAGTTTTGTTATTTTTTTTTTAATTATGAAATAACACCGCCTTTTCTCAATTTTGATCACTTAGCATTCAACGTGTCACATTATCATTTTTTATACTTTTGTGCATGTAACATTTTTGTTAACCCTTTTGTTATGTTATGGGCCAATTTGATCTGTTTTACAGTAGAAAAAGATATTTAAATAAAAAAACAAACACTTTTTTATGTTCTTCTCAGTTTTTTTTTTGTTATATTCTTTGTACCACTTATACCACTTATCCTTATTCTAAATAATTTGTATTCTTTTATGGTTTGAAATCCTATCTAGAACAAATGTTTTTTAAAATATTAAACTGTTAATTATTTTTTAACTGATTTGACCCGCTACATTTGAGAAAATCTCTAACTTTTTTAAAATGTAAATTCCATAATAGATATATTTTTTAAATGTTAAGATCAATTTGACTCTCATCAGAGTGTACAAATCCAGACAACGTATTCTTAACAATTTCCCCAAATTGGCCTTTTATTATAGCCATTAATCCATTTTCAAAACCACAGAGTATCTTTCGAACTTATTTTTAAATTTTCAAATACACTTTCATTTTTTTTAAGCATTCAGTGGGTCACATCGAACATTTTTTTTTTTGCGTATAAGAAACGCCGGCCTACTTAAGAACTGTTCCTATCAAGCAACACAATCCCACCATTGCCCCCCAAAAAACAAAAACACATAGTTTGACTAACATTGTGATTTCAGTGTAATCAATAATGTTGTATGCTGTAAAAAAAAAAGTGAAAATCTTTTTTTCAATATTTGTTTCATTGTTGCACTGCATTTTTGTTCAGGCACGAAACTCACTCATTTCAGATTTCAGCCTGCGTTACTGCGAGGACAGAGAAAATGAACGTGTTGTACCGCTGCCATACATGCTATTCTACCTAGCAAAGAGGATTAGGGATTTGCGATGCTGCGGCAATGCTGGTACTTTTAAATATGCACATGGATATTACACACACAAAAAAAAGCTTAAACTGCAGATGAACCGCCAAAACCTCTGGTCATTCGGGTCGTTGTTGTTTTGCTCGCGTTAACTTAAAGGTGAGCACTTACTCCCGAGAATTTACTTTAAAGCGACAGTATGTATGGAACCGAGGAGTAGCCGAAAAGTACACAAACAACAGCGATTGCTTTCCTCATAAGAACCGGTGACAGTTCGTTTGAAGAGCATTAACATGCTTTTACTTACTACTACTTCTGTTTATTACTTTAAAGAGTTAAGTCAAAAATTTTCCCTCAGCTTGACCAAACCCAGAAAACGGGTGAGCCGTGATTACCTGAGCCCTTGAAGCGGAAATCAACCCAAATATGAATTGTGGAATATGAGTTAAGCATCAAAATCCACCCCTTTTTAGCCATTTCAGGGGGCGGCTATTTTGTCATTTCTGTCGACTGAAAATGACATCACAACTACTCAGGGCTCAGGGAACGACCAATCATGGCTCGGCTCAGCTTCAGAAAACAGGTCAGCCGTGATTGGTCGTTACCTGAGCCCTGAGTAGTTGTGATGTCATTTTCAGTCGACAGAAGTGACAAAATGGGCGCACCCGGAGATGGCTAAAAACAGGTGGATTAACTCCTCCTATTCCACAAACACAAAGTTTATCAGAATGCCCTGTTTCAACTAGTGGGCTTGCATAGAACATATTCTTGAAGAAAATATGTTTGGATTGACCTCCGCTTTATGGCACTTGTGATTCATTCATTTTCAGTCGACAGCAAGTGACAAAATGGCCGCCTCCTGAGGTGGATGAAAACGGGTGGATTTTGCTGCTTAATTCATGTTCCATGTTAATCAGAATACCTTGTTTTGACTAGTGGGGGTGCATAGAACATATTGTGAAGACATTTTTTGACTTGACTTCCCCTTTAAACATCATTCCGTAAAACAGTTAGCTTTTTTGAAAGGCATTCACATAGGCCTAGCGCTTGCTTGTACCTTTACATGTAAACAAAATGGCAGACTTGGTCCATATTCCAGTTTGACCCATTTATTCCGAACAATACTTATTTTTACTCAAGTATTCAATTGTGGACGTTGTAAGGGGACATCACAAAAAGTTGTACCTTGGAGAACAAAAATGGACCCCTACAAGTACACTTTTACGTTGTATGCACCGAATAAATAATCAGAATGGTATCACCTCTGCTTCAATTTGAGCCAGGAAAAACCCTGAACAAGAATGATGATTCAGGGTTTCATAAGCACTTTTTCAGTATACAATGATATTGATATATATATCTATATATATATATATTTTGTAATCAACCTTCAGTTTTGAAAAACAGCCCGAAGCACATCTCCCTTCACGCCTGAATCTTCTTTGTTATTCAAGGCAGACTCTATACTGTATCGGGAACTCTGATGAGTCGGTCCATCCTCTCTCTTGAGGTGGAAGATAATTGAGAAGCGAATAGGGGTGACGCCAACACCTGAGTCACACGGCGCCCACGTGGAGGCATGGGCCTCTGCGCCTCTTTTTCCTCGACCGAATAATCAGCTTCCTCTCTCTTTCTCTCTCTCTCTCTCTCTCTCTCTCTCAATCTCGCCGGCTTTTCATTCTGATTGACAAAGCTAAACCTTTAATCCTGGCTTTGCCCTGTCTTGTGCCGTTTCGGAGGCGCACCGGCGAAAAAGCAAATATATGGAATCCCCTCCCTGAAGAATTAAAGCGGCATTGGTGTGTAATGAGTTATTTGGTGTGGAAACATCCACACATGTAATGGACCTGAGCGCCGTTTCCCCCTCATGTCACGTGTCGGCGGCGTGATGGAGCTTGCTGGTTACCAGACCCTGCGTTAATATCGGGTTAGGGTGGCTTGTGGTCAATGTGTGTCAGTAGAACAGACAGGCAGAAGGGAGTGTGTGTGTGTGTGTGTGAGTGCGTGGGGGGGGGGGGTCAGCGGACGAGGCCACCGGTCCCAACTGAAACACGAGAGCAGGAGACCCCCCGCCCGCCCGTCCCCACCGTTTCCTGTCTCCTCTTTATCAGCATCCTCGTCTTTGTTATTTCAGCGCTCTTAAACCGGCCTGCTGCTGATAAATGTTTGTTACTCTGTGTTTGTTTTTTGGCCTTTTTACAAGGCTCTCATGAGGAACTGTATCCGTTATCGGCGGTCCTTAGGTCGGCTTTGAGATGAGTGCAAAGAAAGAGAGGGAGGGGGTGAGAGTTATGGCCTCTGGTTTGCATTACGGCTCCTGCAAGATGGACAGTGTTTGCTCGTTGGCTATAAACTTGAATGGGACTCGAGGGGCGAATGTCACGAGTGTTCATTTTCAAGAAAGCATGTGAAACACTCTTTAAACAGAGGAACAAAAAAGAAAAATACAGATTTATAATATTGGGAGTTTCCTTATAAAGAGTTTTAATGAGGCTGGCAATGCCCGATTTGTAAAATATTCATAAACACTTGCTAATGATTTACAATAGGTCTCACGTGACTATCAATCTATTTCGGAGGGAAAAAGACCCCAAATAGTCAAAGAAAAAGTGGATTTTTCCCCCAAATGTTGGTGAATTTCCAAATTGTCTCATTATTCGGCAGATGAAATTGTATCGTCGAAATTGTAACTGGCAAAAAGAGCCAAATTTTCTCCCACTGTAATAATGTAGCATACTTTTGTATATGGTTTTAATCGGGCTTGCAATGCTTTTTTTTAATGAACTTAGCAAATCATTCATAAACACTTATTGACTCACAATAGTTTTTAAGTGTCGAAAATGCTAGCCTCACTTTGCTAATTCCCATATTGAGTGTCCAGCTATCCAGCTTCAACAAAATAGCAGCGCTAGCAATGCTAAGCTAACATTTGCCTTGTAAACAAGCCAAAATAGACACTGATGTTACATTTTCAGCACAACTTTTTCATAAAGGAGTGTTACAGCACGAAATGTTATTGGTTTGAAGTTATGTCTCTTGGAAAGCGAACATCAAAAACACGAGAGAAACTTTTCCTGTCAAGCAGAAATGTTGCTAATTCCGCATCACTTCTGAATCCTCTCAGCTGCCTTAGGTCCTTTGAAGGGCAACTCCTATACTCACCCTTGTTAGAATTTTACAATTTTCCGGAGCATGAAAATTTGCGATAGATGGCAGACACCTTGTTAGTCAGTAATTTTACCTTAAGCCCCAATTTTCCAACTTTTTTTCATTTCGGTGAGATTTTCTCTTTCATTATAGACAACATTTCGGAATATGGAAGAAGTGGAGATTGCTGATTGAAATTATAATTATTGTGTTCGTTTCAAGCATTACCTGAAGGCTCTCTATTAAAACTGCTTTACCTCTTTCCCCTTTACGCAAAACTAACCACTTTAATTTTGCAGGCGGTCCACGTTTCTCGTGAGAGCCATTCTAGCTTCAACTGTTTCTTGAACAAGCTTCCTTGTTCAAAGGAAACTCTTATACTCAACAACCATTATTTTTCTTCATTTTAAGGGCAGGACGCATTTCAAAGGAGAGCCATTCGAGTTTCAACAGTCTCCTTCATTTACCCTCTTTCTTCACTTCATCCAATATTTGCAATTCCAAATCCAGAGTGCTCCTGTTTTTCTTAGCTTTCCTCTATGTTTGTCTGCATATGGCGGCAGTGTGCATGCGCGTGTGTACGTGTGTGCATGTGTAGGTCGGGGGTGAGCTTTGTGTGTTTATTCAATAATAACAGAGAGTCTGAGAAAGTCTGTTTCAGATAAATCTGTGCGAATACCAGACCATTCATCCTCAGGAAATCAATCTTTCTCATAATTCCCCTCATTTTTCTTCCATCTGTTATCTACATAGCTGCCAAACAGAGTATTTTAAATAGAGCAGACCATTAACTGGGGGGGGGGGGTGCTTGTGGTGGTGGTGCTGGAAGAAAGGAGGGCAGAATTTAATTTGTGTCAGAATGCCAGCCTGTAAACTTTTTTTTTTTTTTTTTCTCCAAACAGAGTGAAATGAGGTGCTAAATTAAAAGTTTCACAATTTTGTATGCGCCGTGTGTGTGATTAATCTGCTCCCACAGACCTTCACGTGCTTCGGTCTACACTAATGGTCCAAATGTGTGCTAAGAGTCATGCAGGGCATGTGATGAATGTGATGAATGGACAGTTTTGTCTATTTGCATGACCCGCATATATGTGTTAATTATGCCGCACAAGTCTCGGCAAACGAGCTGGGATCCATCAGCGGCTCCTAAACAGTTAACCCTCCAGGTATGTTAACGGTCAAAATGGGCCTATTTTGAAGCCAAACAGTAGTAGTTGTAGCGGTAGTGGTAATAGTAGTTGTAAAAACACCGTTTATGGGTATGGAACTTAATCTGTTTGCTTGCATGGTTCGAGTTAGGGCTCAACAATTAATCCCCTCGCCCCAAAAAACAGTTTCATTCTGGTCTGTTGGTAGGCTTTATTTTCTATATACATACATTTTTATGCAATATATCATTGTTTCATGACAAATTTTGTGAAGTTGTCGAAGTAAACACTTAAAAGACTGCAAGTCAAAGTGTTTAGTCAGTGTCCATCTCTAATTGAATCAAAATGGGCTGTCATATTAATTCATGGCTCATTTGACATTATTTTAGCGGAAGCTTAACCTTTAAGATCAAACTGAACTAGATTGCTTGTGGTTGCTATAAAATACATGGGAAGAGAACCTTGGAAAAATGCATAGTTTGCATCATACAAAATTGCATTTTCATAATCGTCCAGCGTGTCGTTTACTGTTTTTGGAATCGTCAAGTGTCACAATTGGAATATGGGAACCCCCCCATGCCCCCCAACCCCCGTGGAACCTGATGTCTGTATATTGTAATCTGTGTTTTTTGTTTATGTTTTTTAATTTTTTCTATAAGGTGTGGAACAAATTAATGGCATTTCAATTAATTCAAGTAGGTTAAAAAAAAACAAAACAAAAAAAAAAAAAAAAAAAAAAAATATATATATATATATATATATATATATATATATATATATATATTTTTTTTTTTTTTTTAATTTATTTAGAAACAAGTAAACTGAGTACCAAAATTGGTCACGGAGCAAACTAAACTTGGAACTCGAGGTACCAATGTTCATGAAAATAGAGAAAAAAATGGACACAGTGCAGGCATAAAATCAGAATTGGGCACTTAATTTGTGGTGTAATCAACAATATAAGAAAATGAAAAATGTTCACTTCACATATAGGGCAACTTTATAAGAACAAACATTTTCCTCAGTTGAAGCATGAACTCGAGTGATAAAGAGCTATTAATGGGAACGGTTGGTAATGGATCATGTTTCTTCTTTGTTTCTGACACTTTTGGATAATATAGATAACATACCTGGGTCAATCTGACCCAGGAACATTTATTCCTGAGAGAGGAACGTAACCGGAGAGCTAAAAGGGCGACTTTCCGAGCGGAAGACCGCGGCCCCCTCTCCACACTTCCTGACCTTTTTCCCCTTTTAGTTTCAGCTTTTGTTTCTGTGGTTCCAGTAACGGCTCGGAACTTGAGATTGCAGTCGGGTGTCAGCGCTTTTTCTGTGTTTGTACATCGTGTTTGCGAGCTTGTGTGTGTGTGTGTGTGTGCCATATCTCCAGGATCAGTCCCCAGTGGGTCGAGTACTGGCAGACAGTGTTTAACTGGGGCAAGCTCAGTGGCTCTCATTTAAATAAGGGCCCAGACAGAAGCCCCGTGGCGAATGGAGTTGTTTTATGATTCCTTACATGTAGAAAGTACGTCAACTACACTGTATGGCTTCATAGTCCGCTCTGGCAGGAGGCCGGCGAGGGTGGGTGGCTCAGCAAAATAAGTCCAATTTGCCTCGAGAGTCAGGACTTGACTCGAGGGAGTTGTTCGTGTCTTCGCTTTTCTTCCAGCTCATCTAAAACTCGCATTGCGTCACTAGCATTGCCAGTTTCTGAAGGGGTGACATTTAACTCAAACTAAAATCCCCCTTAACTCACTGCCTGCCAGCTGTTTCCCAAGCAGAGTTGCCTATATTTCTAGCCAGCCGTTTGAGAGCATTCCGATTGACCCACAGAATATTGCACTGTGAAAATAATAAGCACTAACCTTCCAAAACAAAGAGTAGACGCTCTTCATTAACCCATTAAGGCCTAGAGCTCCTAGCTAAACATCTCTCTAAAACCTAAGGTCGTCTTTGGAATCACCTCGAAAATCGGAAGTTTTCCCGGAAATTCAACACCTGGAAAATAATCAATATCTCAGTCCCTGTAGCAAATAGAAACTGAAAGCTTAGACTGTGGCTTTCAAACTGGCCCGAGTTTATTCATCGTTACTGTTTCAATCGAAGATGTAAAAATAACTTCTTTTTTTTTATCAGTGCAAAAGAAGCACTATTTTTCATTTAAATTTTTTTCGAATTTATTAAATTATTTATTAAAAATTTAGAATTTATTATCCTCCCAATTATCCCATAGATTAATCAGATTAAAAAAAAACAAAACGATTTTGCATTATCAAACAACAGCATGTGTATGTGAGGTACAAGTATTATTCTTGTTCCCATGGGGTACCCATACTCAAATTCTACACTATAATATGTGTGATTTTGAGTGGGTATCTCATTAAAAGTTGGCACCTGGCCTGGTGAGCGATATGGGTGACTGAGTGAATTAGAGTGTACAGTTGGCTGTTGTTAGCTCAGGTTAGCGGCTGGCTAACTGTTAGCCAGTCTGCGTGAAAGTGCACGGGCGTGGGGGCATTATAATACATTCTCATTAGCTGGTATGCTACAGTAAATTAGCCTGTTTCAATTCCTTATGTGATGTGATACCTGAGAATTCTACTCCAGTGTTGTTACAAAGTATTTGTAACTTCTGAATTAGTTCCCACCACTGCCATAGACAGCATCAATAATGGAAGATGCCCTGAGGGACACATCGAAAATGTGGTTCTCTCATTTTTCTGTCAAAGTCTAAATCAAATCTAAAAAAAATCCCCAGTGAAACTAGATAATGTTGAGAATGTGCCTGAAGGCTTACAAGTGGTGACTATTTGACAGCGGTGACTTGCGATTTGTATGTATTGTTGCGCTAATGAATGCCATTCAAATTAAGTTGTTAATGACAGGGAGGCTCCGGCGTGGCTCGGAAAGTTCACCGCGCTTAAATGTCAGCGCTGTTAATGAGCCGCCGTCGTCGCTCGCCGCTTGTCCGACATGACGGCACAACACCAAAGGCAAAACCGGCCCGGCGTGCATGAGGCGGACATGTCTCCGTGAGAGACAAAACGCTGATTCTTTCAATAAATTAGGGACGATCAATGCAAATTTGCCTCGGAAAGACACTAACAGGATGACTTCCATTTGTTTCGATTTCATGGAGAAAGGCAAACAGTTGGCGGCGGGTGAATAATGGATGTTGTTGCTCTAGAATACAACGATTGTACAAGTAGAATACTCTCCCCCCCCCCCCCCCCCCCAGTAAACCAGGTCACCATTTGAAAGCGAGGGGATGAGGGGGCTATTTTGTATACAGATTAGCAATCTTACTCGGAATTTCCACAGTAAACACAACTCATGTTTGCTATTTAACCTCCACGAGCTCCCAATCTGCTCAGGCGTGGAGCACAAAATATTGGTACGTACGTGAGTGTGGACCCACAGGTTGGGGGGGAAAAAAAGGAAGGCATAACAAGAGACGGTTGGGAAGTATCTCTACCAGTCTTCAGTTTGAGGAGACATCGTATGCATTTTAAAATTTATTTTGACACAATTTAAAACACTTGCCCGGTACCTTCTTTTGCTGAAATTAGCCTGTTTTGAGTGAGTGTTTCATGATCGAGACATCCTTTATCCCGCCTTATATACAGCTGGGCTAATGACGAGTTTGACTTTCGTTACCATGGCGACCAGGTGGCGAACTTGACGGCTAGCGGGGCTCGCTGACAACTGTATCCGTAATAGTGGGCTGGACCATAAAGAAAATATCAGTGGATAGGGACAAAGCGAGCAAAAATCTGTTTTCAATTTTTAAGTATAGTTTGTTTTTATTTAGTTTTAATTATTTTTTTCCCTAGTTAGTTTAAATGAGTTCTTAGAGCATGTTCATTATCTTGATTTTTTTTTTTTATGAATTGCTTAATTTTAGTTTCGTTTTTAGTAGTTTTAGTATTAGTTTTAGTTTTTTTTATACAAGGTGTACTGTATTTGTGGAGTCCAAGATTTTTCAAAAAAAGTCACAAAATATTGTGTCATTAAGTAATCGACTATTTGACTTTCTTTCTTCTGCACAGATGTAAATTAATCCAGAAATAAATAACATTTAAAATAAACCCTGAAAGTTCATCTAAGAAATTAATTGACAAAGATGAAAACGAAGCACAGGTTGTTTCTGCATGATATAGTGTTTGGGACAGTGTTTCAACCATCACTTGAAAGTGGCTCTGGATCTTCACCCAGCTTTACTGATCATGTCATTAGTGGGGAATTATTTGATGGGGGGGGGGGGGCAGTTATTATGTAAATTAGCCATACCGTTACGGGATGACTCGCGCAAAGACACATTTACAGAAGTTGTTAGATAACAAAACATTTGCTTGATTGCTTAATTTCACACTTGATGGGTGGACAGGCACTCCAGAGACCCGACTGTTTGCATAAAAGCAATTAAGAAGTCAATTTTCCATAATATGTCCTCTTCCAATATTTGCCTTTTAACAGTATTAAATCCTATTAAAAAAAAAGGCTACTTTTAAAGTTTTTATGTCTGGTCTGTCTTTTTGTTTTCTTCCTTTGATTATTGCTGCTAGGGAACAGGTACAAGCAGTTACCTTGGAGTCCAATAATTAACCCCACGGGGTGCATTAGTATTGATTGTACCATTACGGACAGAATTGGACTCTTTAACTGTGCATCCATTTTTGCCACTTAAAGAGATTTGCAGGATAACATGTCGAGCCATTTTCCAATATCTGCTCCCCAAATGAGAATGCGCGTGATGGAAACAGAAGTATGATAGTAATGGAAGTCGTGATGATAAAGCATACTGTTTACCCTTATGGGAGTCCTCGAGCCTCACAGTTGTTGCAAGAAAAAAAAAAATTAAAAACTAAATTGTATAGATTTGATTCTGTATGAAATGAAGATAAAGATGCAAATTATCTGGCCAATTAAATATGTATGAAGCTGGAATGGCATGATGTTATTGGACCATAAATCCCAAAGAAAAACTTTTGATGTAGAGTCGCTGTAAAGACTCCAAGGAGGTTAAATCAAAACACTGGTGCAAGCCCTTGGACTGTTTGTCTTAGCATCTCCTCAGATGGCTTCGCGTTCGAGTGACAACGCTTACAACTTACAGGGGGACTCTTGTGAATGAAAAGTGACTTGTTGTATACAACTAGGTGGGTCTCTGGAGTGCCCGTCCAGCCATCGAGTGTGACATTAAACAACCAAGTCAATCTTTTCTGATCTGCACTTTCAGGCTTGTACTCAACAGTAAGGTTACACTAGCCATTGGTGGCTTTGCGTCATTCATTTGCAGTCCGGACGCAGAAGGATGGACCGCGCTTGCTCTGCAGGGAGTCTCAGCATCTCCATAAATCTCCAATACCACAAACAAATTACTGGATTTGTTGCTTGTTGCTAAAAAAAAAAAAAAAAAAAATACTCGCTTGAGGGTTGAGGAAAAGCCGCTAAATATGGCAACAAAGTCGCTGCGTTGGCAATACTGAGTAGGATGAATGACACATGCTCTGTAATTATTTATCTTTTGTGTATTTTGGCCAAAGAATGTCGTAGACCTTTTGTAAGGAAACCCGGGAACCCTTTTAACCGATTAAGGCCGGGAGTGCATAACCTCGTTTTGCCCACTAAAGCGTCTTTCTACCCCTAAAAGCCGGGAGAATGTTTTTCATTTTTTTTTTGTAATCCAATACTCAGACTCTTAGCCATGCATCAGAATATACACGTGACGGTGTCGTGATTTTTTTCGAGCATAATGGCGGACACGCAGACAATCGCGAGAGCTCTGAAATAAGTAAGGGCAGTGATTTAGACGACGCGCTTGTGGACAATGATGATATCGTTGTCTTTGTAACAGAATAGAGGATGGTAATTATCACTCGATTTAAAAAAAAAATTAAAAATAGTGCTTCTCTTGCACTGACGCTTTATCTTTACATTTTCGATTGAAGCAGTAAATAATAATAAACTCAAGCCTGTGTGAAAGCCACACGTCTAAGCTCTCAAATTCTTTTGGAATTATGTTTCTGCTCCAGGGGCTGAGATATCAATTATTTTGTCGGTGTTGAATTTCTGGGAGAACCTCGGGTGATTCGATAGTCACCCTTAGGTTTTGGGGAGATGTTGAGCCAGGCGCTTCAGGCCTTAATGGGTTAAGTTGCGAAAAATGTGCAAAACACAATTGGCTATGCTAGTCTAGCAATTTTCCCATTGGGAAACCACTACTACATGTAACGACAGTGTTTAAACTAACAGTTTAAGTATAAAGAGCAACTTCAGTTCTTCTATGATTGAAAATGACTTCTTCGTCCTACGCTTGCATTGTACTGAGCTACGACAGCCAAAACGTTTACAGCTTTTGTGGCTGTACCGCCATGATGCGGCGATGAGTTTCCATTTTCAGTTCTGTTTTGTGATTGTCATCATGCTATCACAAACGTGTTGGTCGCTCCACAATTGTTTCACTGTTGAGGACTATTTTGGGGGAAAAAAAGTCTTAAAATGGCATCTTTCCCTCATTCCGGGCGCGCGTATACTGTAACCCCAAAGAGAGTCCGGCAGCTGCGCTGGAGTCGGCGCACTACTGTAAAGTGATACGCCATAATGGTTTGCAGCAGATATCTTGAAGCATGTGCAACGGAAACCGATAATTCAGTAGTGACACACTATGCATAGGGCTCTCTGTGTTTCTTTTTATTATTTTTTGTGGGGGGCGCTCTGTCAGGTAATATGGGGATGTCTGCGATGTGAAGGAAGGAGCCGTGCAGGGGTAAACCATACCTCCTGATGGGCGTCTTTCAGTGGTCGCCTATTACCGCACACGTCCCCTCCGAGCCGTCACATTTACACCGCACGTTTGTTTTTACAACACGGCTAAAATGGCGCGCCGGCTTCCTGCCCTAGCCGCGCTCGCTTGCGCTATCGCCCGCTTTTTCCACGGCAAATGTTTTATTTAGCGGCCGCATGCTCCACACGATGAGACCGGCCAACAAAAGCAACAATGTTGTCCAGTGGAAGAGCAAAAAAAAATTGAGAAAAAAAAAAAAAATGGGGCGGTGGAGCCCAGGGAATGAAAAGAGATGGGGATTGCGAAGCCACTCCTAAAGCGTGTGGCTTTAACCCACAGGATGAGCAGTCTGAGAGAATGCGGGATTAAGGCATATTAGCTAAGAAGCTATTCTCGGTTGCTTTGTGTGGCTTTTTGTTCTTGAAAAATAGGCTGAAAAACGGTAAACAAACACAAGCAGTGTGTCGGGAGAAAAGGAAACCTTGCATATTTATACCCTCCTGCAATTCCTGGAAATGTGGCCCGGTAATCCGAGCCCTATTGTGCGTTGTCTCGCTGCGTAACACCAGATATGTGCGCAACCTGGTTTTGGTTTTGCCTGCCATTTATTCTCATTGGCAGTTGTTTCCGTCATGATTTTATTTGAGCACCGCGGCACGGGAAACCAGAGATGGGCTATTCACGCCGGTCGTCTCATTTTTCTTTCCTTTCGCCGGTTCGGTTTGGTAAGACGAGGCCTCATTGAAAGCGGAGGGCCTTTGGGTCGCTCAGGCGCGGCCAGACAAAAGCAGGGTACGCACAAATCGATTTTTAATATCTGAACCGTATTGTGAGAGACCCCACACATGGCGAGGAACAAGTTTATTGATAGTTACTTAAAACCTGGTAAGGGCATATTTGGGTTGTTGCGCACATTTACATGGCTTTTAAAAATGTATATATCTGTGTGTATATCATTTTCTAACTCAGTTTATTAATCAAATGTTACAAGCTTCCTTTACTGTACAATAAATAGTAGATGTTGATGAAAGTACCTGAAAGGTAAGATGTAATAAATAAAGTGAAAATACTTGTGCAGGTGAACAAAAACGTAAAAGAGACGCATGGCCATAGTTCAAAAACGTTACCCGATTGAGCAAAACCATATTTGGGTTCGTCACATCCAAATGATCCTAAATCATCTAAAATTAAATTTGCTGTTGACCCGTGTTCACTCAGGATGATCTTTTAAAGACATCCGACAATTGGGCCTTTCAAAACTCTCATCACAAGGAAGGAACAACTGCTCAAATTTGTTGGTATATGGCAATCACGCATTGATGGATGTGTCCCACGGCGGGGTCGCAGCCGTCTGACATCCATCAGCGTTTTCAGGTTCAACCCTCACATCACTCTTCATTCTTCTCTTCCTTGGATTGGCTGGCGGTAGGTGTCAGTCCCAGATCCTGTGACGAAGGCAAATGAAGAATTAAGGCCCCGATAGACCAAACCGACGTCGGAGGTCGTGAAGCGTCGTGGCGCCTGAATGCGCCGTCCTGTTTGGTGTAGTGGACACCGCCGTAGTGTCGTAACCCGTCTGTAAGAGTCTTGGGGGCGGTTACGCATGTTGAATCGTGGCGTCGCCAGTCGTGACATTTGGTCACTCTGATTGGCTGTTAGCTAGCAAATCAGCGCTCGGAGCAACAACGGGAAGTGACAAATGCGCAAAAACAGTCAGCACGCCTCAGCTGCCTTAATCTTCTTACAAATACAAGAGCGAGGGTTGACAATGTAAGTATTTCACAATACCGTGTCAAGAACGTGATGGTTTACTTCGCGTGGGAGTTCATCGTGAGCGAAGAATATAGCCGAATGCATTGTTTACGTTTTTATAATCCGCCGCCGGCCAACAGCTTTCCGGTTGGATTTTTCTAACCATGAGAAATGGTGACTACCGCCGCCGATGGTGTGGAAGGGTATTACATCTTATGCATGCGCAGAAGGTACTTTAATGGTCAGCGTCGCTGTCTATCGGCCGGACGCCACAGGGGGTAAGCGTCTGTCACTGTTGGCCAGCGTCTTTTTGATCAGGGCCTTTACAAGCACCCCGCTCGGCCGCAGGTTGCGCGCAATCCACCGCGGTGGTCTCTCGGGAGTCAACGCGGAGCATTCGGTGAAAACTGCGACAATGCTCGCAGTCTCTGCTAAAACTCACTCATCGCGTTTCGCTGCTCGGCTTAATACAATTACGAGCCGAGCGGTGCCCATCTTGTTGTGATTACACGTGTTTACGCGGGAGGAGGGAGGTGTTTACTGTGGAAAGTGCGCCCCTCACAAACCACCCACCATCCCTTTTTTTTCCCCGCGACTCATTTAGGGAAGGAAGGAAAAAGCCGACGCATTTATTTATTTCTGGGAAAAGGAGTTATGGTGATGATCATGATGATGAGAAGGGTTCTCCAGCTCCCGTCACAAGCGAGAGGCGCTGTCCCCCCCGGAGACGCGGGGCTCCAGCTTTGAGCGGAAAACGGTAATAACGTCGCGGCGCTGACACAATGACACGTTTGTGCAAGAAGAGAGGCGGGATCAAAGGCGTCGACCGAAATTTGCGCCGACTCCATATTTTGTGATTGTGGAAACGGCGCCTAGTGAACTACTCAAAATAGGATGTATGCAGATTTGTGTCTATGACAGAGCTTCCTTTTCCCCTCTCATCTTTTGCGCTTCCAGGCCACCTTAGATTTATCGGATGGAAAAATAAATTTGTTACACTTTCAAGCACCCAAAATGCCTGCCATAATTTCCCATTATTCCAATCAAAAATGTCACTTTATCAAATTCTTGTTGGGCACATAAAAAGACGCAGCCAAATGCGATTTAAGTGGAGCATGGTGCAAAAATTACAGTTGCCGACTCACACCCCCACCCCCACGATGAAGCACTTCACATCATATTCCAATCCATAGTACTGTCTTATTATTTTTCGAACCACAAAAACATGGCGTGATTGTCAAGGAAGAAGCTGTTTGCCACAAAGATACTGGAGATAAAACACGGGTGTGGATAAAGGAGGGAGAAGGATTATTTTGAGGGGCTGTTGGCAATTATCAATCGCCTCATTCACTGACTGGAGCCCTGCTGTATATATATTTTTTTTATTTAACCACGAAAACATGGCGTGAAGATGTGGTTTGCCACAAAGATAAATAAGACAGGCAAGAATAAAGTTTGATCAATTGCCCCATTCACAGCCTGCACCCGTACTGTATAATTTTTTACTCAACCATAAAAACATGGTGCGATTGTCAAGGAAGAAGCGGTTTGCCACAAATATGGGACACGGTTGAAAATGAAGGAGAGCGGAATATTTCCAGGGGCTATTAACAATAATCAATCACCACACTCGCTGACTGTTCTCGTCGATTCCAACGACAGACTCTCCTTTTCGGGCTCTCTAGTCACTGGTTCATATGAATTATTTAAAAATAGTTGAGTATTATTGTAAACAATGCCGTTTCTCTTCAATTTTAAATTTTAAATCGCTGGAAAACTAGTTGCAGACGATCGGCGATTTATGAAAAATAGTTGGCCAACCCCCTGCACTGCGTGACAGTTCATTTGGGTTCGTCTGCATCGTTCGGTCTTCGCGCACTTGTCGGGACATGGTGGCCATCCATCGGCAAAGTTTTGTCCTCACATTAAGTTCTACCGGAATGACTGAGGGAAGGCAAGTACTCTTAGGATTATTGGATTGCTATAGTTGAAATCAAACTCCGTTTCGTAAAAAGAGTTCAATCCCTTTTGTGTGTAGCACAATGGCGGTTTTCGGTAATTGCGCCCACAATCAGTCTCTTGAATTGCATGTGACTGCTGCACACAGCAAATCAAATCACTTGTTTTCCATTTCATATTCGTCAGGAGCCGCCCACCGCAGGCCTCGCCTTGTCCGAGTGATAACGTCGGCCCACTAATCTCCCCCGCTGCCCGCGTTTGGCTTTTCAAACCGCAGCACTTTGCTTTATTGGCGCGGCTTTCGTGCGCGTGTTTCGGACCATTGTTTACTCGGCAGCACGCCGCTTGTTATCTCGGGCAACAAATGGTCGTGTCTTTACCAATCTTGTCCTGCTTTTGTCTCCGTTCCCTTTCCTCCCCCGCCTTCCTTGGGAGGAGAAGCCATTTAGTGCCAGGGTCAGGGTTATAATTGACAACCACCACTAAACAAATCTGTCCGTCCCGACGGTGCATTCGCCCCCCCCCCCCCCTCCGCTTCTCTAATCTAACTAATGCACCCGCGTGTGTACTGGAAAGTGAATTAAGCACTGAAAACTCAATACCTGATCCATCTGACGGAGCTGCCTGCGTGCGCATTAGCAGTTTCTCTGCAGCCTCTGTAATTGTATTACACAAGTTGGCCGCTCTAACGATCAGGCCTTACACACACTTATACACACTCTTCGCCGTCGTCGTTAATCGCCTTCTCCAGGAGTGCCGTGAGAGGGGATGACGAGGCGAGGAGTTCAGCCCGCCCCCGCCCCACGATGCTGACGTGAAGTGAAATCAGAGGTCCCCCCCCCCCCCCCGAGTGGCTTTGTCTCTCCATCTGCCGCGTTGCCGTCATATCAGCGCCTTCTTGGCCTCTCCTGCTCTCCCGCTGTGTGGCCGGGGCTCTGGATTTCTGCTTCCATATCTCCCACTGCCTGTTTTATGTGTGCTGTCAGCGGGCCTGGCTCTCTTCCGGACCGAGGCAACCTGATAAGATGAGCTAACGCTCCTCCTCTCCTTCCTGCTAATCTCCATTGTCCCGTGCAACCATATGTGAGGCTCGAAAAACCCGACATATTTTCTTAAGTACACTTTAGTCACGTTGCCTCTGATCTTTACATTTCGGTTTGGTGTCTTTTTTTTGTTCGCCTGTTAAAAACGTAATGCACCTTTGTTTTCAGTTGAAGCGGTTCGATAAAATTGATTTTATCAATAGAGGGGAAAATCCGATAATCCATTAAATGTTCATGTTCTTTATTGTTGCGGATCAAATCGACCCATTTTAAAAGATTAAAATAAAGTCTACATGTAGACTTTGTTTGGCTCATGTTTAATCAAATTGTTACCGTTTCATGTATTTGTGCATTGAAAAAAGGTTTTAACGAACAAAGAGAAAGTGAGAGTTAATGCATTACCCATTGATTTGAAGTGCTTGGTTATGGTAAAGCATATAAATAATATTTATTGGATTTTTTTTTTCCCCCCAGTTTCTGGCACTTGAGCAGTTGAACATGCAATTAGGAAAAATAATCGATCCTGTTGA
Source organism: Filicampus tigris (assembly GCF_054856515.1). NCBI lineage: Eukaryota > Metazoa > Chordata > Actinopteri > Syngnathiformes > Syngnathidae > Filicampus > Filicampus tigris. Next base: position 13,144,762 of record NC_141231.1, on the reverse strand, counting down.
AACTATACAAGAGAAAATAGTAAGAATATGTAATAAGAATTGTTTTGGGAAGGTTGTTTAGGTAGTGTGAAGGTCAAGCGTTCATGCATGTCGATAACTGGACCTAATTTGCTTCCAAGTCAGTCGGCGAGTCTTACTGACATATGCGGGCTACATGGCTCAGTGGTAGAGTAGTCATCTCCCAACCCAGAGGTTGCGGGTTCGATCCCCGGCGCTTATGACCATGCCAAAGTGTCCTTGAGCAATATAGTGAACCCCTAGTTGCTCCTGATGCTGCGTCATCAGAAGGTGAATGCCAAGTCGGCGTGAAGCGCTTTGAGTCCCTGAATAGGTGGAAAAGCGCTACACAAGTGATAGACCAAAGACTGTATATTCTTTATCCTCCGCCAAGAATCACTACTATTACTGGAGCTTACTGAGTCACTTGTGAAGTACCTTTAGGATGAACGGAAACTCTCCTCGCATCACACAATTTATCCTCACAAAACTACAATGCCGCTCCAAAGTCACCCTCCAAAACCTTGCAGGTTTTCCCAGAAGACCGGAAGCTTTTATAGGACCACTTCGTTGACATTTTTATCACAGGCAGACGAGAGCAATGGACCTGGGTGATGCAGATGTAATGAAGCAATACTTTTGGTTGCACGGACATTACTGCACCTCGGCCTGCGTAAAGACTTTACTAGAGCAACGTGCGTGCGCTTTATCGCCGGGAGCCGCGCGCAGAAGGGGTCGGACGGGGAGGGGAACAAAAGGACAGAGAGGGTAATTAAAAGCGTTGTTGTGTTGTTTTGCTGTGTGTGTTGCCATGCGAGCAACCATTTGGCCCGGCCTCGCTAATGGAGACTCGGACTTGGGGAAAAGCAAGGGTGAAGCTGTTTAAAATTTTATTCCTTCCTAACAGGCTGATTTATAATGATGAGTCGCCGACTCCTTGCGGCCCACGAACGGGACGGGGACAAAAAGTCCTGGGAGGAGGTGGCAGTGTAGCGGGGGGACTAAATATAGCAAAGACCGCAAGGGGAAGCGGCCGGGGGCATGGGAGAAACTGGGAGATAGATGCTGAAAGATGACCTCTGCGTTTAGCCTTCGCTCAAGGCTGGCGATGTATAGATGCACTGTGTCGTCCGAGGGAAGCCCCCCCCCCACCACCACCGCCTCTGACCTCTGAGGCCATACCCCACCCCCGTTTCTGTATTTGCAGCTCCCATTCTGGGCACGGTGACACCCTACCTGCCAGATGACACTCCTTGATCCTCTGACGCCTGAGAAGAAGACCAGTTTGTGTGCGTGTATTAAATCCCTCAGGGTGAACTTGTCACGGAGTCGGTCATCAGATACACCCTTGCACATTGCTGTGTGTGTGAGCGTGTGTGTGTGTGTGTTTGAGATTGAGAGCAACAGCAAAGAGATGGGTTGGGCTGCTTTATCATGATGATCCGAAAGGTCACTTCATCATTGTCAGACGTCACTGCAGGACCTCCACATGGCTGGAGATTGGAGAGTCTCACCAATTTGAGGGGACCTCCCAAACACCCAAAAACGAGAATGTGTGTGTCTAGATTAGAAGTCAGTCAGGTGGTTACCAGGCACAAAAAAAAAAACCCATACAGGGTTGTTTTCCTAACTCACTCGCTGATAAATAAAAAATTTTTCCTGACCTGCTTTTTTCCAATTTGACATCACATTTTAAAAATAACACCATACTTAAAAGAATAATACTTTTACAGTCCTCTTTACATCATTTCGATCATTCATTGGGTCCCACGCTTGATTGAGTAACGTGTTTACATTAGTGCGAGTCCAACGGTGACATGATTAAACAGCGAGAAAGTCCATTTAGAAGCGGAAAGGGAGTTGCCGGGGATGATCCAAAGTAAACGTGACTTCTTGCGGTTTGATTCACAGTTGCTGCCGAGAATGCCACAGATGGTTTCTACCAAGAAAACACCACCAACTGTTTTATTTTTATTATGTGTCATAATCTGATTAGAGTTAGTCAAAACAACAAGCTATAAGTGACTGAAGTTGAACTCTTTCAGTCACATTTTGGCTTCCCCCCAGCCCCCCCCCCCCATTTCAGATTCATCGTCACCGATAATGCACATATACACAAGACATATTATAAGAACCCGAACTGCGAGGTTCCTGATGATTTTGTAGGAATTATTATTAAGGTGCCAACCGTGACTGTTGCCCCCGTCCCTTTTGTTTTTGTAGAAATTATAATAATTATTAGGGCCTGAGCAATGACCTCGGAAGTGTGTTTAGGCCTTCATGATGTTAAAGCACAAAATTCGAGTTTTCGCGCAATGCTGTTGCAATGGCCATGTGCCGTTTGCCTCCCCCAAATAAATACAACAACAACAACAATGGTCTTTGAGGGTCTAAACATGCACAAAAACTCATGAACTTCTGTACACACATCAGACCTGGCAAAACATTCAATATTTTAGAGGTTTAGTGCAATTGTGAATAAAACGCTCAGTAGCTTCCCTACATATTTCGAACGAAGCAGCTTTGGTTGTACGTTTCACCTCAATCTTCAAAAATTGGGAGGTGCATGAAACAGCCCAAGGCCTACAAAGCCGTATGCCAAACCTAACAGGAAATCCGTCATTTTGAATGTTCTTTCAAATTTGGTCTTTTATACAGTTTATATTTTAACAAACTCCTCCTAGAGATTTTATCCAATTGTCTTCAAACTTTGGGTGTTTCGGCTTAACATGTTTAAGATGAAACGAGCAAAACTGTTGCTGTGGCGTTGCGCTGTTTGCCAAGAAAAAAATATGCTGATTTTGATGGTCTAATCAAGTGTGAAACTTTGCACTTTGCTGGTAAATAAATAAATAAATAAATAGATAAATAAAAAATCATGTTCCAACGTGTCAGTACGCCAATGTGGCCAGGGTTGTGGACTTTTTAGCTGCTTGCAGCTCTTGTTGCTATTGGGATTGGAAAGGTGCTCCGTTGCTCAGTAAAGGTCCTTCTCTGGCATGCATCCCGTTTTCGCCCTTCCCAACTATTTCCTGGCCTCCTCGGATCTGGCTCCTGCTGGCACCTCCGTGGGGATCAACAGGATTTCTAATTAAGCTCATTAAATATTGTTATTGGAGCTTGTTAAATCTCACTCTGACACTGGCACAGTTTTTAGTGTCTAACTTTACTAATTCTTATGCACACACATTTACAAACATGCACAAGTCACCCGCACATTGCTTTCGTGGGTGTAATTAAAGTGCTCAATAAAGCCTGCGGTTCTTTTTTCAGAGGGAAAAATGGGGAGCGTGGAGTAACCATTTTTTTCTCATGTAGAATTGTTGGGGGGGGGGCTTTAAGAAAATAGAATATTTCTAAATACTGTGATTCTCATGCTAACTGTGTGCCTCCCTGACCCTGTTCCCAGAGGACACATCAATTCTAAATATTGTTCTTTGGCAGTGAACAGTAACCTTATCCCACCGTGATGCCGCCATGATTTGGGGGTCTTCAGGGGCTCCTCTCCCAACCTGAATCAGTCTTTTGACGCCGAGCGGCCTTGACCGACAATGTGGCCTTTCACAGCCCTTGTCCCCATCCAGAACACACACGAATGCTGTCTTGCTCCACTTCCTCTTTAGTTACCTTTACCAAGAAGCTGATGTTTTGGTTGCGTGTGTGAAAACAGGCAGGCAATTTCCACAAGGATATGAGCTATAAATGAGCCAAGACATTTCAGATCAATTAGATTAAATGAATACTCACTTGTCAAAGTTTGGCCTTGGTGGAGGTCTTTGGAATAGTGTTTTTATTTATTTATTTATTTGTTTGTTTATTATCTTTTGTCATGTCAAACTAATCAAAAAAGTGAATTACAAATTGTGTATTTGAGGGCTGCAAGATATTGGGAAAACATGCAATATGGGTTTGATATCGATATCATGACGATTTTTTTTTTTTTATGTACTTGAAGAACTGCCATTTTTGTTTTGGAAAGTGATGACATTTTTTGATGCAGCAAAATAAGCAGGCTCAATGTATTCATATCTATTCAATGGCAATAGTTTGCAATTTTTTTTGTCATTCAGTTTTGGATGATGATGATGCACATTTAAGGTCGCACCTGATAAGTCAGACAAAAACATAACATTCCGTATGAAAGTATTAACTTATCACATATCTTTGTGATACGCATATTACATGTGCCATCATCGGGAATACAATATTTTTCCGCTATATTGTGCAGCCCTAGTGTATTTTACGCAACCACACAGCTTAATGATAGCAAACAATGCTATGCAGCAATGACGGGCTAACGAAGCGCATCAAAGTGCCGATGTTACAACGCTTCGCTTCAGGCAACGGATATTTGAGCACAAATGGTGCATCAGCACATTTTCTTTATCATCTGTGAAGAACAAGATATTACTGCAGCTTACTGAGAAGTTTTGTCAGGCTCCGTGTATATCCGTATGTCCGTATCGTAGGTGCGCGAATCAGAATCAGCATCACAGAACGAATTCAACTAAATTCATTACTATACTGATTGTTCAGTTTGAAAGACTCTCCCGTTAATTTAGAAAATAGAAATGATGAGAGGAAACCAAGGACATTTAGTCAAAGTTCCATTCCTAGTATAAACACAGACTTTTTCACCATCTGGTGACATATATTGTATAACGGAGCCACAGAATACAGTAAACGCATTCATCAATGAATATCATTTATTTTCCTTCTGTGTCTAATGCTGTGTTGAAATGCGGTGGCCTGATTCAAACAACAGATTTCATTCGGGCCGTTGGGAAGATATCAACATGGTTCTCGTGATCTGTCACCTCCTCACTGCAGTTTGTACTTAAAGAGCGACCGTCAATCAGAAAAGCATGTCGTAAAATGTATGTACGGGAGTCCCCGTTATTTGTCAAAGCATTTGACAGGTAATCAGTGGCAGCATGCATGTGCAATGCTTCATTCTGAGGAAATCTCAATCAGTCAAGTTGTGATTAAAAACAAAAGTTGCTGTTTAAGGGCTCATTTTTTTCCCCCCAATGCGCTTTCGTCCACATGGGAAAGTACATTTCTCAGCTGTCGTACACCCCAGCCTTAGCTTTAAACCAGCACTGTTGTTGAACTCTGGTTCCATGCGTCCATCAACACTCGCATCAAGCATGTTTCGCTATGTGTGAAGCTGGCCGCCGACGCGGGCTCCAGATGCGTGTGGAATATCTCCGAGCTTAATCTTTATTTCCTCTGGCCGGCCTGCGACGGATCTGTTAGCCTTAATTAGCATGAGCCCCGCCGTAATTCGGGCCGCGACATTTTACTGAGGCTGACCAAGCTCGACAGAGGTGAAACTTCCCCCCCGGGGGCCGTGACCTTCCTGCTCTAATGAGATCACACGAGACAATGTTTCTCCGCTGTACGCAGCCCACTAAAAATGAGGTACCAAAATATAGACAGGAGTTGCAAAATGCTAACAATATGTGAGCTTTTCACAATCTGGCAAAAGAGCAGAGACCGCAAGGCTCCTTCCGGCCTTGGGAACATTTGTCACCATTAAGATAAGACCGTATTGATTCGTCATCGGGGAAATTTACAACAGTTGATAAATCAAGCGAAGGGCAGCGTTCATGGATCTTATTAGCTAAAAGGAGCTAAAGTGTTAACCATTGAAAATCCAGCGCAAACTCAACGGTTGAACACAGAATGTTGATCAAGATAACGATCATAAATATTGGCCCGCAGAATAATCCCCTGCTATTAGGGACAAAGCCTTACAGCTATTAGCTAAAAAAATGTGAGTAATTGTCGCCCCCTCGAAATGTTTATAAGTGCCTCTATTAATGGTTTGAACTGTAAATATTTGCAAACCATAAACACTTCAGCCTCATTTCAAATGTGTCTTACATTAGCCTTAAAAGACATTTTACAGTTCGAAAAAATGCAACGATGAAAATGCTGAGCGAAGACTGTAATTTCCACTAACAACCCACGCTGAACTTGGCTCCTCCCTGACCAGTGTTTACACATCTAATTTTCTGAGTACTTGCTTTAAAAAGTAACTGAGTTACTCTACTTGATATTAAAAGTAACAAAATTAGATTACAAGTTACTTCAATAGTTACATTCAGCAGATTCGGACATCCCATAGAAATGACACCCGGTTTTGACGCTTAATTGGATGTGGATTTTTAACAGTGACTTTTAACAATAAAGTTAGTTTTTATTAAAAAATGAAATAAAGAAACTTTTTGATTTACCACAATTATTTGGATTAAAAAAGGTCTAGATTTCACTTAACATAAATGGGGCTCTTGTTTTTCAATTTTGAAAAATAACACCATTTAACATTACTACATTTTTAAATATAATATAAAATAAAAGCAGTCCTTTTTTTACTTGACATATTTAACTGTTAATGTTGTAATGGCAAAACTCAAATGTATGTACATTGTTTATAAATATAACGATTAAATTTGGGGACCTGCAGTCACGTAGTCACTCATTGGAAAGCATACGCTGCTACGGTCCTTTTTTAGAAAAAACATTTATTTGATGTCAGGTTATTGAAGCTAGATAACATTTTGTCGACAGCACAGGGTGCGACAAACCCGAATATCTTTGTTTTTAGCTGACACAAACTCAAACTAGTGGCTGTATTTCCAGCTTTAAAATGCTAAATCTCTGTTTATGTTATATAGTATGGACACACGTTGAGTCGCCAACGCGTTGAAAACGTGTCGCGATGCATTTGGGGCATCACTCCCTCAAATGGTAACGTGAAGTTGAAGACTCCCACAATGCCTTTTCATGATTCTGAGAGGCAAGGGGTCCCTGGACCCAAAAAGTCTGAGAACCCCTAACCTAGAGAACCCACTGTTAAGATATTCCCCTTCAAAAATTGACTATAAACTACTTGTAGACAGGAAGTTCCTTCTTCCTTGGCGACTTTAACCCGACACTCTCAAATCAACATCTCAGCGACAGACTGCTACTCTGTGATTATATTAGATTTGTATACGCTTTCCTCTGTAAGTGCAGTAAGAGTTTAATGCGCCCCTGTCATCCCCTCCCCGGGGACGGGTGGGGGCACCAGTTTGTTGACGTGACGGGTCCCGTCCAAGCGAGGATGTGGCCAGTGGCACAACAGCCGCCCTGGAGCCTGCTGCGACTCGCTGCCACGTGGCCTGGAAGGCTATTAAGCGCCATTGTTTGTTGCCCTTCCGCAAGTGAGCATGTGCCGCTAAAACGACTAACCTGAGGCTGACCTCTCCAGGAGCATTTACGTCTAATTGGTGCCTCTCAGCTCCTTAGAACGGCCAGATGTTCAGTAGTCCTGTTGCACTACCTTATCTTCCAGTTCAAACTAACCTCTGACTGCCAGGTGTCTTTTTTTTTTTTTTTTTTACTCCTTTTATTTGGGTAACTGCTGGAAAAGCTTGAGACAACCAATATTTTGCCTCGCTGTCTTTTGATATATTGCAAGAGGTTGCACAGAGAGGTCACTGCTGAGTCAACTCTTCGTGTGTGTGTGTGGGGGGGGGAGTATTATAGAGTAACAGTCTTGTTGCAGACAGGCTGGCTCATCAAATGTTCATTTCCAGCATAGTAAATGTCAAGTTCTTGTGCAGCAAACAGATGGCTGGCGATGGCTTTCGGCGGTGACTCTGCGGCACTTTGCCCTCAAAGAAAAGGCAACTTTTTCGGCTTTTGAAGTCAACTAGATAACATTAGCTACTAGGGGTCGAACCGACTGATTGACTCGTCCACGCGGCGACTTTTCCACCGCGCAATGACAGTCATTGTCGCTCGTGTTTTGGACACAAATCAACAGGTGTTTGGTCAGCGCAGCAAATTACGGCGTTGAAGCATGAGGGAATATTTGACTAAAAATGAAACTGGTAATCCGCAAAGGTCGAATGAAGCCAACTGGACTGTTGTTGCCTTGATTCAACCTGTAAGCATTACCATGAAGTGGAAGAATGAGAATCTACACAGACAATGAGCCTGGTAGCACCGTCACTTAGAAACTCTTTAAAGCTAACCTCAAATATAACAAGCGCATGTCAGTGCTTTAAATGCCCATCTGAAGAGCCTAATGCTAACAGTAGTTGACATAATCCTCAATCCTCATGTCAGGCGTCACTGAATTCGCTACAAAACATCTGAAGTTATTTAGTTCCTATTCGTTACACCCGTACAAAATACAAGGGGGTCCTCAGTTTAAAATGGAACTGACATACCTTGCAAAAATTGTAAATTGCTGCACTTAAAGAGGAAGTCAACCCAAACCTAGTTTTTTCAAGAATATGTTCTATAAAAGCCCAGTAGTTGAAACAAGGCATTCTGATAAATGCAACACAATACAATTTTATTTATATAGCGCATTTCATAACAACTAGAGCTGAAACAAAGCACTTTACAAACAATACAATAAATAGAAAAAAATCAATAAAAGGCTGTGATACATGTATTCATAAATATAGATATAAATAATGTCATCTCTGGGGGCGGCCATTTTGTCACTTCAGTAGCTACTCAGGGCTCAGGTAACGACCAATCACGGCTGACCTGTTTTCTGAGCCGTGATTGGTCGTCACCTGAGCCCTGAGTAGTTACCGATTTGTGATGTCATTTTCAGTCAAGGGAAGTGACAAAATGGCTGCCCCCGAGATGGCTAAAAACGTGGCTTTTGCTGCTTAACTCATATTCCACAAACACAATATTAATCGGAATGCCGTGTTTCAACTAGTGGGCCTGCTGGGAACATATTCTTTAACAAAATATGTTTGGGTTGATTTCTTCTTCAAGTCAAGGTGCTGCCATACCAGGAGTACCTAATCTTATTTCCCCAAAATTGTGTCTTTAGTTAACTTCCTATCCAGACGACTGCAGTTGAACGCACGTAGAAATAGTAAGCCTGCAAGCGCCAGGTCATGTCCGCCACCATCACTGATCCTTTGAATCTTCCCACTGCATCCTTAGCTCCAGCGGTCCGAAGCTCATATTGCAGTCCCTCTGACCGCTCTGCTTGCCTTTGATAGCCAGGCCCGTTTGCATCTCCGAGTCCTGGGGGCTCAGCCGTGCTCAGACCCCCTCCACCCCCCCCCCCCCCCCCATTTCCCCATTCCCCCCTCCTGCCTCCCTCCGTCAGAAGCGGCTGGAGGCGAACGTGGGCACATTTTCAACACAAGCCGCTAATACTTGACGGGGTGGCGGTTTTCCTTCAGAGAGCCTCTTTGCATTCCTAAAAAAATATTTGCTTGGATACCGAAATGGAGTCGGAAGCCAACCCCCTTCTGACAAGAAGGCAGGCTGGAGATAAAAAGATTGGTTTGAAACAGGTAGCAAAGCAGCTAACCCAGATGCTGTGATGGGTTGTAGCAGATAAATCAAAGCTCTAGTGGGCAAAGCGTCCCTGAGTAAATCCACCTTTCTTCTCGCTGGCAGCTCAGATCAAGAAAAATGGAGTTGTGAATGTTATTTATGTGGCTTTTTCCTTTTTTTTTTTTCCCCCGCCCCTCTGCCACTACCATATGTCTGGATGCTCCTCCGGCCTACGTGTGATGTGCTTCCCTCGCCGTGTCGAGACTTCTCGCTTTGACCAGACCGACGCTGGCAGCCGCTGGTCGAGTAGCGCGGAGAGACCGCTGCGTAATGAACAGAGGGCTCGGCTCACTATTTGGCGGCGTTGGAGATAAGGGCCGCGTTTGTTGTTGACACTGCACCGTGGCGAGAATGATGACATGCTAGTGCTTTGACCAGCCAGTAATCAACACTCATTATTTTTATTGAACGGTCCTCGAGAGCCAGCTGCTGTATATGCATGTGCATGCATGTGCGTGTGTACTGTACGACCATCCGGCTGCAATTATCAGAGCAATTCGTTATTAATGAGCATGGCCATATGCATGCGGTGTTTGCCCAATTATGGCTTCACTGAGACTTGGTTAACGAGCCACTCGCATTCTTACCATCTAAAGTCGGGTACAAACATGCACACCGATAATCACGGCAAATTTGTGCATTCTTTCTTGCTCCGGATCAAAGTCAGGAAAAGGCCGGATTGTCGGCTTTCTCTAAAAGATGATCCCGATTGATTACCCTGTGGTGTTGGGATCTGCTCGGAAAACGGTCGAGCTGACAATCGTAAATGGTAAACCGGTTCAATATTTTGATGGCAAATCATTATGTGCTTGGGCAACACCAAGTGGAGGAGACTTAAGTGGGGCATACACATACCGATAATCCGGCCTGATTTGAGCATTTCCCCTCCAAATCAAAGTTACCAAATGGCCCGATTATCAGATGTCTTTAAAAGATTACCCTCTAGTGTAGGTGAGTGTTAAGAGTGATTACTCCCTGATCGGTTTGGAAAACTGTCGACAGTCGTAAATAATAGATCTTTTCAATATGTGTGTGCGTGGTCATTAGTCAACGCTGAGTTCAGATGCGTATCAGTCGGTCGGTAGCCTTTATTTTTTATGTTTATTGAATGTAATTATTTATATTGTGTCTAGATAAGTTCAGCGCTTAAGAAGTGGAGTCCACGTGTTTACAATGTTTCGTATGAAACACAAAGCGTTGACGCGATACAGCCCAAAAATTGTTTGCATGATTGCTGTAATCTGATTTATAGTTCACCGATTGTTTACTTTACACTAGTTTGATAGAATTTTTTGACGTTGTCGAAGTTTACGCGTTAAAGGCTGCACGTCAAAGTGTTGATTAACTCATTCCATCCCAATGACAAATTTATCTCATTTCACAGAAGTGAAAAAGTCTAGCACTCAATGAGTTAAAAAATAACTTTGAAGATGACTTAAATGAAATAATCACATATTAAATCGTAATATTGAGGAACAAAATTGTAATGTTTTTGAAATATTTCAGCCCTTGTAATAATCATCTCTGAAACATGAGCGTTATTATGTTTTGAGCACGCAGACATTTTAGCAAACAGCAACGGGATTCGAAAAATGTCTCCATAGTGCCCGCTGCGTTGTTGGCATCCTGTTTCCGTATACATCCTGCCCCCTCTTGCCTTGCCATATTTTCACTTTGCCATGGCATGAGTTCCTGGCATGAAGGTTCCGGCCCGCGCTCCACTCCCCCGAACCTGCCCGCCCCGCCACCCCCTTGCTCGGTGGCATTGGCCGCGCGGCGGGAGCAGGCTGCTCACCTCTGAGGGCAGCTGGCGTGCCTGATGGCCCCATTCATCAGACCTGAGGGCCCAGGGTTTCTTACTGGGGTGTTGGGCAGGATAGCGAGGGTTGCATTGCGGGGTGCTGTTGTTGACTACTTTGGGATAGTTATTAAATAAGCCATGATGACAGGCAAAGCAGCTCTTTCAAGTCCCCTCTGCGTGAGATAGCGTGGCTGTTGGAAGGAGGGAGTGTGGGAGCGAGGCAAATAAAGGGCGTCCTTGGTTAATGGCGGACTCGACATACGAGGTTTCGAGGTCACATATGGCGCGTAATGAACTACTAGTAGGAAGGCACACTCAGCCATTTTTCCTGCGTTTTATATTTATTAGAAAAGTGATAAGTTCGAATGCAAAAGCCGTTTAGGCAAAAATAGAACCATGCCTGCTAACAGACTGCATACAATGAATGTTTTTTAAAAAATCAAAAAACTTAAAAAATCAAAATACAGGTGGTGATGCACGTGATGGGTTCTCGCCGTACTTGATTGGATTGTTATCTATTAACAGCTTGGATGTGTTTGTCATAAAAATATTTACAGTAATGGAGACTTTAGCATAGGTTAGTGATCAACTCCAGTGTGTTACGACTTGTGTACAAATTCGGGCTACGCCATATCGGAACGGAACTCTGTACCGTGATCCTCGACTGTTCGCACTTCACTATTTGTGAAGTTATCTGGTTTCTTTTCGTGGGAGGGACCTATCCTCTGTTATTTGCTGAAAAATGCCCCATTGATAGCTTTTTGGTTCTTTCTGTAACCCTTTAAGATGCCTCAAGACAGTCGCGTCTGAAAGCTAGCATTAGCACAGACGGGATACGGTGTGTTTGATGTAGCGATGTTATGTTTGGTTAGGCTAATATATTGTAGCATCTGCTCTGGGTGAGCGAGGCATTAGTCAGTCAACCCTCGTTTATTAAAAACCAAAACACAGCTACGCTAAGGCCGTAGTGGCACCAAATCACGAACATCAGAGGGATGGCTCTTCCTCTCTCTCTCTCTCTCTCTCTCTTTCTCTCTCTCTGGTTTGTACACTCACAAACAGAGTATTCCATTCAAGAACTCGGGAACAGTAGCACGCAAAGCACTTGACATGTTTGCCACATCCCCTTCAACCAAGCCGTGATTTACATATGATTCCATTAGTCAACTAATCGCCACTACTATCAATGACTAGTCAACTAACAAAATTGTCATTTGTGGCAAAGAAGTATTTTGAAGCATTACATCTGGACTGAGGCGCTAAAGTATTTGCTCTGTGTTTTATTCTTGGGAGTAGCAACGTATTTTTAAGGATAATGTAAGATACGTTTGAGGCGATATTAAACTGCTTTGGGCTCATGGTCTGTGGTATTTTTACACATTTATTTACAGTTTAAACTGTTAATCTCGGCAATAATAGCAGATTATAGAGGGGCGCCAATTGTATTTTTTTGCTATTCGCGGTAGGGCACTGTCCCCGTTGTTATTTTGAGAGCCGCAAACACGAAAGAGGAAGAAGCAAAACACCCTTCCGAAAGCCCAAATTGAGGGGTTTCAACATGCGAGTATTTTCGGTTGAAAATCCCAGTTTGTGGTCCACTGAAGACAGATGACTTGCCTTGGGCGAGGGCCCGCCGCTTGAAAGGCTGACGACTGAGTGACAGAACCCCTCCCGAGGTTGGCCTTTAACGCAAACACACAATCACGCCTGCACACTGAGGCCATTGAGCGTCCCGGCAGGGGGAGAAGACGCGGCCAGTGGGCCGAGGGGACCGAGGGACGGGGGAGGTGTCCAGAGGCCACTAGAGGTCCCGCCACAGCCACAAAAAAGGCCGCCGCTAAACTACCGGCATGGGAAAGTTCTGGCCTGCACCTTCCGCACCCTGCGCCGCATTCAAGTCCAACAGTAGCCCGTCATTGTGTGTCTCTGTGTGTCATGCGAGTGTGTGTCGGTGTGAGATAGAGAGATTCCCTTGACCCTCGCCCTGCTCCGCAGCTGTTGAACCGTGGAGCAAAAGCCGTAAGCGGGAGAAAGAAGGAGAAAGCGATGCAGGGATGAGAAAAGTTGAATGTAGTCCCCGGGGGCACAACCAATGACTCACTGACATCCTCTTGGCGAGACCCACCCGGAACAATTCTGCCACATTTTACGGCTCGGATTTATCTTCCGCTGCTTTGTGTGAGATCTTCATGCTAAGTTTAGCATTGCTTTTACAGAAGCATGTCGTACCAGACTCAGAACATATTAAATTCAAAATAAATGATGAAGAACACAAGAGAACACAAATGATATAATCATTAGGGCCAACCAAAATTGATTTTTTTTTTTTAGGCTGATGCAGATTCTTGATCTTTGACAGAATAACATTTCGATAATACCTTACAACATTAACGATATGAAGGCAGAACATTTGGCCATTTTTCAAAACTTTGTCCTAGTATTTGTTTACGTTTATAACAGAGAGGAAAATTGTCTTTCTTTTTTTTTAATCGGGCAATTATTTTTTGGGGGGAGTGAATGTTTGAATGACATCATCTTTGTCATTGTCTTATTTTGTAATGTGTTCATGTTATGTGTAAAAAGAAAAAAAAAGATCGCAACAATAAGTCCCAATTTGTTTTTGTTTTTATTTGACGATTTTCCCGGATTTTAAAAGTGCTAATATCGGTCAGTTAATCAATCGGTCCCTTAAAATCATGAATCATAAATGACATTTTTCAAGAAATAAATAATTAAAGCAGCAATGAAGGAAGTGCCCCATGTGCCCGCCTTTCAAGGCCAGTCCTTGAGATGATCGTCAAGCTTTGTTGCCGTGCTTCAACCAATTCCCCTAGTAGGAGCCATGGAACGATGAATCGATTAATTGACATTGACTCGATTACCATATTAAGTGGCAACTTTTGTTAATTGATTAATCATTTAGAACCAATGTTGATAAGATTGTCCAACTCTTCCAAATTTCAGCCGCTCAACAGTGAATATTCTAGGATTTCTGTAATCCTCCATGAAAGCGGACTGATTGTGTTAAATCAAATAAGACGTTTGCAAACATCTACTTTTACTTTGGAAAACAATGATCAACATGTCTTGCCCATTTTCTGACATGTTATGGACCAAACCACCAACCAAAGGGATGAAAATTAAAATGGTTTTTTTTCTCATCTGGTACATTGATTAAACAAAAGCATAAAATAATCATTAGTTGCAGCCCTAACTCATACTTAAATTCACACCGAATGACAATTTAGTCTCCGAGGAAGCTAACATTCATGTTTTTGGAACCGAGATTCAAACCCAGAACCGCTATACTGCGTGATACACATGCCAAACAATAGGACGCCATCCTGGCCTGTGCGAGTCATTTGAATCCAAACTTTTATAGAAGGCTATTCATTGAGTTTAATAACAATGGATCCATTTATGTAAATTTGTCCCGTACGGTTATTTAGTTTCTGTAAACAGCATTTAACAAATAAAATAGGATTTTTGCACTGCTCTGACCCGACAGCAAAAACAGAAACTCGTTTTAAAGACCCTATTCCGTATACAAGTAGTTCTCTTCCAGCCAAATTTGCCCATGACAAAATCAGCAAACACAGCTGCAGGCATAATGAACACCTCTTGACAACATGTGCACAAACTCAGCCGTCGCTCCCTCCCAAAAGCATTTGCAGACACTCCAGCAGCCCCGAGTGTCGCTTGTCGACCGTCGCCTCGCTCGTGTAATTATCTCGTCAATTAGCCCGGAGGTGGAAGGATATATGACACTCTTGCCATTTTCTACCCCCCCCCCCCAATCACACTTCCCCACTTCCTACTGGTTCCCAATGGCTGATAATTTTAGGTTTGCTCTTTCCGTGTGTGCTGACAGCCTTCCTTTTATTTCCGCGATGATGGATTAGCTAACTACCATCTCAAGGAACTTGGGGAAAAGCAGGGCAGCATTTGAGGAATTTATTGATTGCAACTTCTAACCAACGGCGTGTCCTCATTAGGGTTGCGCCTTTACGCTCACATTCACATTTACAGTTTGGTCGGTTTAGGGTTTTCAATTAATCTAAACACATAATCAAAAATGGTGCAATCTGTTCATAGGTGCAATCGAATTATCCGACATGAATCAGGTAGCAGAATGCTAACTAGCACACGGGCAAGCAAGCACGTATACAAAATTCCATATTATTGTTTCTTTTGTTAACTTTTAAAGCTGAGTTCCCCATACCAAAGACCCACAGAATATTGTGTTCTGTGACAACATAAGAGAGACTAGACTCTCTTCTTTCACACTCCCCAAAACGTTTGTTTCTGACTTTTTTCGGTCTTTCTTTCCATTCACTCCATGACCCGCCTCAACTTTTCTTACAATCGCGACACACATTTTCTACCACCTACTGTGACACATACGCTGTTTATACCATAAATACACTCTTGTTCTAGTGTGAGTTCCCTAAACTTATCGTGTTGGCATTTCTCTCCCTCATAATCGACATGACAAGGTGAGATTCACAGCCTACTCTTTGTCTTCTTCCCAAAAGCTGTGCTTATCTTAAATACACAGTGATGCAACGCCGGCATCTGCAGGGATCTGTTAGTCACTACAGCGGTTTACAAACCTGAATTTCTCAGACAAGCTGGGCTACACCCTATACGACTACCTGTTGAAAATTGTACTTGTGTAATCAGTGTCAGTAATTGGTTAGATTCCAGTTGCCAAATATAAACAACCACAGAAGTGAATGAGTAAAGCATGAGTTCTTTTCTCTTTTTTAATATCTGTTTATTTTCTTCGCATTCTGGGTCACATCTGTCTAAGCTCAGCACTGACGAGCACTGACTACGTAAATGGCTGTTCTTTGTATTGTGTGGTCGTCTGTGAAATCTTTGGGGTCCAACAGCGTTCCTCGGCTCCTCTTGAACGACACGGTTCTTAATGAAAAGCTAGAAATAGTGTGATCAGATGAAAAAGTGAGACACTCCATTCATTTTTTACAACATGGTAAATGGCCATGGTGGATTTTGGGGGAGAAGAGAAATGAACAAGAGTGGGAATGGAATTTTGAATGATGAATGCCTCAATATATCCACCTGCGTCCAGCACGGTCATGAAAATGGCAACGCTGGATATCTTTCACGGGCACCCCCAGGACCTCTTGCACACACTGGCCCACAAACTTGGCTGCATCTTTTATTGTGCTTCGCAACGCATGCTTGGAGATGTGGCCGACTGTCTCTTAGAGACTTCTTTGAATAGAGATGGACAAAAGTGCGCCGAGGCTGAGTGCCGGCACATAGTCGATAGGCGAGAACGGATTTGGCAGCTTGCGGTTTTCTCCGAATAAGACTCATTAGTTTGTAGCTTCTCGTCGTGTTTGTACCATCACATCCTGTTTGCCGAGATATATTGTTAGAGAGAATACAGGACCTCATTAAATATGTAGAACAGGGGTTCAGTTAAAAATATCCACCAATGATCCTGAAAGGGACGAAATTACAAGAGGTTCTCCAAGTCAGTGCGTCAAAATGACAACGACGTTTCAAACGGTATCACTTGCCCTGAAGTCGAGCTTTTTTGGTATAGCCCTGAATCATAAAAGAGTCTCAAAGGGCTTCACATGTCAGCAGTTGACAAATATAAGCAACATCCTCTGATCTAAATCCCCCAATCGGGCAAGGAAGAACTCCAAAAAACCCAAATGGGAAAAAAAAGAAGAAACTCAAGTTAAATAGCGTAGAGTAGTAAAGTAGGTCATGTACTTTAGGAGTCAATTGTTCGATCAATTCAATATAGATTTGCAACAATATTTAACTATATTTATAGTTTAATTTGTACCTTTGGATGAAATAGCAAAGCGTACACTCTTGATACAGTTCTTTGCAGGGATGTCACGATATCGCCAATATCGTGATATCGCGATATTAAAATTGCCGCAATATATCGTCGTCGTCGTGTCACGATATTAATAGCAGCAACTAATAATGTTTTTATGGTTTAGTAAACGTGATATAGTACATTATACTGTATGTAGAGCCTCAAAACCCAACATGGGGTGGCGGTTTTCTCTCACAGTGCGACTTTGGATGTGCAAGTCTCAATTTCTGGATTTGAATTTGGGTGATGGTACATTCCTGTCAGGTTCGGCCACGCAGTGTGCAGCGGTCCTTAGTTTAATTGAAGACTCTAATTTGCCCGTAGGTGTGAATTTGAATGTGAATGATTTTTTGTCTATAGGTGTACCATGTCTTATTATTCTAACCATTACTATTTTTTTTTCTGTTTCTTGTAGTCCGTCTCTTGTTTACCTTCCATCATGTTGGCACTAGACCACACTATTGCTCCTTCTAATTGACATCCCAACACATTTGTAATTGGCATTCTGACACCTTTAGAGTGGAAATATCAACACCCGGGACATAGCCGACAGCGCACACTCAGCGAACCGCCGCCTGTGCGCACGTGTCGATGCAGAGGGCGAGAAAACAAAGACTTATGAGACGGCTGTAGCGGCACTGCGTCTGTCCGTTCTCGCTGCAGCTGTTCACCTCGCTGAGCTCTCAATCACTTGAGGTTTTTTTTTTTGCTGTGTGTGTGTTTGTGCGGGAAGATTGAGCGCGTGTGTCTGAATGTGTGTTGCAGGGTTATCCATGTAGAAGAACATCAGCTCTCTCTGTGTCTGTGCGCAACCTACGGTGAACTTCCCCCTACCACACTTGGAGGTCTTGCCACTTGGTGCTCCGAGTGCAGCTTCCGTGAGCTGCGGCCTTTAATTTTTCAGGAGCTTGAATGCATGTTAACTTAACCTCGGGGTGACCTCGCAGATGTCGGTCTCCCCGGGCCCTCGAGTCGTGCTTTTTTACTCCTCGCCTTCTTTTTCATCTCCTTCTTTCCCGGGCGGTAAAACACCCTGGTGATGCATTCATTTTTGATTGGTGATCTAGTGATGGGAAATTATTTGCAAGCGTAACCATAAAAGGCAGCTGTCTGAGAATAGCATCATTGCCAGCGATATGATTAATTGGCTAAAGATGTTTCTTCTAATTCCAAGGTGTCCAAGGTTGGAAAGTTGTCTTCTCCAGCCTACATGGTCAAGATAATTCAGATCAGAGAACTTCAGAATTGTCTGATGTTTTCTTCTTAGCCTTTATTGGGTGTTTTTAGGGTGTTTTGGGTCTTTACCCTGTTGGCGGACCCATGATCTGCAGGTTTCTGACACCGGGCAGCACTTTTTCCAGAATGCTTCGATAGTCTTGCGAGTTCATTGTTTCCTGCACAGACTCGAGTGCTGGATGTAGCAAAGCAGCCCCAGTACATAAAAGAAAGCTTCCTGACACCCGGGCAGCACATTTTGCTCCAGGATGTCTTGATAATCTTGAGCTTTCATTTTAGCCTGCATAGATTCAAGATATCCAGTGTCAGTTGCTGCAAAGCAACCACGGAACATAACCGAGATCAGGCTTCTTGACCCTGGGAAGCACATTACCCTCCTGCGTGTTCACCTCCATCCACACAGATTTAACACACCCATGGCTGGATATAGCAAAGCATCCCCACTACATAAAGAAAACCACGCTTTCACATCACATTCCGCCTTGATAGTCTTGAGCTTTCAACGTACCCTGCATAGATTAAAGTCTGTGCAAAGAAACCCCAGAACAAAACAGAACCTTCTCCATGTTTCTCAGAAGGGAGAATATACATCTGTATTGCCATTGTTGTTCTTGTTATGACTGTCTGTATGTATGACGCGATGATGCTTGACTTCTTTAGACAGCAAATCTAGTCAGACGGCATCAGCGGTACCGATTTTGACCAAGTTGTGCATTCCGTTTTTTCCCACCATCCGCAATGATTCCCCAATCCGTCCCACGCAATCTGACGGAATCCTTAATACTCAATTATTATGCTCTTGTAACAGTATCATGTATTCCCCCAAAAGAGAAAACACATGCTAGTACTGTGGTCCCCTTGTTCCCGTCCCTTCCTCGCCCCCCGCCAAAAATGTCTCTTGTCGTAGCCGATCAGCGCTAGACGGCAAGTAAAGCAGAGCGAGAGGGAATGAAGGGGTGAAGGGATTGAATTTGACATTCAGACCCCACCACCACCACCACCACCCCATGCCTCGGCTCCACCCTCCTCCTCCTCCTCCCTTTGCCCCTCCATGCCCCCAGTCATCCATTTAACCCCGGCACGGAGTCTGGTGCAATATTAATGCCCTTAAACGCAGATGAGGTGAAAATGTGTCTGAAGGAGCAGGTCCCTGTAGGCAGGGCACAAGCTCAGATATTCCAACACATGCACAAGTCATACTAATTCTTCTGGAGCCTTTCGACTCAGACTGTACACGACGTGTTCAGCAGCCGGCCGGCCGGCCGGCGAGTGTTTGTGCAATCCCGCTGTTTGAAACTGAAACAGGCTTAGGGGAGATTTAAGGATCAAGGTGTGTTTACGCGAAACCCGATACCCGTTCCGACTAGAGGGCTCCTGAAATTCCCCCAGAAAACGAGGGCCAGGGCGTTGCGTACTTGGCGCGGAATGTTGATCTGAGAAGGAAAAGAGTGGAGGCAGGTGAGAGGTGAGGTGAGCGGACAGGGGTGTCGAGGAGGGGGGCTCCGGGGCAGGAAATCGATTCGGCCCCCGTGTTACCTGAATAATGAATAAGGCGCTGTGTCCAGAGATTGCCGGCAATAGCTGTAAGGTGCAGTGTTGGGCGCCTGCACTGTGGAGCAAAAAGTGCCCTAGCTTGATCTCGGCTTTCCATTTTTAATTTATATGATGATTCAAAATGGCAGGAAATGAAATCCCTTCACCGTGTCAGTGGGTTTCCAGCACCACGGCACTGCCAATGTTACAAATGCATGCGCAAAGCAACATGAACCCACTTCTGAAGTTTATTTTTTTGGGGGGGGGGGGTAGAATATAAAAGGGCGCAAATAATGTTTAACGCCAGGAATAATCAACTGCCTGCCAATATGCAAAACACGTTCAAAGGAAGCGCTGCGCTTTACGCTATGAGGAGACGGCATCAAGTTTGTCTAGTTCTGCTTGTGGTTTTGAAACTGGAGAAACAAAGGGAAAAAAAATTGTTTTAGGAGTCAACCCTTGCCACGTTGCGGTTCCTTTTTTGTGGTCTCACTGTTTGGTGTTGTTAAATGGGACATGTATAATTTATATTGCGGATTTTTGGCTATATGACACTATTTTGTGATAGTCATTTCTCACTGTAGACTCAAGTAGCAAGAAGCACGAGCCAAGAGGAAGTGCGTAAATGTGGTTACCGCAGAGCAGAATTGGCTTACACAGCTGCATGTCTATGGTAAAGACAGCATCGTTAGCTAATTTCGTATAGCCTACCACTGCTAGTTCAAACAAATTGCTATCCCGACACAGGTGGACAACTCTTCTCGGGACAACGATGTTTTGAAAGTAGTCTGGAAACGGGAGCTCAAAACATTTCATATACGTGCATAATCCAACATTCAAAAAAATGACAATTGCAATTTTTCGTCACTTTTTAGGGATATTGCAAGAAATTGCTTTTCACCAAATCTCTTCTCAATGCAAATTACAGTAAACAATAATTTGCCTGTCACGACTTCTCATGGCTTTTCCTTGAAATTCCATTTATTGTTAAATATACTTATCATAACATAATGCGGGCGCAATCATGCACAGGTAATAATATAATATGATTTCACATATAATATTAATTTCACAGTTATAACGCCCCCCAGGAGAGAAACCAAGACTTTGATGTGGCCTACGCTGAAAATTAATTCGACACCCCCGCACGAAATGGTTTGTTCTAGCCTTGGCAGTGGTCTCGAGTTCTATTTGTCAAGGCTGAATAGTCTGCCGAGTGTTTTGAGTCTTAATATCTGATAAGCAGCGTGTGTATCTGAGCGTGTGTTTTTCGTCAGGATGTTCCTGGCTGACTCGCTTGCTCTCTCTCTCTCTCTCTCGCGCTCACGTTGGAGAATATCAAGAGGTACGTTTAAAGAAATAGACGCTGCCGTGTAATCTACTTACGCCATTGATTTATCTCTTTATCCAATTGTGCCGCCTTGTGTAACCTGGCTCCAGGCTATACCTCTTCATAAAAAAAGGAAGCCTTCTCAAATGTTTATCTCTGCGTATTCAATTAACAGTCAAGAGGTTTTCCAGGGTTGTATTCTGACTCTGTTTATCCTCCTGCGGAATGTTGTCCAAGATCCAGAGATGTGTTTCCTTTTCTCTTTTGGAAGGATCCCCGAAGACGTGGTATTTGGTGTCGTTGTTTTCTTGCGGCGAGCAGGAGAAGTGTGTACTGTAGTCCAAATAATTGGTGCAGGATTCCCAGCAGGGGAAGGTAAACTGAAAGTGACACCGGGGCTGAGAAAGCGGCGGGATGCCTCGGCACTTGAAAAAAGGGCAGACACAGCACAGTTTCTTAGGAGTGAGAACTGAGGCCAGGTACACACGTAAAGATAACCAAGCTATTTCTGTCCCCGTTTTGCCCCTTCCCGATCAAGGACGTCAAACGACACACTAGCTTTTGTCTTAAAATATGGTCCTGTGAGATTATCCTTTTGTCTGAGAAGTATTAAGAGTGGATTTGTCCCCGTAACATGGCCGGGGCCGACGATCTTAAATATTAACGACTAAAAATCTTAATGTGTGAGGAAAGAACACGAATCATTTGACTACGTGAACTCTTTGAAGTGAATGGAATTTAGCCAAAGAACCGTTCTCACTGACAAACAAGGAAGCGTCGGTAATTAAAACTAAATATCCTACCCGATGTCGTTTTTTAACAAAAGTGTATTCTTTAGTCGGCATTTTCTGACGCCATCTTCCAACGCCATCTCCTGCGGCCTGCTTCGGATACACTCATGTATTATCCGCGCATATCGGTGAGTTTCTGTTCTCTGTTTTTGCGCAATCCCGTCTGATCACACGAGACTCCTGCCTCGGTGGACTTTGTTTTCGAGATCGATGGTGGGTAAGAATCTTAATGTGTGTTGTGCTCTGTGCTTGATAATCTTAGCAGACAACACAAAATATAACCAAAACTGCAAAATGCCCGATAATCCGTCTTGTCACTGATAGAAAAATCTTTTAAGATTTGGAAAAATCCTAACGTGTGTACCAGGCCTAAGAGGGAGCAGGGACCCTAATGGTTACCACCACACTGTTCTTGCATTCATTATTTATACTCCTGGCTACGTAGCAGCTGATTTGATGTGATGCCACGTCGAGGGCAGACTGAGTAAGGGAGGGGGGCCTGTTGAGGTTAAGTGCTCTGGTGTCTGAGACTCTGGGGACGTGAAGAGAAGAGGTAAAGGAAGGGGGGCGGGGGGGTGGCGGGAGCTTGAGGGTGGAAGAGCAACCATGAGATCTTCCCAGGAGGGGAGGTCTCAGTATATTCCGAGATGCAGTTTCATGAGCTTGGCCCCGATGCCACAAGTTAGCCAAGCCTTCCTTCCTGTTTGAGTCTTTAATGATCCACTTGGGCCTCTCAACGGTAAACAGGGGTAATATAGGGCATACTCCTGTTTGGTTCGCAAATCCATTTGGGAATGAGCCAGTGTAGGAAGCATTTGAGGAAAGGGTCGGGGTAACATTATAGAGTAGTAAAGACGACGTGTCGACTAGTCATTTAATCGGTTTGACCCTTACCCTCTACTGAATATCCACCCCCTCGGAAAACATACTTTTTTTTCTTTACAAGCCTTTCTGGACATCGAAACCATGTCTGTGTAGCTTCCTCACAGTATTCTGATTAGTCTCAGCCTTTCGAATGGAATCTCCCGTGCTACTTCCAGTTCTCTGTCTGTGATTGTGTTACTGTTCAATTTATTGGGAGTGTTGTGAGCGCAGCAGCGCATTCACCTCCTCTTACGTTGTCTCTCGCTATGTACTTGGGCACGCAAGACAAACTTATTAAAAGCCCCTGCTGTGATACCAGATTATACTTTCGATGCAAGTCGAGGCTCGTGAGTATGCTCGTGCGTGAAATATAACCCTGATCATCATATCAGAGGAGAAAAGTCAACACTGTTCCCCGGCACGCTCCATTAACAACAGCGAAATTCATAATCGCATTCATTTTCCAGCAGCTTTATTTAATAAAGTGGAATAGGCCTGGTGCCTCCATTACCATAATGCTACTTAACATTAATCTCGGTCATTAAAGAAGACTGATACGCAGTCCCTCGGCACTCGGGTCTTAGTGATGAACTCGAGCGGGAGAAATGCTTATAGTCGTAATGCAGCCAACCCAAGAGGCCACAAGATGGCGGCGAAGAGCTGGCCAATAGGAAAGTACTACGCTGCGTGTTTGTATTTATGATTGGATGAGTAGCTTTTAAAAAGCTGTAGCTAACAAATGCGAGGTATCGTTGTTGCTTAACAGTTGCGATTGTCACGGGTTGCGAAGGAAACATGCGCATTTGCGTTATATTTTTTTTTTAATAGAATCCTTTGCATCAATGTTAACCATCAATGCCAATGGTGGATTCCATTGTATGTAAGTATTAAGTTGGCCTTTTTTAGGCAGTTGTCTGATTGTTTTAAAGGAACAATGTGTAATTCTCTTTTAGTTTGGCAATAAATTCCATCCGGGAGTGGCATCAAACAAATTGAAGCCTCTTTTTTTTTTAAGAACTGAAAGTTTTGCTTGGAATATGACCTCTTTTACTCAACTTTTTCACTATTTTTGTTACAATTTGATAGCTGGGATTTAACTGCTGTGCTAAAATCCCACACAGTCCCTGACACATTTGTCAATCTCGACATTTCCAAGCCATTTTGATGTGAATGTAAACAAGTCATTAAGGGGGGGGAGTCTAGGGGCGCCACCCTACACGCCGGGACAGCAGGCGGTCCGCCGGAATGACACCACTCTTCCAGTCACGATACTAAGGGTGAACAGTCATTGTGTGGAACTAGAAATGCCGGTGAACTCACTCCCGCAAAAGCGCCCATCCCTTGTACTCGCGAGTGAACCCCCTCTCAACTCCCTTGTTGCACTTCCCTCGCCTCCGTCGTTCTTCTTTTCATCCCCGCCTTCTTACCGCTACCTTTTTCCTTCCCCTTGCCAGGCTGTCTTCCGATGTCTCCTCCTTACTCTCTTAATCAATAACCCCCCGCAGGCTCCACCCCCCCCCCCCCACACCCCCCGTCAACACGCTCACTTGACATCTCCTTCCCGACAATCCGCATCCCCGAATGCCCTCGCTTCTGCTTTGAAGAAAGATGTCAGACGTTCTCTCTTCATGCATCTCCATCACTCCGGAGACCCGACCTCTAGCCATACCTCTCTTTTTGTAAATCCCCTTTATCTCTTCATTGCTTCCAATTCTCAATTTGAGTCATATCCTTGTCCCCCGTTTCTGTTAAAACAATAAGTGCGACTCCTCGCATCCATGAGACTCGATGTTAGTGCACTTCCTTTTTTCACTTCTGTTATGATTAAATGCCATTATAGACGGGCTTGAGAAAAAATAACTGTATACTGTACCAAAAATAGCATGTTTGCGAGACGTGTACACGTGCTCGCGCCACAACAGCCGTAAATATGAATAGGTAGATATACATGCTCCTTTCGATCGCCATGACTACGGCGATGCTAAGCTAACATGGACATTAGCTTTGGACATTAGCTTTGCAAAACTTGACTTGCCTTGATGCAGCCAACATGGCCGCCACGTAGGCATGTCTGCGAGCCAGTTCTAGTCTGCACAGCGCCACCATTTTCTGTTTGTTGATTACGCTACAGCATCCTTTACCGCCGCTGTGGCGCTACAGTGGCCAATTCTGGAGCTAACAGACTTTGGCAGCCACTATACAAACCGGCTTTTTGCGTGGACTGTGGCTGGACACTACTTTCTGTCCTTTGAATCCAGATTCCATTCGTTCCAGGTCCGTTAAGTTGATGTTCCACTGTTTATCAATTAAAAGTGAAAAGAATGTGCATGCTAATGTCAACATGCTAATGACAAGTGACAGGTCCCAACTAATAAAAACTTGTAAATGTTGTTCCACTAATAAGTCAAGGTACCACTGTCTAAAAAAAGAAAAATTAAGAGATTTATGATGTCCCATTTACCTGGTAGTCAGTACTAATGTGTTGTGGCAATAGATCCTGTATCATCATAATAAACACTAGAAAACAGCAAGAGTGTTCTCTGTTGCTATTCTCTGTCATTCATACATGTCATGTCATTTGCTTACACTTAGAGACAGGAATTGTCTTTCGTGATAGGCAGCATGTTACTTCTCCAATTCATTGTTATATGATCACATGCACCTGTCGTTTCTGGTCGATTCCCATTTCCAATGCGGATCATTTGTTTTCTTACACTTTTACTTACTTTTTGCTTTAGAAATCTTGTGTTTTACCAAAAGCCAACAGCTACTGGCAAAATTCTTTTTTTTTTTTTTTTTGCATCCTGTGTGAGTGAGACTCACGTTGCTTGAAACTCACCCCAGAAATAGTGCATTATTTATTACGGGTTCCATCTATTACTCTGGAGATTGGTTCGGAACATATAGTCAGTGAAAGTAGCGCAACTCCGCCGATGAGAAGTAATGCAGCTATACTGTACAGTACATGGCTGGGTAAAATCTACCTTTAAGTTTACAGTGTGTTGTATCAATGATTGTTTGTTGTAAAGTGTTTTTATCACCGTCCTATTGGCAGACAAGTCTTTTGTATACGCTGTACTTAATGGCCTGTAATGGTAGCTAATCATCATACCACGGACTAGCCGTAGAACTCTAAGAGGTAACTTCAAACTGTCTGGATGGTCTGCTCCTTTTGTTAACATGTTTAGTCAAGTCGCCCCTCGCCGGTCTGTTGAGATGAGCTTTGTGCATCTTTGTCTCCCGCGAGTGGCGCTGTGATCTGCGGCAGACTTCGGAGAGGCACCGGCCTCCCATCGGACCAAGCACCACTAATTAACTTGTTTAAACAAACCGCGGAGCGAGAGTCAAGAGAAAAGCTTTCAGTCTGGTTTGAAAAAGCCATTAAAAAGGCAGCTGAACTTGGTGACACAAGCCGGGGCGGTGTTTAGTCTTATCGACGGCCCGGAACCTGAAGCTTTTGTGTGTTCATGTGGAATGGGAGGTAAGATTAAGGCGCTCTGTGTTTACAGTGCACGCTGGTCAGGAATGACAGGTTTTTTCTGAAGTCTCCCAGATGTGAGTGAGGTGACCTTTAACCTCCCAGGGTGTTGAGTTAAATTGTAGATTTTCTATAAGCAAACGTCCATGATCAAAACCTACCTGAGGGATGGTTTCTGACCACTGAAATCGAAAACCTTCAGTCGATATGTTCCGAAGGGTTGAGTCCTGTGTTAATAATGGTCTGAAAAATTGCACCAACGGGCATAACAAATCGCTCATACCAGACTAAACAAATGGGCGCAACTTTTGAATATCCTTTTTGTTCTACACCGCTCAACTTTTTAATTGAACTCAAACAGGAACAACAACTGCGAGTTCGAAGGAACAAATGGTTTAAAAACTCCAACAGAAATGCAGTACCTGAATAAAAATCTGATGAAACGACACTAAGTGGGTTCTGATTTTTCTTGGACCCTGAGGACTGGAACCATTCAGCTGAATTCAGGCTAAAATGTAAAAGACAAAGGCCCAAAGTTAAGCGAAAACCGAGTGACTGAACAAAAAGTGGACAAGACTTTTTATCATCTTCTTTGGCTTTCCTTCCTATCCTATGGATGTCTGACTTTGAAGAATGCTTGAATTGCATTTTACTAAATGCTTGAACTTTGAATCAGATGCTTTAAACTTTTTGAATTGACAGTCATTCACCTTGGAATTTGAACAAAACCACAGAACCTGAACTTGGCTCTTGATCTGTATTGCAAATTCTTGCATATTTTTGGATCAAAGTTTGAAAAGCTGTCAAATCTTGGGTAAGTTTCTTTGAATTGCTTACTCATACTAGTTAGTTGTATTTAACTTTTAAGTTCAATACATTTACACAGAATTTTAAATGTTTTTTAATACGTTTTTCGCCCCAAAACGTCTTGCCTATGAAAACAAATAAAATTCCCCCTTTCTTTCAGTTGAAGTACATGCCCGGTTTTCCCTCAACATACAGTAGTTCTTCAGTACTGTCTTTTAATGTGATTAAACAAGGTGATCATTTCAAGTAGCCTACGTGTTTATTTATACATCTAATATTGCACAACTCACGGGTGC
This sequence comes from Filicampus tigris, assembly GCF_054856515.1. NCBI lineage: Eukaryota > Metazoa > Chordata > Actinopteri > Syngnathiformes > Syngnathidae > Filicampus > Filicampus tigris. The sequence continues at coordinate 13,117,391 of NC_141231.1, read as the reverse complement.
GGCGCTTAGAAAAGGTGCTTACCGTTATGCGAATCTCATGTTGCTATCGCGGTGGTCGCAGGCAACGCTAACGAGCTCATCAAACTGCCACGGCAACATCTTCTTAAAGTTGCACGTCCCTTTCCGTCTTTGTTGTTCGCGATCACCGGCAACGTAATTAGACAAAGAGTTGTTATTCAGCGCTTACCTCAAGGATTTCGTCCGTGCCGCTTAATAATCGAAACATTCAGGTTTAATGCAAGCGGAATCTCCATGGGGATGTTGTTGATATGCAGTGGACATCCACACACACACACACACGCGCTGTACATTAAAACCACTAGCATAATATCATTGGAAGTTCAGGTCAAATCAGCATGTGAAATCAATCCTCCTGAAATGTTATTCTAATATCGGTCTATATTCTTCAAGAAGTCTTTAAGTAAGCGTGTCTACATGAACCTGAGCCGGACCGAAGCCATGTCAGACTCGCTGGGGTGCCTCAGCGTGATGTATGGTCTTCATTTCCCCCCCGCGGCCCATCTCCCGCTCCCCCGCTTCCACCGCGAGACAGACGGCGGAAATGAATGGTGGGGGAACTCATCTCCCACGTTGGCATTGTCTCCGCCCGCCGCGCTTGGAATTAACACATTTATTAAAGTGCCGGGTTGAGACCTCCACTTATTGCGCTGCCAAGCGGCGCGGGCCAGGGGTTGCTCGTCATGGGAAAATTGAATTAAAAACGCTGGATGAGTGAATAAAAAGGTTGTTAGATTGAAATTGGGAAAAACTCGCTTTGCTTTTGGAGTTTTAGTACAGTGGTGACTTGAGTTTAAATTGTTCTGTGACCAGGCTTAAAACTTAAATCAGCTTTCCCCATTGAAATGAATGGAAATGCCATTAATCCGTCCCAGCCTCCCACAAAAAAAACAATCGACAATTTTGTAAAGTGTTTTTAATATTTAAAATGCTACTCTATAATGCTGTATTTTATTTTAGAAACATACTATAATGAAGTGAATAACTGGAATGTGAAGAATTAAATAGATTTGCTACATTTTTTTTTACCCAGTTGGTTGCTTTCAAGAGCGACTGACTTTACTCTCCTGTTTAGCAGGTAAACTGCATTCTCTATAGCGTTAAAGTCTGGAGAGAAATTGGCCCAAATATACCCGAGCCTCTTTCAGTTGTCTGTTTGGGGCGGTTATTGGGGCTTCATTTTCATCTTTCGCGGCCGCGGGTTTTGGTTTGTAACCTCAAAATGTCGTTTAGAAAACCATTAACGTGAAGGTTGAAGACACCAAAGGCGACAGCAAAAGTGGTTTTACCTGCTGAGATGTGAAGTTTGACGATCCCAGATACAACTCCTGACAGGTCCATTAGCATAGGTGTGCATTAAAATCTGCTCCCTGGCGTATTTAAGCCTTCCAACAGTCTGGCCAGTCACAACCAGCTGTCAGCATTTTTTTTTTTTTTTTTTTTTTTTTTTGCTCCAGGGATCTCATACAGGCGGCACAATGTTAAACATTCCTCCCTCATGATTGGATCAGCTCACGAGTCTTAACTGCAATTCCTGTGGTTCTTGATTAGACCCTGCATACTGTGAAGCTACTGTAACACGGACCCTTTGTGGGCTCTCATTTCCTGCCCCGTGTCTCCAGGCTGGGAGGTAAATAGCTGCTGCTTTCATTTGGAGGCCGGGCCGGCCCTCGTCACATCGCCCTCTGGCTTCATTTTCTCCCGCACCACCTCGGTGTCATGTCTCAGGGGCACCTCATCTCCTGTCCCTTTGCACTTTGCCTTCATCAGCCCCCTCAAAGCCCTTGGGCTACAACATTCTAATGGAGACCACTTACATCTCCTTTTAAATCTTAACACTGCTGGTTAACCCCGTATTGATGTGCCGAGACACCCCTCCCTCTTGGCCTGCGGGCTCAGCCGGGCTTGATCACGGAGACGTTTGAGCAAAGACAGATCCGGTCTGTAGACGTAAAGAAAAATAATGATATCCATCAATCAAAAGCTGAACAGAGGTGCGTTGTTTTTCTTTTAAGGCCTTCTGGTGTTTAACGTGTTTTACCTTGCCGCCCGTTTATTTGTGTTGCCGCGTTAAATGCTTGAGGCAACCGTGTCAAGGATCCAGGTCAAACGTTTACTTGTCTGTTTTGAAAGTTATGGTTTGTAGATCGGGGGTTCTTAAACGTTTTGGGTCGAGGGACGCCTAACAGGTGAGAAATCATATGGACCCTCTCATAATCCGAACTCCAATTTAACATACTGTATTTGCAATGTGCACTCCTGAATGCCAGAGGATGTTTTTTAATGGTTCAATATAAATATTCATAAAGTGGAAGTCAACCCAAACACATTTTTTTCCAGAATATGTTCTGTGCAAGCCCACTAGTTGAGACAAGGCATTCTGATTAGTTTGTGTCAATAAGAGTTAATCTACTCGTTTTTAGCCATCTCAGGGGGCAGCCATTTTGTCACTTCTGTCGACTGAAAATGACATCACAGTGTCTCAGGGCTCAGCTAACGACCAATCATGGCCCAGCTTTAGAAAACAGGTGAGCTGTGATTGGTTGTTACCTGAGCCGTGAGACACTGTGATGTCATTTTCAGTCGACAGAAGTGACAAAATGGCCGCCACCAGAGATGGCTAAAAACAGGTGGATTAACTCTTATTCCACAAAGGCAATATTTATCAGAATGCCTTGTTTCAACTAGTGGGCCTGTATAGAACATATTCTTGAAAAAAATATGTTTGTAGCTGTGCAGTTTTAAAATGATACAAAGTCATTTTAGATCCCCAAGAAACATCTCATGGAATGTCTGGAGCCCCCAGTTGAGAGCCACTGTTGTAGATAATGCAGATGTTAGCTCATGATTGATATTTCTTCATCAGGCCAGATGCTGGCCATACAAGTGTTTGTACTATAGAACCCGAAAACCATCAAACTGCTCTCTTCCCCTCCGGCAAAGAGAGCTTTATGTAGTCCAAAAAACGCCTGTCCAAATATCTAATAAGCCATCTTTAGGTCTTTCGGCTACATCCCACCTTCATCTCTCTCATACCTCTCGCTCCCCTGAGGCCTTTGCGTCAAAGAAAATGTGTTTACCCAAAGGATCATACGCAATATCCCCGCTCAAGCGCGTCCGTTGGTATTCCCGGAGTATATCCGCACGACAGGTGGCCTCCACCCTGCTCCAATAAAACCCACGAGCTTACTCCGGTCCTTTCAAGGGCCGGCCATACGTATCCTTTTACCCCAGGCAACGTTGGCCTACCCGGTCTGGGACATGTTAGCAAGCTGCCAAATGAAAGGGGATAAATCACGCAAATGAAAACAAATAGAGCCGGGGCTAATTAAAAGCGTTTGGCCCGCTCTGAAAACATACTTGATGGTGCTCCCGGAAACATATGTTGCTGCCGGGGTCTTCTGAAAGGGAGCAGTGTTTGTCCCCCTCTTCTTTTCCTTTACTTGTTATGAAATGGTGTGCGTGAAAAAAACAAAAACAAAACAAAAAAAAAACAATACTACAATTCGATGTTATGCTTTCATGTGTGTGCGATGCTGTTGATTTGTGCTCACTTGCTAATTTGGTGTTTTTTTTCTCTCTCTCCCACGCTCTTCATATATTCCTGACGCTTCCTTCGCAAACAAAGGTAAGTGTATTCAAAAACGTTCTTTTTTGAAAACATTTCATTTGCACAGTAAGAACGTTGTTCACCATTATGAATTATGCACACGGATTTAAAAAAAAAAAAAAAAAAAGTCATCGTGGTGAAGGGGAGGCCAATGTTTCCATGTGGTCACTCCCTTTCTTGCATTACAGCGGACCTCCGCATACTCGCTGTTCGGCGAGATTTGTATATTTGTTTTCAATGACGTTTTTAATACAGTAACCCGTCCTCCATCACGTGTTGTAGGTTTGCGGTCTCGCTCTTTCGCAGATTTTTTTTGTACAGTTATAACTATTTTGTTCCGGGCTGCGTTCATTTTAGGTGTAATTCTTCTGTTGACCACAAGATGGTGGCACACTATTGTTTTCCCCTGTGTAAATTTGAAGGAAGAAGAAAGATAGCAAGAAGTAGGCCAACTTTATTTCCATATCAGCCTTTTATAGTGCTGAAAATTATTCAATATTATATCCTGCTTTTTACGTTTTAAATAAGTAATGACTACATATATTTGATAACTTTTTTCGCCTTTTTTTTCTACGACTGATTTATCTTGTGAGATGATAATTTCAGTTTGTTAGTTTTAGGATTAGTTTTAGTTTTTTTTTTTAATATATGGAACATTTGCCAAGTGCAAGAGAAAAAAAAAAGGTCACTAAGTATTTTGTAATAAACTAAACCAATTTACAATTCCTAAATGGCTGTCTTCTGTATGAGCATACAGTAATATTATACATATTAGTAGTAGTTAGTTTTAGTTTGTTTTATTAATATAAATTGTATTTTCAGTTCTATTTTTTTTAAAGCACAGAAATTTTTGTTTAATTTCATAATAAAAAATTTGGTTTTAGTTGCAATGTTAGTTTCCGTTAACTATAATAACCTGGGTTTGAAAAGAAAAAAACAAAAAACAAAAACACAGAGAAACGGTTTAAACCTAAAAATCACCTGGCACGTCGGTTACTAGCTTGGTCGTGGATCGAATTAACCTCGAACTACGCCATTGTATTATGAGTCGATGACATGTTAAGCCACCGTGAGCGAGGCAATAACAGTTAAGAGGTTCACATAAACAGACAGATGCCCGCTGGTTCATAAACAAACTCTCCACTTTCTGGCTCGGGCTGGACACCCCCCCACCCCCACCCCCCTCCATTTGGTTTCCCGTACGACCTCGGAATGTTTCTTGCAGCACAGCGAGAAACAAAAACTTCCTGGTGTGGCTTCGCTCCCTGGCCCGCCAGAATGGATCTGCTGGAGGAGGGAAAACAGGAAGGCTCGCTGACCCGTGGACTAGTTCAATTAGCATTTGCTAGGAACACCTCCTCTCAGCAGTGACTTGCTTGCTTGTGTGTGTGCGTGTGCGTGCGCGCGCGCTCCGCGGGTATAACTGCACGTCGGCCATGAAATATTAAAACGTAAGGCTGAGAGTGCAACGAGGTTGGAACCCTTGTTCCCCTCCCTCATCAAAAATAAAAGAACGGCAAGTGTAATGTATTTGGAGGATGGGAACATGAAAGGAGAATGGCTCATTTGTCGGCGACGCAATTAAAATAGAAACGATTTTCATTCAACATGGACTATTACCACAATGGACACAACATTGGGTACACGTGTACAGTAAGTTTAAAATCCATTGTGGGGAAGGACACTCCCGTCGCCCTGAATTTTTTTAATTCTTATATATATATATATATATATATTTATTTATGAAGTTATTTAGTGTGACTAATGCCCCTAGATACTGTTCTCTTATTGGATGTTGCATCTGATTGGCCAAGATCAGATAAAAGCATACAATTCCATTTGAAAGTATCCATTTATCGCACGTCTTTTTGAAACGCTTACTGCACGTGCCATTGTGACGATATTTTTTCGATATATTGTGCAACCCTCCTTTCTAATATGCACTTACAGCATAATACATCAGTATTGTTGAAAACGTCATATATTGAGTTGATCACTTTTTAAAAGTGAAGCTCATTTTACACACTGAGTGAAATATTCACGTAGTTCACTTTTGTAATGTGGACAATTACATTTGTCGAAACTGACATACGAAACAATGAGTCCTTTTTTTTTTTTAACTAACTCCTGTAAATCCATTATTTTTTAACACAACTACAATATGTTGTGCCTGTGTACCTATTATTGTGAGTTTCAATGTAACAGACTTAGTTATCAACCAATTTCTCTGTCCATATGAATTGAATTATAGCGCTGAGTTTTCACATGAGAGCACAAGATATTAAAACACCTGCTGAGGCTCGAGACCCGCCCGGACGCAATGACCGAGAGCGTGTTTGCGAAATAAGGGTCAGAGGTGGGCGAGTTGAGTCGGCTCACTCGTAATGGCTTTAACCTCTGACTACCAGCGCTGACCCGAGCCTTCTCCTAATGCCGCGTGACTGACGGCTCGGCGGCGGCCCGCATTCTTCGCGCCCTTTGTTCCGAGATTGATGCTACACGTGCGCTGTGAATGATTGACCCAAGTTACAACTCGGGAGTACATTTTCTTACGTCCGTACAGCGGTACCTTGACTTGGGACTGAGGTGCTCCCCCTATGTGAGCTTTTATCAAATGTTATTTTGAACATATGCTTGCAGCGAGCAGTTTATCGCCACTCTCAGTTGAAGCTCATTAGAAACGAAACTAGAACTAAACATAAAGCGAATTGAACGTTGTCTATTTCAAATGCACAATGAAGCCTTCTGCTAGCTTAATGCTAACACACGACGCCATACCCATGCTAACAAATAGCCTCTATATGGCGGTGTTATAATGCAATAAGCAACAGGTACTTTCAAGCATATATTCTTTATCCTCTATAGAGAAAATGTCAATATTACGGCGGCTTACTGACTCACTTACAGTAGTTGTGAAACTCTTCTTTGCTCTGCATGATTGTATTATACTGACCCCTGTGGACAAGTCGTGCACAACAGAAGGATCTCAAGGCACCGGTGTACAGTGAAAAAAAAAACTGATAAAGACTCTCAAATATCATGAAAGGGAATTTAGACCTGCAGTGTAAAAGCTTATCATGATGATGATGATGGGGATGATGCAAAAGTGTATTTCTGGCAAACTGCTTGTGCTCGCACGGCATGCGGCAGCTTTTCCTCTAATGGAGCAGAGGATTTGAAATGTGACTAATTGTCGCATCAATTTCTCTCATGACTGCGCCTCTTGTTCTGGCGGGAGGAAACCAAACCGCTGTTTACGTTTCTCCGGCATATTGTTTTTTTACATATTTAAAATACGCGGCGGTGAAGGGAAGCTCAGCGCTACGTGGGAGGTGTCGCAAGAACATCTGCGCCAGCCTGTTGGAAGAATTTTTTTTTTTTCTAAATGAGCACAGAGGTGCAGAGTGAGACGTGCGATAGAAAATGCTTCCTGAACTGACCTCATCAACGTGTGTGCTGAGGCTTGAAGACTCTTACAAAGGTCATGACCTTTAATACCACTGTCTAGGACTTCACCAGCAGCTGTTGTCTGCATGCTGCAAAAGTGGAGATGTTGGATCATTTGGACTAGGGATGGTCATGATAGTCAATTAACCAATTGGGTGTTAAGAATGATAAAAATGCTTGTTTCCTACGAATTACAGTTGATGTTTTCCACTACTAAAGTCCTTCATTTTTTTTAATACCTACAGCTATTGAATTGTTAAGAATCCTTAAAGCGGAAGTCAACCCAAACCTATTTTTTCAAGAATATGTTCCCAGCAGGCCCACTAGTCGAAACACGGCATTCTGATTAATTTTGCGTTTGTGGAAGATAGCAAAATTCACCTGTTTTTAGCCATCTCTGGGGGCGGCCATTTTGTCTTCTGTCGACTGAAAATGACATCACAACTGCTCACAACGACCAATCACGGCTGACCTGTTCTCTGAATCTGAGCCGTGATTAGTCGTTGTGAGCAGTTGTGATGTCATTTTCAGTCGACAGAAGACAAAATGGCCGCCCCCTGAGATGGCTAAAAACGAGTGCATTTTGCTGCTTAACTTATATTCCACAAACACAAAATGAATCAGAATGCTGTGTTTCAACTAGTGGGCCTGCTGGGAACATATTCTTGAAAAAAAATACATTTAGGTTGACGTCCGCTTTAAGTACTGTCCCAAATACAGAATTTTATTACTACTGTAATTTCAGTGTTTTATCTGCTTATACATTTTTACCAAACGACGCTCCTCATGACGCACACACATACGTGTGATGTACATGCAGGGATGTGTTGCTTTGCACATTAGTGTGTAGGTGTTTCGTTAAGGTGGATGGCAGCAGACGCAGGCTAATGTACAGGCCTATAAACGCTAATGGATCCAGTGGGGCCAGCGAAGCTGATATGAAACCTGGAGGAGCGCTCTCGTGGTATATTGCCTTTAATATGCAATGTTGACACCTCATGGCGTGTGATAGGCAAGGGGCATTTAGTGAAAACATCCACAATATGGCGTGACTATATTAAAAAAAAAAAAAAAAGACGTAAGGAAAAGGGGATTGACTCTGAATGCTGCAGTCCCGTTGCCTGTGTTTGCATTTCGATAGCATTTGCATTCTGGCAGCGTTGCATTATGATCCCGCTGCCTTTTTTTTGCTTCAGCTATGTGTCATTAATACGTATAACTGAACACATTAGCATTTTGCAAACACACACACACAGTGTACTGAAAGTTGACTGAAAGGGCAACAGTTGGTGGGAACAGATATAAATATACAACACTTTTGTCAGATTTCGAACATTTTCAATGTATTGAAAATATGCATTAAATACAGGGGTGTTACGGGGGGGGGGGCAGTGCCCACCCACGGACATCCTCTGCCCACCCCCCCCAAAAAACTGGATGTAGTTCTGATGTAATTCTAAATATTTTTCCTAATATCTTTCCACCTGCATGTCCATACTGTTGGGTTATGGATGTCTTCTAAATCAAATCAAATCAATTTTTATCTGTTTAGCCCAAATCACAACAACAGTTATCTCAATTAAGGAGAAAAGAAAACATGTTTTAAGGCACAGTAAGCCCTACGTTGGATTTCGACCTACTTGAGCATTGTAGCACTTTTTTGTCCCCCCCCCGCCCTAAAAAATGCATGTTGCTGACAATTACAACGGAATTTTTGTATGGAATCATTCTATTTTCAGCTTCTAAAGCTGCAAAGTATCCATACCAACCAACATTTCTATTTACAATGCTGTGGCTAACCTTGAGACGAATTCTACAGCTCCTGCACCACATAAATCCTACTATACATTACATATAAATATACAGTATATTCTTTTGCTTCAAGCTTAATTACATCAAGGTCGCTTTGTTGTCATGCTTTCAACTAATTAATGACTAATACGAAGTGACGTTAAATGCCACCGGTTGTGCTTCTTTCTCAGCAGTGTCAAGTAGAAACCTTTCATGTTCCGGGATTATTTGTGACCTCATTTGATGAGCCGCGACACACGTTTCAAAAGCGATTAAAGTAAAATACCCAAAACGCGTCCCCATGCCTCCAATAATAAATAATATATACATAACATAGAAATAGATATAATAATAATAATAATAATAAAAGTAATAACATACAACTATTAAAACAAGTACAAAATCATAAAAACAATACAAAAGAATAACAGAAAAATCAATAATACAAAAAAACAACAATACAAAAATAAAAGCAACCATTTTCCAAATTTCCAATGACAGCTGTAAAAATACACCAATACCAAGGAAAATAATACAAAAAATAATAACTACAACAATACATAATAACAACGATACAAATCACGACAACAATAATTCAAAAAATACCACAAGACAGAAATACGAAAAGCAGCATTGATACAAAAGTACCAAAAACAAGAGTAATACAAAAATAACAACACTATAAAATAGCAAAATTAAAAACAACAACGAAACCACAAAATAATAGCAAAAACGACCAATACATGACAACAATAATAAAAAAATAGCACCAACAACAAAACTGTAAGCAAAACAGAACCATGCTGTTATGTATTTTGGTATCTATATATGTATTTATTTATTCATTTATTTAACTCAGTTTTTGTTTCTTATTAAAAAAAAAAATACAAATGGGATAACAACAATGCAACAACAAGAGACATTTTATTTCTCTTCGTATTTTGCGCCAGCCTTGTATACTACCGCATCTGTATAGTATTTGGGATCCTATTGCATAGGTCAATTCCTTCAGCACCACCGTAGGGATAACTTCGCTTTTAGGAAATCATAACGTTCAGAGCAATGCACTTTGATCTGTCAGCCCAGTTTTCTAGTGAATGTCTGTTCCCTGGTGAGGAAGAACAGTCTTGCCATCGCCCTGAAGCACGGCAAAGTCATATCAGCATTATTTGACGCATCGTAATTGTCATGTAATCCTCCAGCTGTATTATTTTGTCACCGCTCAGTTCGGAGGAAGTGGTGTTTTGTGAATCATAAAAATTCAAGAAGCGAGCCTCTCCCTCTATTTGATTTTGTTTTTGGATTACTCATCGGCTTGTTTTGTTTTCAACACCTGCTTTGGAAACAGAGTTCAGCGGTGCGGAAAAGCCCGGCAGAAGCCTGCGAGGGTTGCGGATCACAGGCAAAGTCAAATATTTGGGAATGGGGTGGCTGAGAGGCGTACGCCAGAGATCTTTCATCCCCCGCAAGTGGGGATTTGTGTGTCCGTCAGAATGGATAGAATGCTTGGAAGAATGGGACAATAAAAAGCAAAAGAAAAAAAATAAAAGAGTGATTACAGTATCAGCCATTGGATCACTACGACTGTTTAACATTGTACATCTCTTTTTGAAAGGGAACACTCAATGTCACACTGCGATGTCATCCCCATGCCATTTTGTAGGACAAAATACATTAAGTAAGGGACTAAAATGAAAAAATAAAACATGGGGGATAGGTTATTTCCCAGAGGTTCTCAAAATGTCAGCCTAGCCTAACTTAACTTAGCCTGTCCTAAACTATGCTAGCATAAACCTTGCCTAGACAAACCTAAATTAGCCTAGCCTATGCTAACCTGAAAGCCTAGTCTCTCCTTTCATAACACAACCTAACCTGTCATAGTCTAACCCTTGTTAGCCTAACCTAACCTATGCTAACCTTAAAAATTAATCTAAACTCGTCAAGCCAAACCCAGTCAAGCTTTACCTATCCTATGCTAGACCAAAATTTAACCGATACCACTTCACACGTAGTTGCCGCTCTTCTGACACGCGGTCAAGTAAGGAAAAAATTAAAAATAAATAAATGAAAAGTTATGCGTGTGACGTGAAAAATACGGTCTCGATGCTGATTGGCAGTCTAGGGACGGGTTGGTACTACGTGGGTCGATTGAATATGCAGGACGGAAACTCTGGGACGGAGGGATGATGCCCAGCTCTGCCTATAGGCTACCAATCTAAAAACCTATTACAACCTAGCCTAGCCAAATACGGCTAATCTATCATAATCATAGTTTAGCTAACCTTGACAAGACTAACTATCCTGGGTGATCATAATCTAAACTAATCTAACCTCGACTAGCGCAACTTTACCTACCATAACCTTGCCTATCTTAACCTAGCCTAATTTATCCTGTGCTAACCTGATAATTTACTGTGGTCTATCTTAATGTAATTTAACCTAACGCAATTAAATCTAACCTAATCTGACGTAACCTAATGTTACCTTACCTTGCTTAGTTTAGCCTAGTTCAACTCATCCTTTGCCAACCTAACCTTGCCTAGACTAGCCAAACCTTGCAAAACATAACATAGCATATAGCACAATTTTGCTCAGGTACATTTTAAAAATATATGCAGTTTTCTGCCTTTCGTACAAGAGCCCTGAGAAAATAGCCTCGACACTGAATTGGCCTCTGTGCAAGATGTGAAAGAATTGAATAAATCATGAAAAACACTTTTTATTTAAAAAAAAATATATATATATTACAATAAATAAGAAATAATTAACTGTTTCAAAAGAGTGGAGCTGACTAGTCCTTGCACACACCTGCCAAGGTTTCTTAAAGGAAGCTTGAATATGAAATGTGCGAAAAAATGTTGTTCTTGTGTTAGACAATGGGCCAGGGCTAGATAAGTCACATTTTATGTCCAAATGTGCTTTTTCGAATGCCATTAAATGGCCGATGTAAAGCAGCTGCATGCCTGTGTCTGCTGTATCTGCGCGAGTTTCAATATGAGCCAGATAATTGGCTTCAGTTGCTTTGTGTCCACCCGCCATCATCTCCCAGTTTTTTTTTTCTCTTCCTTTTTTTTTTTTTTTTTTTTTGTGCTTTCCATATCTGCCACCAGGGAGAGTCATAGAAACGCCGGCTGTCGAGATGAGAAGAGTCAGCCTTCCACTTATTAGACTGCAACGCTATCCGTCCATCTTTTTCCATCTCGGTCGTGGCTAGTTATTTGCATTGACCAACCCGCACGAGTGGTATAATGTTGCTACGGCTCGGCTCGTCCTTGAAGTGGAAGTGGGTCGCCTAGCGGACGGACTGCAAGACAGACCGATGGCCGCGGCTTTACCGCGGATCATTAATGCATGAGAGAGATGGAGACGTGCAGTGTCCTGTTCCACTGGAGAGAAAAGGTCACAACCGCGGGAGTCGGCGGAGGGGTTGGTAACATGATGCCCCCCCCCCCCAAAAAAAACAGGGCGTTACATGTTTTTGTTGGCACATCTATTAGAAAAATACATAATAATAGAGTGCATTAGGCAAGTATTCACAGTGCTTCACTTTTTCCACATTTTATGTAAAAGCTTGATTCCAAAAAGGAATAACACTGAAGGTTACAGACCCCCCCCCCGCAATAAGTGAAAAGCTACAACATAGAATGACCATATAAATAACTTACTGTATAGTTGTACCTCCTTTTGGTTTTTGAATTTATATTTTTTTTTTTCCAAAAGCATTACAAAATGACTTAAGCAATTATGCTATCAGGCTATCGATGAGTTCAAAGGCTGTGGAAGGGGCAAAATAGTATCAAGTGTCCTATTTCCTTTAAAACACACATTACACTTTTTTTTTTTTTTTTCAAAATTTTCAACAGGAAGTTTGTGCTGATATGTTTAATCAACACACCCCATCCACTTTGTGACCTTGTATTAATTTCTCACATTTGCAAGTTGATTTGAGATGTAAGCATTATTTATTGGGATGTTTGGATGATTAAACATGCCCCGAGACAAATTGACCCAGGAACATTATTAATCATGCGCTGTTGCATTGGATTGCACATCATAAAATGGCCGATACGCTAATTTATGCAGGGCTGTCCGCGCATACACGCGGTCCTGATCGGAAATATAGACAATAGAAGAGCTTCTGATTTGGCCCCTCCCTCCGACCGCTGATCAATAACTGCACTGACATTGACTTCGGGAAGCCACAAATGGATTTTATTCTTAAGACACTTTTAAATCAGCTGTTTACATGACGCGCTCTCCCTTTTGCGTATTAACAAGAAGCGGGAGCCTTGTTAATGCCTGCAGACGGCTGCTCGCTTCACCATCTTGCCCCACCTCTGTTATTATGGGATGTCGAAGCTTCAGTTTAGCCTGCATGCCAACGAATCACTGATGTGAATATTCCAACTGGACACAATGGTTCAGTGTGTATCACATGTTTTAAAACGTCCCTTTAACAAATGTGCTGTACTGGATTTTTTTTTTTTTTTAAGTCACATTATGTACATTTTGAATATTTTGAAATTGAACATTTTATACTGGACAGACAGACAGACCGATATACATGGAGACGGCCATAGCTCCTCAAGTCAGCTACACTAATTTTAGCCGTTCTCCGTAAAGGATGAAGTATATATGCCGGTTGGTACTGTTGTAGTAAAGGTCTGCATGAATTGTTTCATAAAGTGTTATAACAAACTGATGCTATTATTTTCTATTGTTTATCACCATGCACTTCGCCAGCCGATGGGCGTTAAAATGGCACGATCCATCCACCCGTTCCGTAAATTGTTGTTGTGGCTGCGAGGTGGACATGTTGTGGCTGCATCCGCCGCGTCCACGGGGGTGGGTGGGGTGGAATTTGCTTGCTTTCAGCGGCTGGCTGGTCTTGAGGAGGAGGGGCCGGGGTGCCACGCTTGCTCCTCGTTGCCCCGCCATTATACGTGGTTGACCTATTTCACTGGCTCGGAGGGACACGGGCGAAATCACAGGCTGACAGTGGTCCCCCGGTGAGTGGAACTGGGTGTGTGATTCCCTAATGCAGTCACGCCCTTGCACACATACACACACACACGGACACACACGGTTCCCTACTACCCAAGTGGCTCTAACACATTCACAGGTGTGATGTATTTTCACCCTTTTCCATCTTGGAGTACAGTATTGTAATAAGCGTCTCTCGAGTAATACCGTGGCCCTGTTACATCTCACATTTTGCTGCGATATTTTGATAACAAAATATTTAGTTATATTTAACTCTCAAAGAGGAAATCAACCCAAACATGTTTTTTTTTCAAGAATCTGTTCTATGCTAGCCCACTAGTTGAAAGAAGGCATTCTGATAAATATTGCGTTTGTGGTATAAGAGTTAATCTACTCGTTTTTAGCCATCTCTGGGGGCGGCCATTTTGTCACTTCTGTCGACTGAAAATGACATCACAACTACTCAGGGCTCAGGTAACGATCAATCACAGCTCACCTGTTTTCTGAAGCTGAGCTGTGATTGGTCGTTACCTGAGCCCTGAGTAGTTGTGATGTCATTTTCAGTCGACAGAATGGCCACCCCTAAAAAAGCGCATTTTTTTAGATTTAAAAAAAAGAAGAAAACAAATTTTTATTGGTGTGCTTTCTGGGCCTGTAACAGATTTTATTGGTGTTTCCATTGATCTCAAAGTCTACCACTGTACTTTTTTTTTTTTTTTTTTTTTACAACTTTTTGCTAAAGTAAACAAAATGTTCAAGCCCCTTATAAATATGACATCAAGTGCAGCGCAAATGTTGCTATAATTTATGGGAAAGGGAGAAAAAAAATGTTGATTAGAGGCTGTACTCGGGGCCTGCGCGGTTGCAATTAAACCTGCAAAACAGTTATTACGGGCTTAGTGGAGCATTTAAAAGGCCATCTGATGTGATGTCAAGCGATCAGCTGTATTTTTTTTTTTTCCTCCCCGCAGCCGTCTGCGGAGAATCTTGGCAGCAGGGCTACAAATCAGCTGGTCAAAGCTTTGCGGACCACTGCAGCGTTTCGCCTTTCGTTGCGAGTCGAGAATTAGCGTGTTGTGCAACAGGGGCGAGCTTATGCAACATTGTTGAGATGTTAACTGTATTACGGCCTCACATCCAACGCTAGACCTGTTAGGGCTCAAAGAAACGCAATGAAGTGCCGGAAAAGCAGATAGACTTTGCTTATTTGTATCTTTGTAATGGTGGAGTGTGTGTGTGAGATTACGCGTGTGAGTTAGTGAGTGTGAGTGGAAGCGGGTGAGATGATGGGAGCGAGTTTGTGTGCTGAAGACTGTGAGATGATATGAGAGAATATGTATGTGTGCGTGTATGAAAGAGACCGTGTCATTGAGTGCATATTAATGTGAGAGGTGTGAAGAAATGTGTGCAGAAGAGTGAGATTATGAGCGTGTGTGTCTGTCTGAGAGTATTTGTGTTAGTGTGAGTATTTGAGACTCATTTGTGTTGTAGAGGATGCGACAGTGTGCTAGCGTGTGAATGTGAGAGTAGTGCGAGAGAGAGTGTCTCACTGTGATTTTTAATACAAGTTAGAATGTGATTCAAGTGTATGTGTGAGAGAGTGAGTTGTGAGTGGGCGTTAGTCAATGTGCACGTGAGAGAAAAAGAGTGTTATATTGTTTCTATGTGTGAGAGTTTTGAGGTGTGCGAAAGAGTGAGAGAAAATGCGAGGTTGTACCTGAATCTGTGAGAGTTAATTAGTGTGAGAGTGTGCGCAAAATAGTGTTGTAGAGTGTGTGGGTGAGTGTGTGCGCGTGAAAGACACTGAAAACGCCTGTGAGTGTCTGTGTGTGAGAGCACATGAAAGACATTTTTTTTTAGAGCGTGAGTGCGTTATAGTGCGAGAAAGTGAGAGCGAGAGAGGGTTCGAAGGGGCGTGACGGCGTGTGTGAACAAGTGTGTGAGCACGCGAGAGTTTGCATGCTTCCGTGTGAGAGTATGTAAATGTGTTGAAATTTGAGTGAGTGCCTTCGTTGAATGTACCAGCGTATGAGTGCGCACGAGGATGTGTAAGTAAGGCTGTGTGCGCGTGTGTTTGTGTATGAGTGCGCGTGTGTGTGCGCGTGTAAACAGTATGTGCGTCATAAGCCTGAGGGCCAGATATAGAGTCATGTCTATTAGGCACTATGGCGGCTGGAGTCTTGTTTTTATTATCAGCTCCATTAGGGTTCTGTATGTGTGTGCGCATGCCCTTTCATATATCAGCCCCTTTCCCTCATCCCGAGGCTAAGATTTATGAATCTGCATTACATTTGACTTGTCACATGAATTCAGCCATCACACATGCACAGCCACATGCACTGCGCAAGCACACACACACACACGTTTAAATATAAACCCCGCACGCACTCATATACACGCACACACGCTTCCATGCGCTTGCACTACGCCGCTTTTTGGCACATTACGTCAAAGTCTACCAAGGGCCGTGTGAAATGTCAGGAAAAATACGATACGACGGTGGAACAAAATGTTTATTGTGGTGTATGACTCGGCTGCGGGTCCAAGTGCCAAATCATTTAGTTGACGCCTTCATCAAAAAAAAAATCGTAATGCAAAACAAATCTTTCGGGCCGCAACTAACATAATCGGTTGATGTGTCGATTAATCGATGAATCCGGTAAAAAAAAAAAAAAGTAGGTTTAAATTTCCATCCCTTTCTTCAAATACAAGGCATCATTTCAATATTTAATTCAAACACATTAAGAGGAGGCCGAATTCCAATCTGTGGATATCCGAATCCATGTTTTTTTTTTCTGTTTACCATGCCGCATATCCCAACTGTGCCACTTGGGAGCAAAACATTTTTAAAAGATCTAATATTGGCCAATTAAATCGTCCGGCAGATTAATCAGTCAGGGCCTAGTTGTTTGGTTAAAAATGTAATTTTGTGCAATGTAGAAATAGGTAAAAACACGATATACTGTACGTTGATGAAATAACTGTGGTTTTGCTAGCAAATTCAATTTTGGACACAATAACGTTTATATTAATTGTGATTGCAGTTAGCCCAAAATGGCCGCCACCTCCCATAAGGCAGCACAGCTTCTGTATTGCATTGTGGGATATGGCGGCCATTTGAAGCAAAAAAAAAAAAAAAAAAACGTAGCTAAAGCCCCAGGCCAACGTCAGAAAAAGCAAAAGTTGCGAGACTTCCGCCGCCAAGACTGTAAACCGAAAACTGTGTGTAACTCCAGCAAATTTTTCTTTTGAATTTTTGTTATTATTATTTTTTTTTTAAATATAATTGTTCGTAATCCGGGTTGCTTCTCACCAGCATGTGAAAAAACTAATGGATGTCATTTGGACTCTTAAGTGCGAGTATCAGCCATTCGTCATCCCGAGCTTGGCTGCCTCGTGTGAAAATTATAACTTCTGTGTGCTTAACACGGGGTTATATATTATTATGCAATGATTAATATGTCACCAAATAGAAACTGACGACTGAGCCTTTGGCAAGTGTGACACGGCTAATGCACAGGGAGGAAAGGCAGGCAAATAAATACATGAGGTCATGCAGCAAAGGAAAAGCGGGATGAGTGTTGAGCCTGCAGTGGGCGGAGCCGAGCGTCAGAAGGGATTTGCCGTCAGCCCGAGTGAAGGCAGAAAAAGAAGCACGCCCGCTACGGTTTTCACTCGGCGACTCATCAGGCGTCATGTTGTCGTTTGACTCAGAAAATAAACCGGTACTTTGTCGTAAATTAAATAACTCAACTAATCAGCCCTCTTCGGGTGGACGGATTCGGCGAAATGCTTGTGAATCCTTTCGAAAGCTTTTCAAAATGTGTAAACTTATTCATCAAGTTAATTTGTAAGAATGTGTTATGGTTTATATAATTGGCCATAAAGCCTACAACTTTGAAGAGATTCAGAATTAGTGGTCTAGAGAATGGATGGATACTTTGCTAGCGCTAACCCATCATGAGTACCGTGAACCCTTTGCGGTTCTCTGTTCATGAATTCATCAATACATTTTTTGTTCTCTGTGGAAGCTTGGGTTGCTCAGTGTACCGCTACTATGAAAGTACCTCACAAAAAGATAACTCACAAAAAAAATGAAACCATACCACATATTTTTAGAATTGGCACAAGCTGTTTGTGTTATATTTGTATGTGAAAATATAATGTCAGTATCAAACCAGCAATGGGCAGCGAAATAATAAATGAAATGATATAATATTTCTTTGAATTAGAAAATATACCAATAATTTGTAGTTCCATGTATTGTTACCTACGATTCCGCTGACTTTTTGGTATGAGGTTGCCATGATATCGTTTTAGGTACAGTATTTTATGTAGGTTAGGGGTGTAACGGTACGCTAAATCACATTTCGGTTGTAAACTTCGGTTCCAAAATATTATTATTTTTTTTTTAATATGTTTATTTTGAAAAGATGACAAGTAAATGGTCCATTTAAAAAAAAAATAATACTAATAAAAGTGAACGATTCGGGTGATATTCTAAGGAAATACAACAGAATAAAAAATACACTAACAATAAAGATCTCTTATGACTATGACGCATCTAAGTATTCAAGTTAAAGCCAAGTTGTCATTACAGTACATATATACACTTTTTGTGATGAAAAAACAAAAATACATACAACAACAGGTACAATTATTGCTAACTATATTACAACTCTTTTTATAATGAAAAAAAATACAGTAACTTTAAAAAGTCTTTATGAAATTGTATGCACTTTTTAGGCATTGAAATCTTTGAATGTTCAACAGCATATTGTAACGAATTGGGTTATCCGCGTTGTGGTCGGATTTGTGTGTTGCTGAGTTGTGATTTTTCCGAGGTTCGTGAATGCATCGTGCGGCATGTCTGAGCCGGTCCACCAAGGTCACTGAGCTAGTGACAGAACTGTTATTCTCCACAGTACCAGACGGTTTATTATCAAAATAATGACATGGTGCTTTAAATTGGGGTAGCTTTCCATTCGCCCACTGTCTGGTGCCAGAAACCGGATGCCCGCTGTTCCGAGCCAATTAGCCAAAGTACAGTCATCGCATCAAAGTACAGGGAGCATGGCGAGGCGCTCAGAGAGTGTGACACATCTCCTCCTCCACGGCTCACCGGTCAGTGCTGGGTTAAGGTTGACGAGTGACGGTCTTCGGAGCGTCGGTGGATGTGTGGCTGTCAGCGGGCGGTGTTGACACATATTCCATATTTGTATCGGCACCTGCCATGGAGGCCCCAGAGCATAAAGGTAGCAAACACCAAAACCATGTGTGAAGTTAAATGTGTGAGTGCTGGAGGCACGTGTTTTTTGACATGATTTAACTTCATTATATTGTATTCTCTACGATTTTTTTTTTGACATGCTTCTACTTCCACATTTCTCCACCATTCCAACTTGCTCGTGCGAGGTATTGTTTTTCTCAATTTAAAATTCAGTTTTCCCACAATTACATATTTTCAGCAAAAGTTCCCCACTCAACGATACATTTAACATGCGTGCTCATTCAAATTTCTCAATGTTCAGCTCATTCAATTCGCGTTGGAAACGATTCTCATCATGACAAAAATTCTCACATGCCAAAAACTTTGCATCAACATATTTTTCACCAATATCATTCCACATCATTCTGTCTTTCCATATTATTGCACGTTTTTGGTTAACGTATTACCCATTTTCACCGTCATTCCACATCATCCCGTACTTTCAATATCAATCAATACATTCCACATCTTTCAATATAATTCCTTATCGTTCTACATTTTGACCAACACATACCACTTTTTTTTTTACCAATGTCATTCCATGCCATTCCATATTTTCAATACCATTCAACACCATTCCACATCATTTCATATCTTTCAATATCATATCATTTCATCCAATTTCATTGCACATCTTCCACCAACATATTGCAAATTTTCACCAATAACATTCCATATCATTTGACACCTTTCTACATAATTAAATATCATTCCACATCTTTCCATATTTTTTCATTCAACATTTTAGTATTCACACACAATTTCTCCATAAACTCTGCGGTGGCTGAGTGCCTTCTGTGGAGGATGCGAGGTAAGCCCCTCATGAAACCCCCCCACTCCCGCCTCTTCACCTACATCCTCGTCTCCGTTCTCCCACCGACTCCACTCGTAGAGTACCGTAAATTAGTCCCGGGTGGTGACACGGTGCTTGCTGGGTAATTTGGACAATGGGCCGTTTGACAGCTCACCCATCACTGCTACAGCGCCCCGGGGAGCCACTACTCCTCTCGAGCTTTTTCCCCTCCTCTCTTCCCCTCTCCTATCCTTTCCATTCCCTACCCCCCCCCGTCACTCCATTTGCACTGACGGAGCGACTCGCTAAGTAGCGGCATCATTCTCCAATCACGCACCAAAATAGCTTTTCATCCGGGAGAGAACAAGGGGACCTCCACGAGATGCCAGAGTGAAAGCTCCTAATTGCTGGAGAGCAAGCGGAAAATAATGATGGAAAGAAGTGGATCAAAAAGTACGCGGGAGATAAGATTTTTATCTACATTCATTTAAAAAAAAAAAAAATGTTGAAGCCACGAGAAGGATAAAGAGGGGGGCCTTCTAACAATTCATTCCCATAAGAAACAATGAAAATATTCCAGGTTTGAACTGTCTCCATCACAAATACTTTACCAGCTGTACAGACAATGTTTTAAATGACATCCATGACAACATTTCTTTTTTTCACAATTTTCCCTCCCTACTTTATATCTACATAAGTCACAACCCGATCATTATGTCTATATCATTGCTTCGGACATACGTACCTAATCACGGAAAAAAAAATATTTGGACCCTAAAAACGATTTTGACTGATATTGATTGACATCACGATTAATGAAGATGATTATTCATTGATTTCAAAACTTACTAGTTATTCAACTTCCAAACTGCCCTATCCATATCTAAGTCACTGGTGGGGTACATTTGTCTCATTTTGGTGTAGGCAGTATGGTTTCACTCCCCACTCAGTAACTGGAGTGAATGGCTGCCTGCCTGTCTCTATACGTGCCCTGCGGCTGACTGGTGACCAGTTCAGTGTGTAGTTCGCCCAAAGTTTCCTGGGATTGGCTCCAGATCCTTGTGACCCTGAACAGGTTTTTAAGCGGTATAGAATCTGGATGGATAGATATCTTTAACTACACTGATGGATTTACTTTAGCGTGTTAAGAAATTAAAGATGGAGAAACAACGGTGTCCTTCCATTTGTCGATATTTCTGTTTAGAAAAAAAAAAAGGATAACTGCTCCTTTATTACATCCTCCGTTTCTTTAAGTGCGCATTGAGCATTCCGTTGGCCCTGCTTTAAATTGGATTGCACATTCGCAGCTAGTCAGTCTTCAGTCCCGCGCTGTCTTTGCCGCCTTTACGGCTTCGAGGGCATCCGAAAGCGCGCGGCGTCGGCTTTATGAGATTGGCATGACGCTCTGACCTTGCTCCTCCCGGCACCGGGACGCCACTTGAACAGCCAGACAGCGGCCAAAGCCTGGCGTGAAGCTGGCGAGCAGCAGACGCTTGCCGCCAGAGTGCGGCCAGACAGGGCGGAGTGAAGGTCATGGACGCCAGTCAGAGGCAACATGTAAGCAACGGCCATGACGGATGTGCAAGGAGCACAAGAGTTGAAAATAAGCCGCAGAGATGAGACTGTGGTTTTAAATTGGTTGCGTACGTATAGGTCCTAATTATTGGTTGGTTTGCTTGTATCGCCCCGCTGCGTAATCTCGTGTGTAGTGAACGGGGAAATATGCACAAAGTTCAGCTCTTTATTACAGTCCAGCATCAGTAAAAATGCTTAAATTTGCAACCATTCTAAAGTTTGATGCCTCAAGTTTTTTCTGCTCAAGACACACATTTTTTTTTTTTTTTTCAACTCCAGTAAACTAACGAACTTAAAAGAAAATCACTACCATAGGTTCTAAAATGTCAGTAGTACGGCTTTCATTTTCCATGAAACACTCACACTAAGTTGCTTGGTGTTACCTATAAAAGTTTGGTTCTTTGAAGACCGAATTGCCTTTGTTGTTTATGAAAACACATAAATTGGGTTCATCGTAGCCTAAATTTTCTTTCGCATTCTCAAAAACGCACTCGATGAAACAAAATATTTTTCAATCGTCTGATTTATTGGTTTCATATTTTGAATTGCCGGCGCCTTGCAGACGACTGCATACCTCAATTTCGTTGCACTTGTGCAATGATAATAAAGTCATTCTATTCTATTCTAAGACTTGTACGATTGTTCTATGAAAGTTACATTTTCTTTGACGTTTATAAAAGCACACACATTTTGTCAGCGGGGACCAAATTGTGTTTTGATGTGCTACGAAAATCTGTTCAACAAAGCAAAACTGTCTTTGTCCATTCAAATGGGTTCGGCTGTCTTTGATGTTTTCCCAAAGTGTAACTAAGTCTTTGATGTTTATGAAAACGGGTTCGTCAAAGACTACATTGTATTTGATTGTTACGAAAATGTGTGTTTGGTCCCAAGGAAGATTGAAATGTCTTTGTTGTTTTTGAAAGCATGTGTCTTAAGTCCATCCAACACTAAGACTTCCTTTACGAAAACATGCCTTTAAATGATCTTTTAATGTTTATGAAAGCACGCACGTGTCTTTGATTTACACAAAACAAGCACGACCACATTGTCTACAAGACTACATTGTCTTTGATGTTTACGAAAACGCTTTCAATGCAGACAATATTCTCTCGTGTACAAAACGGGGGCAATGGAGAAAAACAGATTGGATGTTCACCGGTCCATCAAGGACTAAACCGTCCTCGATGTTTTTCCAAAATATACACTTGGTTCAAAGAAGACTTAATTGTGTTTGATCCTTTCATTCAAGCCTTTTTCCAATGATTAAGATTGGACTCCCTTTTTTTTTTTCCGCAGAAGAATCATTTGATTTCTTTGGAAACTTCAGGACGCGTTGGCTCCCTTTTGGGTCATCGCTTGTTGACCCATGGTGGCTCATCTGTGAAGTGGCTGGCGTGTTTACCCCGCGAGCGTCTGACAGCTAACTCCAAAAAGCGTCCTTGTTTGTCTTGAGATGGCGGGCTTCCCCTGGAGAGGAAATATGAGCGGTTGAAAGGATAGCGGGCGGGGTGGCGGGGCGGGGCGGGGCTCTGATGGGGTTGCCGGCCCCTAACAGGAATCAATAAATCGCCCCGCTGCAGCCAACCGTTAGCCGCGGCCCTGCAGATAACGCGCGTACACGCATTTGTGGATATGAAGCGCTCGGCCGCATATAGAGAGGAAGTAAGCCGCCGCTTATTTACCTTCTTATCGCAGAGCTCGATGTTAAAGACAATGGCGGCGTTTATCGATCGGTGCTGGCGGAGGATGAACAGGTCCTTACTTAATCCAATACTAACAAGCATCGACCCGCAGAAAGTCGTTAGCATTGATTTATGTTCACTCAATATAATGGGGAGGTGTGCTCCCGGCCAATTTATAGTCACTGTTGATTGACAGTCGATTTATGACGCTTCACTTGACATGACAGGTGAGTGGTTTATTATTCTGCTTGACCACTCAGCTGTAAAGCACCTCGCACTCGTCTCCATCGCCGCATATCAAAACATTGACGAGTAAAGCCCCCCTGTTGTCTACTTAACCACCCAGCCGGTTGCACTATTTTCTTTTACAGTAAACCACCACTATTCACGGGGGGATTGGGAGGGAGCCCTGACTCCAATTGCAAAAAAATCAAAATAAAACGTCCAATAACTGACGCCACACGTGGACAAAAATTGTGAACAATTTTATTAAATGTATTTATATATATTTATATACATATATATATATATATATATATATATATATATATATATATATATATATATATATATATATATATATATATATATATATATATATATATTGTTTCGTTCCAAAGTAGGCTTGTCCTTACAGTACTTACTTGTCTACTTATATATATATACATATATATATACAATTTTTGTCCATTACTCGAAACTATACGTTGCGGCATGTGGACTCTTTAGCCAGAGTGGGCCAAATTTATGTACCATAGTAAATCTGATACTTTATTGTAATCCAGGTTGATTCATTGTTTGTGTTTGTTAAAAAAAAAATACACGGGAAGAAGACCTTGAAAAAAATAATCGCCTAATAAATCACACTCGCAAAAATGGCAATTGAGATTACTTTGCAAAATCATTCATCCCTGCTCATAACTCATTACCCTTGTAAATTAATGGCTTTCAAATTATTCGATTTTGGAAAATATGCAAGAAAAGTGCTCGCGTGAATGGAGTGAAGACTCTCGATACCTCCCACTAACAACCCAGACTAAATTTACCTCATCCCCCAAATTGAAAGATAAGTCGAGATGTGTCGCAGCGAATATACTTTCTTGACCCCAATTATTACTTTTGTTTTCATCCAGGTCTTTGGTGGCGTCTAATGTCATTTTACAGAAAGCACAAAAAAATCACCAATATCTTTCTCTGCAAATAGCACAGTAAAATAAAGGCATTTTTGAACCACGAATAGGTGGGAGTTCACTCTATTCCAAAACCGTGACGGCTAATTTATGTCGGCGGTACTGCCTCCCCACTCATCCGCCGTCTTCCTGGGCACAGTAAATCTGCTTGAGGACGCACGGTCGGGATATATGGAGAGCTTATCTAGCACGGGGGTGTCACAGCGACGACATTCAGACTCTGTTATCACAAGGCGCTCTCACACACACACACTCACACACTCAATAGAATATATATGATATGTGAAAAACACCCCCACTAATATCTCACCCTACAGTATGTATGCAGCAAGACGGGAAATACTGCCAAGCCAACATTGGATTTATGATGTGAAGTGCATGTATAATATATGCTAGGGATCACATTTGGAAGTCAAACATGGAATACATGTCTTTTTTTTTAAATGGTTATAGTAATAAATACGTTTTTTTTTTTAAGTATGTATATGAATATAGGCATACGTATTGGTAAATATACAGTATACTCTATGTATACGTGTTTTCAGTACGTGCCTGCTGTACGTGTATATGTACAGTACGTGTGCGTGTGTGAATAACATATACATAGATAAATTGTAAATGTGTATGTATGTACATGTGCGCCTGTACATACTGTATGTAAGAAAAACAAACAACTTACATTATAAAGTCCATAAAAAGTCTACACACCCTTTGATATAGTTAATGCCTTGGAAATCGGTTTGTAATCTCCTGATTACTCGACTGCAGAAATGTCAGAAAAAGCCCACTAAAGCAGCTGAACTTTATTTGGGGTTAATCAGAGGCACTTAAAATACTGACAGGTGTGCGCTGACTCCATCGTAACATGAGATTGAATATAATTGGTCCGTTTTGACCACGGTCACACCGCCGGGGTATCGGAGGGTGTGTGCATTTGTGCTACCACTTTATCTCAGTCATATATTTTCACATCTTGCCTTGAAGTTGAGAGTCTATTAGATGCGCTGTCATCTAATGGGATTCCATGCAAGAGCTGTATCCGGTTGAATATTTCTTTGTAAATGACGTTAACAATATTCACATATTTTATGCGGCAGCTCTCAGTACGATGCCGTTCACCTCAAACTAAAAGCACAATTATAAAACTGTTGTTACATGGATTTTACAGTGTCAATCAAAATGGAGTATTTTACTTGAAGCAAAAGCAACTCTTCTATCGAGTGTCATTAGACTGCAGCAAATGAAATGAATGTCAATCAGTTTCCCACTAGTGCACATTTATGCACTTATTTGAATGCTTTTGCCTTCATGATTTGCACGGGTGACCGTTGTGCCAACTAATGATCTTGCGGCAGCCTCGAAACCTTGTTCTTTTTTTTTTCCCGTTTTTTTTTTTTTCTTCTTCTTCACTCACAAAAGAGACCTCTTAAAACATTTTTTTAAATTGGCCCATTTCATGAAAAATGAAGAAGCCCTGTTACCGCGAGTCAAGCCGACATGTTTTGGGTCTTTAAAAAGTCCATAATGGGCGATGGCATTAATGCAAATCGGATGTGTTAAAAGGCCATCTGGGGTCAGTATCATAGAAACAGACGGATATACACGGAGACAAGCACAGCTTCTCAGTAAGCTGCAGTCATGTTAGCTGTTCTTTGCAGAAGATAAAGAATATATGCCGGTGCGTATTATAATATATGTCCACGGTACATGTGTTGCTCCGCCGTTTGCGTTCAAATGTTGGTCGCTTGAAGAGTCATAACACTGCGACAACAATGCTTTTTTACTTGTGTCGTTTTACATGTTTCTATTCCTTTTCAAGCTCAAGCTAAATCTCATTGTGCGAGTCTCTCGTCTTCCCCGCGCCTCACATCTCCTCTGCCCGAGAGCGTGCTTTAATATGTAATGATGCCAGTGTTGGGAGCCGGCGTTTGGCTTTGATTCGCCCGTGTCCACGCTGTCATCCTTTTAATAGCGCTACACTCCCGCTGCTCGGGGAGGCAATAACTCGGCGCCACTGCCAAGACGAGCTCCCAAAACTCTTGTCCACTCCCACGTGGAGAACAGGGCTCCCTTTAATTCTGCATTCTACCTCGTTCTTTCGCTAACGAGGCAGAAGGACAAACTCATCTAAGGGCGGCGTGTTATTAATCGCTCCCATCTACAAAAATGACAGCCATCCAAGCTTTGATTATCCATTTTAACAAATATTCCCTTTGCCTCCTAAATTATTCCCTAATATGACTTCCGGTGGGAATTAGCAAAACTCCCCCTAATTATGAAACATAATACAATTGGAATTTAAAAAAAAAAAAAAAGTGCTGCGAGGACACGTTTCATTAAAATTTTAAGGCCTCAATATAAAGATAATTTAGCAGCGTGGAGATTAAAATCAAGCCACATAATTACAAATACTTAATACAAGAATCCTTCTTGCATTTTAATCAGACAGAACAGACTTATTAAGCAAATGGGGCCAAATAGGAGGAAATGATTTTCAAATGCTTTATTGATGCTTAAAAGTGGTGATCTGTGTATTTTGTATAAAAGAAGCAAGAATTGGGACATGACAAATTTCAAGGACGAACAAGCTGTCACAGAGCTACATTTCCAAAGAACAAACTAAATTGGGAACTGTACCGCTAATTAAGACATAGCGGTTTGCGTTACCATTTGTTGCGATTCAGTTTGAGCAAAGCAGTCAGACTTGGACCAAAATCAAACAATCCAAAGTTCACCGTTCCAAGCGAACTCCGGCACATTTTGGTGGTGATGCACAAGCGAACCCAAACGGCAACTGTCTTTTGGCTTAGCATGTACGTACACTCGGTTTACGGAAGATTCTTGTAAAACACGTAAGTTCGGTGGTAACCGAGCGTACCTTCTTCAAACTAGTCGACTTTACTATTCCACACCAACGGTCTTCAAATTGGCCAATTTACAGAGGACTTTGCCCCGCTGCCGTCGCCAGACTATAACGCTCCGTGGAGCAGTGAAACGTCCGTCCAAGGAGGCAACGCGGAGGATATGAAAATAAGCTGGTTGTGAAAATCAATAATGATTTTTGATTATTTTGAGCTTGCTGTAAAGTAGCCTCACACTTGTCTCCCAGTATTGACTTAGATGTGCATTAGCATCCATTTGATTGCTTGTCTCTTAGTTTTCCGACAAATACTGCATTTTGAGCTCTCTTTGCATCGAGCGCCAATGCTTGAGCTTGATGCACTTCAGAGACGGAGCAAGGTAATGAGTGTTGGTAAGGATCAGGTGTTTCACCCCCCCCCCCTTCCTCATATTTTTGAGGACTACTTCCATTCATGTCCGACGAAAAAAATTCTGTCAGCGAGGCAAGTTGATGAATTGGAATATCTGTGGGCAAGTCTGGCACTTACCCCTCCGCGAGTATGTGTGCGCTTTCATGGTCGCTTCAGATCTCTGCCGCTTTGCAGCTCGACACGGCAAAGGCGCCCGGAGCGAGAGAACAAATGAGAGAGATGGGGAGATAATGGCAATGGCAGGTGAAAGACGCTTAACACAATCTGTAATGAGTTTCCGTCAGCTGCGGATCTCGCCTCTTTTCTGGGTCTGGGTCCCCTGATTGAGCACGTGGGCGGACCGAGGACCGAGGAGCTAGCCGGGGCCCAGTCGGCGTCTGCGGTGTCGTCGAGTGAAAAGAAAAAGCAACAGAAACCCCAGAACGTGTGAACAAGCGGCTTGGCTGAAATGGTCAGAGGTTCCGTCGGGTTGCGTGTGAAGTGTAATTTGATGGCGAGTCATTGGTTCACATGCCAGTCAGTGAATGCGTGAACGGTTATCTGTCCCTACAGCGGTTCCTTTGACTTTAAGCTCCCCGGTTTTTTTGTGTTCAGTCCATCGTGTACTCCCAAGTATTTGGACCGCTACACAATCTCAATCACCTCCTCCAGGAAGAGTGGTGGTCCTGGTCTTTTTAAAGTTAAAGTAGCTCATTAGTTTTGCTAGTGTTGACGACAAAATGGTTTCGAACGCTCAAGTTGTTCACCAGCTCTCTGTGCTGCATCTCGTGTCCATCCCGAATGCACTCCACCGCCGTACAGTCGTTCGAGAACTTCTGCGGATCCCAAGATCCAGAGCTCTATTTGAAGTCCGAGGTGTACGAGGTGAACAGAGGCTACTGTAATGCCTTGACATATGGGCAAGGAGAGCCGCATTCCCCATTTCGCTTTCAGCCAATTAATTAATTGAATGGCGCAAACAGTCATACACCCGAATGCAAAACTCTAACGCAGAACATTTGACAGCTAATTTTGACGCAGACAGACGAATCACTGACTTAGGAATCAACTTCGGTCGGCAGATTAACGGAGGCCATACTTTGGGCCCTCACTGGAGGAGGGTTAGATGTGCTCATTTGCATAAGACAGGACCGCCCCCTCAAAGCAGGCCAAGTTCAGAAAGTCTAAACAAAACGAGTGAATAAGATGCTACGGTATGTTCATAGCTCACTTCGGGTTGCATGTAATTCACCGAAGATTAAAAAAAGCAAGGTAAACAAGACGCCTCACCCCCCGCCCCTGTGAGGATGGCCTCGGTCATGCTACCCCCCCCCCCCCCAACCTCCACCCTCGCCTCGCTCGACTTTTCATTTCCCAGCAATCATCTCGGGGGGCCGTGTCAGGTATGGAGGCAAAGATAACATTAGAGAGACATCACAGGGAGATATGTGGCCGTGAGAGAGATTATTCAGCGCCGCAAAGGCAACCGGGAGGCAACCTCTGTCAGACATCAAGGCTCCGGCGTGTCCGCACAGGACAAGGGCGGCGGGGGACGCAAGGGCGCGGACGAATTACTGATGCCCTGATAAACTCCGTTTTTGGTTTTTTTTGTCCTCCTCGACAACGATCAAGTAAAAACAGAAAAGGTTTAGCCTTCAGACCCTGTCAAAACAATCCGAGCTCATGCAAAAAAGTATGAAAAACTCTAGTATGCATGCCACGCCATTTTGAATTTCAATCTGGAGGTGACAAAATGCCACACGGCTCCCGCAGAGTGAGGGAGGAGGTGGCGTTTTACAACCCTTCTCAGTTCAAGAGAGTTAATATATTTGTTTCCCAAGCTATTTTCAGTACTTCATAATAGTTCATGTTTGAAAATATGGGGACACAACAAAAGTATCCCTTTGAAGGAAAAAAATCGAAATTGACCATATTTGGTCAGGCAAAGTTTCTGCCCAACAGCAACCGTATGTGCCTTGGTTGGCCTGCCACCCTAAGATGATTGCAGTATAGAAAATGGATGATCACAGACAGTTCACATTGCAGAATGCATTTTCTCGAATCAAATCTTTCTTTTGTTGACTTGGAAAGGTGATTCCATAGATATTCTCGTACCTGCGTTGTACATCCAGCCTGAAGGCTGCTATGGTGCAAAGATATTCCTCAGGTCTGCCCACAAGCCGGTGGTTTCGGCCCAAAAACAAAGGCCGAGTCAAATTGTGTTTTGGAAGTGGCCCCTTCATTCAACCAAGTGTCTGGGGTTCGTTCCGCATCCTGTCTCATTTTCCTGAATTATTGATGCCTTACCTGATCAATGGTAAGAATAGAACAGTTCTGCAGGTGACAAACAGCGGAGACAAATTCCTTCCTCCTCTTCAAAGGAGAAGTTTCCCATGCTCACCCGCCCATGGTTTTGGTGTTTTGCTGCCGCTGTGAGTGTTCGCCCGCGTTTGCGGCGGCGGCGGCGCGCGCGATTCAAGCCGCAAAGATGAAAGGGAGTTGTAATTACAGGGAAGCGTATCAGTCGACTGCAGAAATATTGGAGGAATGGCACAAAGTGGGCCAGGAGCCTCAGGTCATTAGATCTTCTGTGCGTGCGCGTATGTGTGCGGGAGCCAGTGAGACAAAAAGCACAGCGAAGGAGAGCGAAACTGAAACTGGGCGACCGCTTGTTACGTCACGTCATCGGAGTCTACGTCTGAGCCCTGAAATGTTAAATCCGTGCAACTTTAGCGCTGACGCACTTGGGTGTCCGCCATGAGTCGCCCCTCCCTCATTATATAATCTCGAGCACGTACAGTTAGCTAGCTAGCTATGCCTACACTCTTAAAATGGATATTCCCTGGAAGTCACAATTTACAGAACAAGTCTGAGTCGTTAAGATCCCGTTCCTAAACGGGTAGGTGATGCTGCGGATAACCCCGCCTCCCCTCCACTGCCCAAGATGACGACTGGAAGCCTGTTAGCTTGCAAGCTAGCTGGTGGCTCTGCCTCCCGGTGGGATGTATACCAGCCATCTGAGGCTTTAAGTGGACACATTTTTATGGTTCAAGCCTTGTAAGAAGGCTGCGTGATGAAGTAGCATTAGTTTTTACCGCTTCAGCATAATCTCACTCGTCCTCTTCCTTTTCCCCCCTAGTGGACGACGACTTCATAGGTCTCAGCGAGCTGCCGGAAACCTTTCCCTCGGACCCGCCTGAGCCGCTGCCCGTGTTCCTGATGGAGCCCGAGGAGGCCTACATCGTCAAGAACAAGCCCGTCAACTTGTACTGCAAGGCCACACCTGCCACGCAGATCTACTTCAAGTGCAACAGCGAGTGGGTGCACCAGAAGGAGCACACGGTAGAGGAGCGTGTGGACGAGAACTCCGGTAAGAAGAACCGCCTCGTATGCGCAACCCAAGCCACCGAAATCTGTTTTCTCAGTGCATCAATCAAAACCAATTTTTGTTATGGTAAAGGCTGACTATTTGATATATCGCTTGTTCGAGTACATAAATCTCCAGCTCCTTGCGGGGAAGTGGAGCAGAGGCCTGTTGCGAATGGTGAAAAAACTCAAATATTTGACGCCCCTCCTCAAAAAAAAACAAAAAACGTTTGAATCAGAAAATCAAATCAAATCATTCCACTTTAAAGTATATATATGAGATAGGTATCAAATTGTCTTTTATTCGAGAGATTCACAATCGCTTATTCACCCACACGGGGGCATCAGGAATTTCGGTCGAATTTCATGATTTTTCCAGAACGGAAATTCTATTTCCGGGCTGGTCGAACCAAGCCCAACTCGTCAGTAAAGCTTCTCAAGAGGAACGACCTTCCATCTCCACTTGCATTCAATGTTTGTAAGCATCCAGAGAAAGGTAAAGCAGTGAATCTCTGGCAAGCGTGTTTTTTTCCCACTGAATTCTCAGCCCCCGAAGGCACCGGAGCTATTACACCCAGCATCGCGGGCACTGATTGGCTACATTCAGCCGCTGTATTGGAAATTGTGTTTCTTCCTTTCCCCCACAGGTACAAATCATTTCGCATTTAGTGCGTTTTCATCCGGCTGTTTACTCCCCGTCCCCATCACACACACATTCATACGCCGCAGTTGCACTGTGGACATATAGATATGCTTCACTGCGGACCCAGAAAAGCAGATCCAAAAAGTGTGTTGCAGCCAGCATGAAAAGCGAAGGCGTATTGAAGTTTTGCACTTTTGCCCGAGATGTTACTCGCGCTTTGTGCTGCTTATTGTTATTGCAAAGAAGGCGTTTGAAGGTTGCCGTGTTTCTTTGGCCCTCTGTGTCAAAGAGGTTTGCGCTAAATGCAGAACAACAGCCCACGCGTCACCACACCGAGACCCCCCCCCCGCTCCACAGCAGCCCAGGCCCACGGGCTACATCCTGCGCGGATATTCATCCATTTATGCTCTTTGCCTCCGCCCTGCAACCACACACAAACACACATTTCACTTCTTGCCTAACATTGAAGTTGGCACACACATTTCAAAGACAACTATGAATTTGGGATGAAATTGACGAACATTTTATTATTTGACAAAAAATTAGCATCACTACACCTCAGTTTGATTTTATTCCACTCCAGTCCTGTAGGTGGCACTATATGGGCCATTAAACCGAATCGGTGCCATTTGCGTCTCCATGAAATGTATAATCGTGCGATAAAATTTACTTTGAAATGTAATTTTTTTGTGGATTGCACATTGATCTGATTGCATATTTAACTAATTCACTGCCTTGGATGTTTATATGCATCATCTGGATAAGATAAGATAAGATAAGATAAGATAAGATAAGATAAGATAAGATAAGAATGCCGTTATTGATCCCACCAGAGCAGTTTACCGCCACTGACAATACCGGTCCATACAATTGGTATTAACTGGTCATTGATCATTCTGACTAATTGATTGTTGATGAATGTCTTGTAAGCAACTAGTTTTGTTGTCTAAAGAAGTGCAATTGCAATTGAGCATTGTCTTTTTATTTATTTTTTTTTACAAAAAGTATGATTTTGACATAAGTAGACAGGCAAGAATAAAATAAATGTCAATTTTTATACAAATTAAAATGTATTCCATCCCATACAAGATACTTCATTCTACTGAAGTTACTACCTCTCATAGATTAAGATAGGTCGTTTCTTTAGATCAAAAGCTGGGATAATGTAGCCAGCAGAAGTTGAATCTTTTCCTTTCCGCGCTCACTTTTATGTCGGGCAATAACTCGTCGAGACTGGAGACATACAGAGCCATTTTTACATACCATATTATACAAGCAACAAAAGCATCTTCATTCAGATGTGTCACATTGAGATCTTTCAATACAAACAATTTGACCTTCAATGAGGCTGGTTAAAATCAAAAAAGCAAACTATCAAATGTGTTCTTGACATTCTACAGATATGAGAAACCTTTGAAATGCAGTGTCGCAGACTAATTGATCAAGTGAACCAGCCACCAAGTCAAGAACACAGCACAAGGTTCAATGTCAAAGCGGGAGGATGAGCAGACCCGACTAGAAAAGATCATAAGATGGCATTTATCAAACAAAAACGTCTGTGAATTTTAAAAAAAAATATATTTGTTCTACAAAGACGTGACCTTTTTTTTCTTCTTAGGGCTTCCCGGCACTGCTTACTATTGATCTAATCCAAAGAAAGGAAAAAAAAACCTCAAGATTTAGACAGCATGCTTCCAATGGGCTCATCAAACTCGTTGAGATGAATACAATCACGTAATTTTATAATTTTGTTATTGCGAATCTATTCAATGAGCACCCTTCCTCTTTTGGTGAAATAGAGCCATCGCAACATCTGAAAGCAACACTTGAATATGAACAAAGAGGGCTGAGCTTGTTTTCATCTCTGTTTCATTGTTCTGAGTTAAAATCCCTGCATTGAACTCTGCTCCCCTTCAAGAATTAGAAAAAAAAACGGCGGATGGAATATGGAACATGTTTTGAGGAGATACTTTTTCTTCTCAAAGTAGTATGGGTGCAGGGAACTGTGAAACACAATAACGGAGGAGGACAAGGGTCTCTTGCATGAGCTCTTTATTGTAAAGGAATTAAATGTATCCAAGTGCGCTGCAGCCAAGTGGAGACTGTGGGGCAACATATTGAGGCATCAGTCGGGACGAGACAAGTTTACTAGTGTCAGCATCGGAGGGGGAGAGTATCCTGTATTTACTCTCCGCGGGAAAGTAATTTCAACCAGCCCGAGACCAACGGCGGTAAGAAAATAGGGCGCTGCAGCCAAATGGAGAATGAGGAGTATTATACTGCGACATCATGCATCAGTTGGAACGAGACAAGCTAATGAGCATAAGCGATGGAGGAGGAAGAGAGTCTCCTGCATTTACTCTCGACAGTAAAAAGAATTGTATCCAAGGTGAGATTGAGATGCTGCAATTAAAAGGAGCACTGTAGCCAATTGGAGACTGTGGACTATCATACTGTAGCATCAGGCGTCAGTTGGAAAGGGACACGCTGACAAACATCAACATGGAGGAGGCGCTCCTGTTTTCACTCTCCATATAGACTCATTTTATCTGAGACGAGACTGAGGGTAGCACAAAAACGTAATGTTGCAGCCAAGTAGAGACTATGGAGTATCATACTGCA
Source organism: Filicampus tigris (assembly GCF_054856515.1). Lineage (NCBI taxonomy): Eukaryota > Metazoa > Chordata > Actinopteri > Syngnathiformes > Syngnathidae > Filicampus > Filicampus tigris. The sequence continues at coordinate 13,083,151 of NC_141231.1, read as the reverse complement.
GCATCATACATCTGTCGGGACAAGACGAGCTAATGAACATGAATAGCAGACGACTTGGAAAGTTTTCTGTGTTTGCTCTCTTGGCAAAACGACAACTTTATCCGAGACGAGAGTGAGCGCAGCAAGAAGCCCCGCAGTCAAATGGAGACTGTGGAGTATCAAACTGCAGCATCACACATGTGCAGTATTGGAACACACACTAACAAAAGAACCTGAGGGATGAGTAGGTGAGCCTCCATGGTCGAAATACAACTTTATCGTGATGAGATTGAGGTCGGGAAGAAAATGGAGCACAGCAGCCAAGTGGAGACTGTGGAGTATCAAATTCCAGCATCACCAATCAGTTGGAACACGCACGCTAACTAACATAACTAAGAGATGAGAAGGCGCACCTCCATTGTAAAAAGACAACTTTATCCGAGACGAGACTGAGGGCAGCAAGAAAACGGAGTGTCGCGGCCAATTGGAGACTATGGAGTGTACAATAATAGCGCAGCATTACCACATAAGCTTTTTTTTTTATTTTATTTTTTTTCTTCCCCAAAACACAGCCAGACAATTGTGTCATGAAATGAGCTGGGGCTGTTGGCTCCGCCCCCTGTGGGGAAACGAACCTACATCAAAGACGCTCCAAAATAATGCAGCCACAGCCAAACGTGCCCCTGGAGAACAAGTGACCAGACAGAATGCGCTCAACTTAGTGGACGCCAGTGGGCAAAAGTCACCATACATCATGTCTGATCCAAGCTAGTAATTGTCTTCTTTTCTGCCTGTCAGCGGCTCTCGACAGTATTAACATTGCCTTTGATTTAAAATGCAATTACACGGCGGAGTGTTTATGACCCGTGTTTGAGCGGGTTACCATGGCGAAGAGTGTGATTTTTTTTTTTTTTTTTTTTTTTTTAAATTGGTTCGGGGAGATGGAATGATAGGACGTACTTGTTGTTTGTTAAGCAATTAGTGTCGAGTCTGTGTGTTTTTTTTTTTTTTTTTTTTTTTTTTTTTTTTTTATGCCTGCGAGTGAATAAAGGGGCCGGCGGTGGCCTCAGAGAGCCTTTAAAAGCACACTGATGACAACTGTGAGGAAATTAAGTATTTAATTGGGCACGAGGCAAGAATTGATTTACAAAGAGAAAGTGCCAATCAATGACAGGATTGATGATTTGTCACTTACAAAACTGAGTGAAAAGCTTTGATTTGGTATTTACGTTCTGTTTAAGATCTGACACAGGCACAACAAATTACAACCTGACCTGATGGGATTTTCAAAACGAACTTGTTCTTAAATCGGAATTTTCCATGTTTGACAAATGTGCAGTCTGGAGCAGATCCAAGTGGAACCCATTTGCCCATATTAAAAGTTGAGGATTTTGACTTTGATAAAGAGATTTGGTTTAGTTGAATTAATTTTCCCCACTCGGAAAATATGCATAAAACCATTCCTGAATGCTTACTTGAAATCAAAATCAAAGTGTGTCCACTACTACTACACTCTTTTTCAAAGATCGTTTAGCCATGAGTGATGCAATAAAGAAAATGATGAGCTGACTAAAAAGTGTTATAGGCAGAACTGAATCAGTACGTAACATTGAAACTTTACAGCCATCTAATGTTGTAACATAACAGGTGTATGCAAATCTATATCACCTAACTGTTTTTATTTATTGTCAACAAAAAAACATCCAAACTTTCAATCTTGAGGCAACGTAATGCTGCATGGTGAGTTTTACAAACACTTCTCAGTCAGTTCAAGTGTCCAAGGGTGTTAATAAGTTTGTTTTCAAGCAATTTTCAATACTTAAAATGGGTTGACAATGTGTACAAATAACATACAATGTGGGGACGGACCAATATTTTTGATTTGTGAAAAAAATTCAATTTGACCATATTTGGACATAGAGGTTTCTACCCGACGCAACGATAAGTAATTGTCATGTAGAGTGAACTCCCACTATTCTTGAATGGCAAAATTCCGCATGTAATTGACACCCACTCATATATGCCACAAGATGGAGACAAAACACTTTTTGCTGTTAGACATGGCTATGGCCCGACTAAATTTGCGAATGCCCAAGTGTGAATAGACTTGAAGTTTTCTATTACTCATAGTTTTTTTTTTTTTCATTATTTGCAGCAAGGCTTGTATATATAGAATGTATCAAACAGCAAAATCTATTGGATGCAGGCGATGCAGAAGGTCTACAAACTAATAATGTCAATTAGCAGGATGTGGTAGTGCTTTTGCTCCTTTGTAGTTGCCACATGAGTAATTATTGTCCGCGCTGTAATTTTCTCAGCACAACTCACCTGCTGCTTCCTGTATGGCTCTGTTGTACAGTATATTTTTGACTTTGTTCAGTGACGTAAAATGGGTCAGGCATTTTCCCAGAACATGTGATTTCGTGTGATTACGCGTCGACCGGCAGCCAGGTAACACGAGACAGCAGAGCGCAAAGTACATTAGCATTTTTGACAGAATGAACACATTCGTGCACGGTAAAGTGCTGTTGTGTTGTGTGATTTGGGATTAACAAGGGAGGCAATTTGTGGCTGGGTACATGGTGAGCGTACATCACTCAATAGTGAAGCATGATGTGTGTCATGGAGTAGAGGGCGCTGGGGGAGACGTATAAAGCATACATTCAGATGAGATGATAAAAAAGTAGTCACGGCAAGAAAAAGTGCTGAATGTTGCTCTTCAGGACTCCTTCCTGGAAAATTGACTTTTTCATTGCTCATACAATGGTACTCTTGACTTACTGCACTATAGGAACCACTGGGCCTACTCGCGAACAGTGAAAATCCTAAAAATATAATTGACACACAATAGAAATGCACTGGGGAAAAGAAGTAGAGTTAAAAAAATGAGTTTAAAAAAGTAGTTAAAATGGCTGTAATATTTCGGTACAGAAGGAATCTGTCAGCCATGAAGGTAAGTGCGTGGAGATTCTTTTTTTTTTGTTTTCTTTTTTTTTCAATTAATATATTGAGTCTCTCAAATTTGTAGACAACAACTAAAGTAAAAAGATGAAGGCGCTAACTACTACTAGCAAGGAGGACTTATTCTTTGAAAAAAAAAATTTGACTTAAATTTAGGAATTTAGATGGTATCGCCAGCCTTCATGAGTGCCCAATATCTTGAAAAAAGTATTGTAAGTGATACCTGGTATTGGTACTGGCTCATTGGTACTCTACAAATGAGCCCTGATCGAAAGCAGGTATCACTACACAGATGAACGATGTCTAATCGGCAAGATTTTTTGCCTATTAACATGGGCAGAGTACGTTGTTAATGTTTGGTCATTTTGACGATTCTAGGAATGTTGCAAATACATTTTCCCCGAAACCAGTTTCACTGATCGACTGGGTCCAAGTGTACCATAACAGGGCGCATAAAATGTCAAAGACCCGTGACCAAAATCAAACAGGAAGTCGGCCATTGTGGTTTTCCTGAGCTCGTGCTTTGTATCCAAGACAGGTGGGTTACATTGCCAAGCTTTTTTGCCTACGCCATCTAATGTGAGCGCAGCATGACATAAAAGTTTAATCACTTTGAGGATTCGCCATGAAAGTTATCCTGTATCTCGAAGTGATCAAATATGAGCAGCAGACTGAGCAAAGCGACATGAAGTCACCGGATGAGGTCAGCAGGCTTATTTCAGAGCCCCCGGCTCTTCTGCTCGACTGATCCTTGTGATACCTTTAAAGTAAAGCAGCTCAAGAAGCTTTTCATGCGGCCTACGTAAGGCCTGTGAAGTCACAAATGACTCCGGATGTCTGCGCGGAGCTTGTCGTTATCGACGACTATCAAATTAAATCCTAAACAATTCTAAATTGAATGGTTGAGTCACCGTTTTAGTGCACCGGCTTACTCATATGGACCCACGCACGGTGCCGCCAATCGTCACTGTGTGCCGTGTAATCGTCATTGGTTTAGTCGATTTTTCAGATGTCTGAACTCGCTCATCGGTGATCGGCTCCAAAATCCTGATCGTGTAAAGCCTTATTATGAATTGCTTCATTTTGACTTCCATTTAACTCATTCGCTGCCAGACATTTTCAGAGCTTCTTTTACCCTAACGTTTGAAAAAATGTGAAAAAAATAAAGGAAAATTCCTGGGATTGAATGGCTGGACTGTGGAAAAGACAAGTAAATTTGTCAATGGTAGAGAATGAGTTAAGAGTCTCTAATTTTGTTTTACTTTTACTGAACCAGAGGAGTTGAATCAGTACTTCTTTGTTTTTTTAAATGTATCTACTTAAGTACTGTGTGGGAGTACATTTGCCACCTCTGTTATTCCACACAGGTTTCTGATCCAAAACACTCCGAGCACTCACGTCTGCTCCTCCGCACACGCTGCGTACTCGCCGTAAATTTTACATGAGCGCTAAGCTGCGCGCGATGCGACTGTAAGACCCGAACAAGGCGTGTGTGTGTGAAGGCGCTGAACCCGAACTAAAATGGCATGTTCATTTCTAAAAGCGGCCACTTCCTTTTTCACCCCTCACTCAGTCAGAAAATCAAGACGCACCAGAAAGCCAAGCGTAGATCGGTGGATACAAAACAGCTGAGCTCAAATGGTCCAGAATTAATTTTATCGACACTCCGGCACATTTGGAGTCTTGCATTGTCCCACACTGATTTCCTCATGCGTCATGATGTGTTCGGAATGTGATTTACGGCACGGATTAGGGTTCTGATTGTGTTAACTGTGTAGTCACTTTATGATGTCATGTGGACACGGGTTCCCTTAGGTGTGCTAAACATGACGGATACCGGGAACAAGTATGTCACTTGCATAACAAGTCCCATCGTATTGATGGAAATTAAAATGAGCGCGATAAATTTTGTTTAACAGTTGGCAACGTTCGACTTCATTCCGCAGATGTGTGTGAATACAGCTGTTGGAAAAACGACGGACCTCCACGTTAAGTGCCAAAGGATCGTTTTCAAGGAGAACTTTAAGTAAATCAAAGCATCGGCTGAATTTTGGTCGGCAAAACTTAAGCGCCGTTTTACGATCTGGATTGTTTTCCAGCATGACTGCACCTGCGAGTGACTCACAGTGCAACTCGCTAAAAAAGTTATTATTTTTTAAAAATGCCTAAAATCAAACACTACACTATAATATTATAATAATGATACAGTATACTTTAGATTAAACTAATACAGTGTGTTACAGTGTGTTACTTTTTGTAGTAGTTTTATCCGTATTATTTTTAATCTGTTGTTTTATGGTTATTTTTTTTCATCAATTCTATTTTTTTTTTTCCGATTTGAATTTCGTAACAGTTGTATTAATTACTTTTAAACGTTCCTATTTATGGTGATTTTTTTGTTGTTGTGAATTTTTGTTTTGACTTAATTGATGAATTTTCTTTTTTTGTTGGATTTGATTTTAATTATTTTGTTTACATTTTCATATTGTTCTTTTTTTTTTTAATTTAATATTTTATTTGAATTTTGTAGCATGCTCATTTGACTGTTCCTAATTTAGCTGATTTGAATTTCCATCCATCCATTATCTGTACCGCTTCTCCTCACAAGGGTCGCGGGGCGTGCTGGAGCCTATCCCAGCTGTCTTTGGGCAGTAGGCGGGGGACACCCTGAACTGGTTGCCAGCCAATCGCAGGGCACACAGAGACAAACAGCCGCACTCACAATCACACCTAGGGGCAATTTAGAGTATCCAATCAACTTACCATGCATGTTTTTGGAATGTGGGAGGAAACCGGAGTGCCCGGAGAAAACCCACGCAGGCACGGGGAGAACATGCAAACTCCACACAGGGAGGCCGGAGCCGGGATCGAACCCACGACCTCTGAACTGTGAGGCGGACGTGCTAACCAGTCGACCACCGTGCCGCCCTGATTTGAATTTTTATTACTTAATTTTAAACTTGACTAAATACCTTTTTTCACATTTGTTTGATTTGATTTAGGTTATTTTTATTTTCTTGTTCTTGTTCATTCTCCATTCAATTTTTTTCATGTTTTCAACATGTCCCAACCATGTATTACAATTAAATGTTCCTATTCATACTGATTTGTTTAATTTTGGATTAATAACCTGTACAAATAAATTGCATTAAAAAATCTTTTCAAGAGGGGAAGTACCGATAAATTTAAAAGGAAAGGAAATTTAAGTCACATTAATGGTGGAAAATGTTTTGACATGATTTATCTTTGTCTCCTTTTTTATATCACAAAAACATGGGGTTTAAACAGGGGTGTGTCGACTTTTCATATCCATTTTTAAATTTGTATTTATTATTTTAATTTAGCTTTTTTGTATTGAATTTTGATTCTTAATGACTTTTTCTAATGATACTTTTTATAGTCCTGTATCATTACACATAATTTATAGTTTAATTAAATTTTATTGCGTAGAAAGAGAACAGTGTTTGTGAGTCTTAAGGCGTGGTCCTGTGGGGAAAAAAATATGTCAGAAAAGTAAATTAATGTATTTGTGAACAATGAGGCAGCTAAAAATGGCAAGAGTTGCCTGGTGTGGTTTTGCGACGCTGATGATAGGGTCTGACTTTGGAATCCAAACAACATCGACGTCTGCATCCTAAATGGCGGCTTGTAATGGCACAGGCTGGTAATGCTGTCGTAATGGAGCGTGGGCAAATGTTCCTCTCAGTTCAGCACAAAAAAAAGCCCTTTTGCTCGCGACCGAGCCTTAATTTCAACGCCACGCTTCGCTTTAAAAGTAACGCTGATGAGGTACATGCGGGTGACGCTTCCAGGAAACTTACATCAACCTGACTCATTTAACTCATTTTTGACTCATTTAAACCAAACAACTCAGAGTTTACAAAAGGCATTTGTCCTTTTTTCCTGAAATTGGTAAATTAATTTGCATTTTTAAATTAATTTATCACAATATATAATTGGTTCATTGATTCATTGCAAATTTAGAAAAAAATATACAAATTGTCTATGAACATCTGACAATTTTGTAGTTTTCTTAAATAATTGGTGATTTACAATATAATTCAAATGTATTATTATTTTATTAATGAAAAAATACTGTACACATCCAGTGCTTTTTTTTTTTTATATAAGAAATAATCTGTAACCCATTTATTTTTAACATGAATGAGTTTGGAATGATTTTATTGGGATCATATTTTGTGTTATATTTACTTTTTCATCGTTTTGGGAGGGGCATGAATTGCTCACTTGGCCCATTTACTGGTAATATTATTAGAAATGGTTTTAAATAAGTCCAAATAAAAGGTCTCCACCCACCACTTCATTGCCCACAGATGCCGGGTAATCAGCTCTATGGGGTATGGTGGCATTTTGTCTTGTGTATAGGATTTATTGGGTTGAGGCCTGGCACCCAGATGAGCACTAATCAGTGGGGTTAGCAAATAGGATTGTCTTCGGTATAACGCTCCCAATCCGCCCCCGCGGGACCCCGAAGCTCAAAGTTGTGGTTTTGGAATCGGGGCCGGATACATACACACACACACACACGCGCGCGTGGCCCCGCACACACAAACACACGCACACAAAATAGATGTCCGTTTACAAAGCTGGAAGTCGAGGTATTTCATTGTAATCATGTGTGGAAAGATTTGTTGATTTTGTCCGATGCTCATGTAAACATCTCGTTTCCATCCATCCTCGCAGGCCTGGTGGTGAGAGAAGCCAGTATCGAGATCACTCGGCAGCAGGTGGAGGAGCTCTTTGGACCCGAGGACTTCTGGTGCCAGTGTGTGGCCTGGAGCTCGGCAGGGACCACCAAGAGCCGCAAAGCCCACGTCCGCATTGCCTGTGAGTACTCTCGGCTCCCATTTGTCCCCGCTTCTCATCCCGCTTTTCAGCTCGTCTTTATACCGAAACCTGGCCAGGCTCCGAGATGAAGCCTTTTTTTGAATGCTGGCCTAGAATACTTGATACAGTAATCCCACCTCCATCACATGGGTCATGTTCCAGACCAGACTCAGCTATAAGTGAAATCTGTGATATGGAAATACCCTTCACTTAGGCATATCTTTTTTTTTTAAGCATTTACAGCACTTCTTTTTTTAAAGGTCTTTAAACACACTTTTAGAATCATACAAGAATACTTAAACACAATAATATATTGAGAGTGCAAGACAACGGCGAACATAAAAACTATTATCTGACAATATACATCAATAATCACGGCCAAAGATGTACATTGTAAAATGAACCTATAGCCGGCACTTCGTGTAGGCATAAAAAGCAGGACTTAAAAGGGTGACATTCAATAATCTTATTGAATCTTACTCAAAAACTAGAGTGTTATTCTTATCCTTCTTTTTTTCACATTCACACCCTGTCAAACTAAGTAGTGTACTGCCATCTAGCGGCCGGCAGTGGAATTACACTCAAAATAATCGGGCGGTAGAACAAAACAGATACATAAACTGTTTAAGGTGAAATCAACCCAAACACATTTTCTTTCCCAGAATATGTTCTATGCAGGCCCATTAGTTGAAATACGGCATTCTTATGGATTATAAATGAAGCAGCAAAATGTACCCACTTTTAGCCATCTCAGGGGGCGGCCATTTTGTCACTTCTGTCGACTGAAGATGACATCGAAGTTGCTGTATTATTTCAGCATTTAAGAAAGTATTTTTTTTTTCCTCATTCAGTATTTACCATTTAACATCCCAACCACTCGTACTAGAAAACTTTCAGAATGAATGATCAAAGCCCACCGATTTCATTATGTATCGTGACATAAGTGATCAGATGGTCCATTGATATCGCTATTCAAATAAACAGTAATGTAGTGAGAGTTTTATTCAAACAAAGACGCATAACAAGAAATATCAGGTTTAGTGAATTTAAGTGAGTTACTCAAGTCAACGAAAACGTGTTGCTCCAAAAAGCAAGGTGTTTTGATTTCATCATATTTAGAAATTTGTTCTGGAAGGTACGCTGGGGCCCAATAGCACCGTATCGGCCACCGTTAATGTCGGACCATGCTGGCTCCTCTGCAAATGTGGTGCACTCAAATTGACCACATGTGGGGCTTAAGTGCCCCTTTGAACAGAATGTTTTGTTAGTTTCCTTGTGTACAGTAGAGCATAAACAGGGAACTGCACCAGTGTATATACAGAAAAGAGGCCTCGCCGCGTGTTTACACTGGTATTTTCCCCATTGATGGTCTTGATTTGTTCCCTCCACCCACTCAGAAGCATCACAAAATAGTTTCCAAACGACAAGAGCCAAAGTTTGCGCCAGTTTGGGTTTTTTTCTTTACTCCTTCAAAAACAACCTGCCAATCAAAGGATGACGAAAGCCCATCAGAGTTGACAGTTCTAGTTCTAGTTGCAGCATCAAGGCGATCGCGTTGCAACATAAAGCGCGTTACGTAACACAACAGCGCGCGTTGTTGTCATCATTGCACCTGAAGGGACGTGTCGGTGCACTTTCAACTCCTGTGGAAAGCTGCCTTTACTCTACATGCTTTTACCATTGACCCATTTGCCATCGTTTTCTCCCTGGTTCGGATATGCCGCTTGTTCAATGTCCAGCTCCAGATGTCGTGTCAGTAATGGAAACTGACTAGAAATGAGACTCACATTAGCCAAAATCAAACCCAGGCGGGGACTGTCTTGCTTTGAAGCGGCGGTGAAGGCCTTCCACCATTTGAATTAAACATGAAATACGTAGCTGCCATTAAATCTCATTCACTGCCATTGACAGCTCTAGATGCTAAATATGCGTTGGAACTGGGAGGGTTAGCAGTGAATGAATACAGTGGTGCCTTGAGGTACAAGCTTGATTCATTCAGTGACCAAACTCATTGAAAAATGCCACATTTTTTGCCTCGATTCAATGTGGAAGTATAATACAGACATATAGAGAGAATCTCAGACAAAAGCAGCAAATGACACCCATTTTTGCACATCTCAGGGGCGGCCATTTTGCCACTGGTTGTCGACTGAAAATGACATCAAACCATTCATCCGATCATTCTCTGTTTCCACCAATAGAGGGTGATAATATATTGTGATAAGGTCATTAGCAGTTTGACGACAGTACCTCCTGCACAATGGTGCTTTATGTCGCCTGGAAATGTCTGCCTGATGCCATAACATGGTGCTAGCAAAGGCTTGGGGCAAAAATTTTATGTTGACATATTTTTTGTGGTTGACTTTTTTTTCCCGACTGCCCTAGCTTAAAGTGTTAAACACCGCCACATAGATGCTATTTGTTAGCCGCGCTATGGTGTTTCCCTTTGTGTTAGCATTAAGCTAGGGGACTTAAAGGAAAAAGTTGTGGTATGTAGCGGTTTTAAATTACACAATTTGTAATGCTATTTGTTTTCTGAGATTGGCAGTAAACAGATTGAAACCTCGTGTAAGTCTGGTCACTCGTATTTCAATCTGGTTTGGGTTTTGCATCACCTTGTGCGGTTGAAGGGCTTAAACATCTTGTGCTTGCCAAAGGAGTCCTGTAAATCGACGTAAAGAGAGGCATACACGAGCTGGGCTCCGCACTCCATTGAATTGTGACCGATGTGTTTCATCCCGACTCGTGGCAAAGAGAAAGGAGGTCACGTCGACTGACTTGGCTCGAATTCGGCTATCACTTGGACCTAAAACGGGCTGGCAGCAGCTCTGTGCCGCGCGTCTACTCGCTGCCACACTTTCCCTCTGTTTCCACCGCTGTTATTCCAGACCGGAGAATCAGATCCACGCCTGTCGGTTCCCCACTGAGCTGTCCCCCTCTGCTCCGCCTCCTATAATCACCCATGATGAGCAGCCTGCCAGCGCTAACCTATCCCTCAAATCACAATGGACCCCCTCTTCCCCTCCCATTAGCTCCCGCTGAATGGATTAGCTCCTCGACTGGGCTCGCTCCCCGCATGGGCATCTTTTCACAGCCAGACTCGATCCCCGTTAGTTTAATGGGAAAAATGGGCTTGTTTTGCTCTCCTCCCCCCATCATCTGAGCATATACACTTAAATCAGATTGGAAGTCACAGCCAGCGCTGGCGAGTTAAGAGGTTGTTGTGCTGGCGAAGCGCCTTTCAGACTCACAAAAGTAAAAGCGTTTCTGCTGGAAAGATAAATTCCTTGTGATAGCCTGCCCCCATTCGAAGAGATTACGTACAAGAGAGTCGCATTGAGCGCATTTTCACACGGAGCAGATGAAGCAAATGAATCAAATCGATGCTTTTGAGAAGACGAAAAGAAAGCAAATTGATTGTATGGAATTGTTTGTGTTTTATGGACAAAACAAAATGTTTCACGGTTCCCCAGAGTATCGCCAAATTGCTGGGAGAGGACGAAAAACATTAGAAACACCCAAAAAGGCTCCCTAAGGCACTATATAGGGTAATGACTGAACTAGTCCAACAGCTTTTTCGCAGCGCACAGTCGACTGGAGTGTTGCGAGAAGCAAGCAACAAAGACGTTGAATTCCAAATAAGCTCGGATGTGAATCATTAGGACTATGGTAAATCTGCAAGCAGCAATTAACGGGCTCTCATACCCGTTTCTCTGCAAATGCACAAATGATCATCAAAGTTTGGACACAATTCTGCGATCGTATTAGATGGCATAGGCAAATATAAACGCCTTTTCATCATTCTTATGTTGCGCTTTTTTCATGTTAAAAAAAAAATCAATCGGGATGAATCGGTGAAAAATCTGCCAATTTTTGCAGATTTTGAAAGAGCTAATATGGGCCGATTAAATCGGGCGAACGACTGCACTAAAAGTTAAATACAATGGAACTGTACTGAGGCAGTTGTTCTTTCGTGTACCACTGGAGCGAGCCCACATAGCAGATAAAACCTATACCCCTGGTGAAACAATTACTAATGAATTCCAAATATTGACATAAAATGTCATTTTCTGTGTTGCAGACCTGAGGAAGACTTTTGACCAGGAACCGCTCGGGAAAGAAGTGTCACTGGAACAGGAAGTGTTGCTTCAGTGCCGCCCACCCGAAGGCATCCCAATGGCTGAGGTAAGCTATGAACAAAAACATTATTGTTAGCCTTTGTTTTGGTTTTTGCACTGTTTGGACTGCAGGTATAGACATTCTTTTTCCACCGCCACTTTCTGGGCTATTTCATCTGTTTGGTTAACACAGCTAATAAAATTTGAGAGGACCGGGTGAAGAAAAAAAAAAAAAAAACAGAAAATGAGAATCAAACCAGCTGTGTCCCTGTTTTACTTCCTCCCAGTCTACAGTAAAACGTTATAAAAGTGCATTTAAAAAGGCTCACTTGAGATTGCAGGAACATAAATAGAGGATGAAAGACTAGATTGATGTGGGGTGGTCGGGGGGGGGGGCACTCTAGCGCATGTGTGTGCGTATGTGTGTGTGTTTTGTGGTTGGGGGGGGGGGGCCGTCAGAATGAACCCTGTCAAGGCTTGTGATTGACCTGGAAACGCCGAGTTAACCGAGTGGAACTGCACAACATTTATCCGCGCTCAAAGTGCTGACAGGCTAAATGGCCCAAAGTTTCAGGCGCTACTCAACAGATTGTCCTTAAACAATCCGTACGAGCTTGAGTTGCCTGCAGCAACCGTAAAGTGTCTGCGGCGTCTTCGGAGTTCTTCCCGTCAGCTGCGGATTTGCCTGGTGCGGCGATTAAGGGCACAGCAGGGTGCTACGCTAACTTAAATGGATGACAATGATTGGTCAGCGAAGGAGGACTTGTCGCTAAAGTAGCCGTCGTGCGGATGGTCGTTGATTTTTTTATTTTTCAGTCTTTGAAGCAGACATCCATCCGTTTATTTTCAGTAGCGTTCGTCTTCATTTGGGTTACCAGAGATCTGGAGACAATCCCAGTTGACTTTAGGCGAGAGGCTATAGCATTTGGCATTACTGTATATGTTAGCATCAAGCTAGCAGACTTTCCGTCCGTCCATCCGTTATCCAAACCGCTTATTATCATTTGATGAAATTATGCGGTTTGGTTGAAGATTTTTGCCCTTAATTAAATATACTATACGAGGTTTAGGTGTCTTTGTTTTAGGTGCCAGAGTCATACCGTAAACTTCTTTTGGGAGTTTATGCATATTATGGAGTGCCTAGTAAATCATTTGAAGTAAAGCCGCAGAAGTACCAGTCCTAAGGTATCATTTGTAGTTTTTGACATAGAGGTATCATGGTACTTTTGTTGTACAATGGAATCCTGCATACTCGCAGTACAGCACTGGTGAATTCACATATTCATGGTTTCCCCCCCCCCCCCCCTTTTTTTTTTCAATAGTTAGAATTTTTTGGGACTGGGGATCTATTTTCCTCATTCCCCACAGTTTTTCGTGGAGATTTGGGGGTGGGGCGTTAAAAAAATACATCCATGTATATAAATTTCAGTGGACATCAATTCCCACTGTCCTCACTGTACTGGTATACCATGCGACCCTCATCTTTCAAGTAAGTTTACTTTGGTTTTTAATGGCCCATGTCGCACTAATGAGACACGTTTTTTTTTTCTTTCATGGCCCCTAATATATGAAACAGTATCAACTACGGGTGGAAATCTATGGGTACCTCAAGATTCGATCCGATTCCGATTCGAAGGCCCACGATTCGGTTTAATTCCGATTCAGAGTCCTATGATTCGATTCGATTGCGATTCCGATGCATCATTACATTGGCTTACATTTTATAGTCATATATGTAAAACAATGGTACCTTTTTTAAAACCAAAAAACTCAAGGAAGAGCAAAGATGTATTATTTCACACTTTGACTTTGCTCCGCGCGTATGAGGTTTCGCTTGTTCCGCCAACTTGACACGTATTAGCTTAGCCTAGCACAGACGTCTGACGTACAAACGCACGTAATTGCTTGTACATGCTTTTATTTTTTTTAGTTAAACTTTAAATATCGATTATTACTACCTGTGAATCGATTCATAATCTTTTTAATCACTTTTACGCCGAAGGATGCATCGAAAAAATGACTATCGTACCCACGCCTAGTATCAACAAGTAGCAGATACCCAGTGGCATACATTGCGGTCATCGACAACCGTGCATTTCTTGTCTGTAGTTTGGCATGTACAGAAGCACGCTTTCAGATTCTTTAATTACTCCCCATTACCTCATGCTTAAAAAAGACAAAGGTTCCATTACATCATGTATTTTTCCATCCTAGAACTCAAACACAGCTGGACACAAGGGAACGTTGTATCGAGCGGGGAAAAAAAACAGATGTGCAGCATCTTAGGTTTCATCTGGATCTAGAGAAATACGTTACAGACGCTGCGACGGAAAGATCTGTCATATTTCACCCGCTGACGAAGAAAAACACGACACGGGGAAGATGAGATGTCTAAAGCCGGTGCGGTTGCTTGGCTGGCTGCACGGCCGACTGCGGTTTAAGCCGTATAAACCCAAACACTCGTAACAATTTTCTTATTAAATGGTGCTGACTCCATGCGATTGACTTTGTTGGACATAGTTCTGTGGCGTTCCTATATCATCCAACTTGGTAGTTGGTTCAAAACATGCTTGCTGGTTGGGATCTTAGTGATGACACGCTTACGGTTCTCCTGAGAATTTAGTCGAATTTTGTACATAAAGTCATGAACTGTCTGGCTGGCTGGCTGCCTACCATAGGCAATTTTGCAATCCGAAGTAGTCATTTAAATAGAGTACTACATTGTTGTTTATATCACCATTATTTTATTTAAATTGATGCTGATAAAGGTGGACCCAAGGATGATCAAAAACAGCAACAACGCCAAAAGCAACCAACAAGAACCGGAAACAACCACCACCAACAACAACAACCAACAACTTCAAACATCCATCAGCAAAACCCGCCACTAATAGCCAACAAAGATCGACCAATGTGGATAATATTTCACCTTGATTTCTTTACAATAGTTTTTGTGATCAGGAAACAGGCTCCTGCCATCTCTAATCCAAGCTCCATCCATCCGTTCTCGATGCCGTTTGTCCTCATTAGGGTAGCAAGTGACCTTGAGCCTATACCAGCTAACTTTCGGCAAGAGGCGGGACACACCCTGGACTCGTTGCTCGTCAATCATAAGGCACGTATGGACAAACAAGCGTCCACACTCAAGTTTACAACTTAGTCTTCAATGAACCTAACGTATATGGACCAAAATGTTCAGACTCCTCTGCAAGTGTCCCGGTTACGACGGGGCTAAAGTTGTCATAAAAACAGCTTCCTGTAAATCGTTTCCGTAAGTGCATGCATTTTAAACAAAACAAGATGCAGTCATTGTTGTTGGCTCCATTCGCACTCATTACCAGAATTTGGCTTTAGAGAAGCGGAAATGTTGGGGTTTGTGAACTTAAACACGGACTCCGTCATCCCGCTGGTCAAGCGGTTGCCTTGAAAATCATTGGGATTCCAAGAAATCAGTTCTTCTTTCAAGATGAAGTCGGGCTTTTGACTGGACTCAACTTTACCGGACTTTAGTATTTTCTTCTGAACTTTAAGTTTTTACTCAAATGACACCTTTTAATACTGATAAATGTAGGGTGAAAACTAGCGCTGTGGTCAGACCAAACGTGAGTTGAGCATTTGCTGTAACGGGAAAACTGCGACCCCCCCGTGTTCTTTTTGGGAATGTTTTAAAGTGGCACATTTAATGTACTGGACTATTATTATTTTATTGAACTACAAACAACCTGGTAGGATTTTCAAGGAAGAAGCTAATTCCCCTGTTCGCTAAATACTGTGGAAGGCCTAAAAGTAGGTGTTGGTCTTTCAGACAGAGTGAGACTCATCTTCAAAATGGCTCCTGGGTTTCACGTGTCTGATTTAGATCCATGTCACCATCTTTGAAATGGACTCCAAGGATGAGGATTACCGTCGAACAGTGAGGAGGAGGAGGAGGAGCAAGAGTGGGGGGGGTGATTTTGCCGAAGACTGTTTTGTGCTCTTTCTCCGTAAAGTGGGACTTCTTGCCCGAGGGACCAAAAGGTGGAGTAATAAAGATGATGATGAGGACGCAGACCCAGCGCGTCACGCCGAACCTTTCCTTTGAGATCCTCAGTGAGACTTCTTTTATTCAAATCTTAAAAGCCTCCTCGCGAGTAACCCTCGATTCCTTCCATACGCGATAATGCGATGCGGCCTCATAAAACAGAATCCGCTCAGTGGAAGAATGCGGTTTCATTGTTCCTTTTCTTCTACCGCGTCCTCAGTCTCCTCACTTCAGAGTCGAGAGAAAGGCGAGGGTTCAGAGGTGAGCGCGCCGGTCCGAGCTGCCGCTGCGCCTCGTTTCTATGGGAGCCGGACGTTAATTCAGGCATCTCCTCGGTCAGTCGGGGTCCTGCACTGTTATCATGGGTAAAGAGTCATTGATGCTCCGCAGGGGTGGTGGGTTGAGGGGGCCCTGCTGCCATGATTAAGTCCACTGGCATTGCTGAGAAGAAAAGGAATTTGTCAACCAAGAACAAAGTCTGTCTACTGTAGTTTGAATTAAAAGTGATGTCCAGTAGATGCTGGTGACTAAATGCATTCACACAGACTTTAAGGCTTTAACTGGTACAAAGTCCCTCCTATAGGGTAAAAAATATAAAAAGGCTGAATTCACCTATGGGAAACTCAGTCCACCGGAAAATGTATTCATTACAAAAGGGATTCTCAAGCTTAATGAGTCCGGGGACCCCTTAGAGGTGAGAATTTTTCCCAAGGACCTCCTTGTAAAACCTAACGGCAATTAAATATCACTACCAAATGCACGGCAAAATACAAGGGGATTATTTTTTTTTAGCTAAATAGTCACTCAAACATGCAGAGGAACCCAATTCTTTTGAATTGTCCGCCTTGTAAGCAAAACGTTTCTACATCTCACTCTGTGCCTCTTTTTTCTTCACGAGGCATAAACGAGCACAAAAACTTGTGGCCGTTTCCACCGACTGGTGCTTGAAGCCGTAACTCTGTTACTTTATTTAACGATCAAGTCACTTTGTTAGTGTGAGCGTAGCCTTAGGTTTGAACATCGCGGCTGTAATGCTCGACAGCAATCCGAGGTTGCGCACGCATCCAACCAATGTGCCTCCGAGGCCTCTTTCGCTGGATAGCAGAGGTATGTCACCTAAGTGACTTCTTCGCCTCAAAGCGTCGACAGCCCACGACTGTCAAGAAGAACACCGTCTCGAGGAGCTTGTAAAAAGCGACGCGCGTGTTCATTAAAGTGACCCCAGGAGGGCAGGGGTGTCAGGAGGCCACTTTCAAGCCTCTGCGGCAGCCGAGTCGAGATTGACCTCCAGGCGCTCACTTGTCAATCACGTCGAGCTTTGTTGGCAAATCGCTGTGGTTGACTCTTCAAGTCCTCTGTAAGTCATTACTCTACATTTAGAAACATGTTTGGAATAGAAGGAGGCAACAACGCTACTAAAAGCGGGTGATTCCTTTGTTTATATTTCCAAAAATAGTAGAGAAAAATGCTTCTCTTTCTTCCGGCAATCTGGAAACTGTTGGGAAGGTGAATCGCTCTGTGCCAGGTGGTTGTTGTTTTGTTTTTTTTCTTTTAATTTAACATGTAAATGAGGTTTTAATGAGCGAATTCTCGTTTTTTTTTTAAGCCAAACACTTTCCTAATCACCCCAAAATGTGTTTGAGGGTGTTTTTGAACTTGCGAGTCGGTGTGCTTATTTCTATCCTCGCTGCTCCTTAAATGACATCCACGCTTTAATGTGACTCTTCAAGCAGCCCACACAGGAAAAAAAGGAAGCTCTGCATTTGTAATGCACATTTGCATGGATTGTACAAATCTCGCCAAGTCTATGAACACAAAGCAACATATCAATGTTGGCTAATTTAATATAGTCTGTCCCATCGCTAGTTAGAACATACTGTAATGCCCCTTCAAGTGATGAAGGACAGAAAAAGTCGCCCACACTTTCAATCAATTTATTGAATAAACGGAAAGAAAATAAACACATAATAAGGACATTCAAACACGAGCTGACAATTGCCAAAAGTCACAGCAAGTCGCTCGAAAAGTGTTAGCCAGTTAACCGCCAGCAAACACTAGGCTGTCATTTGCTGACGCCCACGTCACTCACCGGGCCAAGTCATAAAGGCTCAAAGTAATATGCTACAATAGAGCGTGACAAAAAAAATAATACCTGTACCTCATGCACAATATTATGTTTAATAATGTAAAATCAATGGGATGATCTGTAGAAATCCCAATTCTAAATATAAACTTGAAGAATTAACTTCAACGTAGTTCCCCGTCACCAAGTATCAAACTCACAAGGTTAAAAAAAAAGATGAGTGAAAATCAAAGTCTCGTGGGGAAAACCTTTCCGAAACCTCAAAAACGCACAAAGAAACTCTTTTGCCATCTCTCCTTCTGTGTTGTTAATATTTTCACAGCTTGACATTTCCATACTTGTCACGCAGGCAGATGCGCCACATATGCTCCCGTTACCTTGCCGTGAACAATTGAATAATTAGCTTGTAACTTTTTTTTTTTCGTTTCTTTTTTTTTCTTTTTTTTTTTTTTGCGGCACGTCCTCCAGGTGTGTCATTTAAGGCGCCTCGGGGCAGATATATACCGAGAGAGCTCACAACGACTTGCTGCACAGCACGTTTCTGCTCCGTCCTCTGTTTCTGACAGAACACTGATGAGTAATGAATGCCTTCGTATTGCTCAGGCTATTAACGAGTGAGGCGAATGTATTCCGCGTGTTCCATATCGTCGCTGTCCTGTGAAAAACACGTATGTCCGTACCGCGGAAAACCCATTCAAGTAAAAATAAAAAGACGCAAGTGTTTTTCCCAGGACAGCGACAATGTACTGTATTTGGCTAATTAGAGCTTTGTTGGCATGCAACATTCCACACCGTGGTCGGTGCCGCATGGGCCCCTGGAAAAAAAAAGCAGACAGCTAAATTGGTACAACTACCCAAAAAGATTTACTCTATAGCCGCCTTTCCAATATCAATACATTTACATTTTTATGTTTAAAAAAAATCTTTTCGAGCTTAATTTGAGGCTTACGGCTCCGATCTGCACCACGTCTGCCTTAAAATTAGCTTGAAAAATAAATGTTTTCTTCATTGCCATGGCGGATATATTTAACCGACCAAATGCCTTATGCCTTATTTTTATTATTATTTTTTTTATTACTTTTATTCTTAAAAAAAAATACAATACATTTAGTACAGGTTTAATTGATGTTCAGATTTGTAGGGGTTACTTGGAAAATTACTCCACATATAGGCATAAGGGGTTCCTCGAACCCAACATTTTTAACTCATTCACTGCCAGTCATTTTCAGACCCTCTTTTACACTAACGTTTGAAAATATTTGAAAAAAAATGTAAATTCCTGGGATTGAGTGGCTGGACTGTGAACAGACAAGTAAATTCGTCAATGGCAGTGAATGAGTTAAGAACCTCTATACCAAACATACTAAAACTCTCCAATAACAGTCTGTGCGGGTGGTGGTATGCATGGTGAGCAGGGAGCTAAGATAGAAACTGTATTTTTTTGTTAATAGTAATGGTCATATTAGTAGCATTCTGTACTATTTTCATGAAATACTTTGATATGGAACATGTGGATCAGTCAGACTGTCACAGTAAAGTAACTTATTATTACTTTTCTTATCATCATTGCCATAGAGCAAACTTGTCTTTAAGAGACAGCCTTGATCTCAAGTCGTCACAGCTGACCTTCGGTTGGATATGTCTTCTCAAGCACTTCGTACATGCCTTTGTACTTGTTGTATAGGGGCCGATTCACATTGAATGACGGATAGTGAATTCACATCTTCCTCCTCCTCCACATTGTACAGCCGCATTTTTTTGTGATGGGGGGGGTTCTATAAGTCCACTCACTTATGAAGTATTTTCCTCCTCCTCTAAAACTCGCGTTTGACTCGCCGTCTCTGTGACTTGACGACATGTGGCAGTTTTCGCCTGGGTAATGGCAAAAAATGTGCCAATTACTTCTTCCGGAACTTCCACTGCCAATCAGAAGCTAATGAGGGGGTCTGTGGGGGGGGGAGTTGCGCAATTTGTGGAGAAATGTAATGTGGTGTCGGGCTTACCTTCTCATCTCTGCTTTTATTAATGAGTCCTAATTATAGTCGGGCGAAGAAAAATGTGAGGACTGCATCGTTGCTCACTCTCTCTCTCTGTCTTTCTCGCTCTACCACTGCTTGTCCCTCGCTCCCCCACCCCCCGCCACCACGTCCTCCCCAACAGCACCATATCTACACTGAAAAGCTCTTTTGTTCAATTTTTAATTACCCGCCCGTATCAAAGTGCTCTTGACATCCGAACGCAACGCGTCTGCAGAGGCCGTCCCTGTGAATGGTGCAAAAGAAAAATTGGACAAGAAGCTGTTTTTTGTTTTTTGGGGGGGGGTTTTTTGGGCACGGGCTGTCAGTCTTGTTTCGGAGAACACAGCTCCTCATCATCCTTTATTTGTTCCATTAGAGGCACGAACTGGCAATCATAACGTTATTGTTAGAAATCACACTTTGTTCTCGCTGCACAATAAGGCACTAAGACTAATAATGACAGAATCTTTGGTAATTTAATATTCATCTTCGGATGGATTTACACTACAGGTAGTAGTGCCCAATTCCGATGTCATGTCTGTATAGTGGTACCATGAGAGATGATTGCCCAGTTTGGCAAATGATAAGTAATTCCTCAAAAAAGGCTATTTAAAGTTATTTATTGACACTCCCAGTTGATGTTTATTGTCAAATTAAACATAAAACAAAGGTAAGTACACATTGTCTCGAAAACAACATAATGTAGCCACCACTAGCTTAATGCTACCACATAATGGGGAACACTAATAATGGACTAATATAATAATGATAATATAATATAATCTATGTGGCAGTATTGTCATGGTTTATGCAAGGCATATTTAAACAAAGTATGCAGCAACACATGTAAACAGACAATATAACAATAATCACAGGCCTATATTCTTTATCCTCTGTGAAGAACCATTAATATTACTAACTACATTTGATTGAACCACAGTAGTTGAAACTCTTCGTCGTTTATGTCTTCATGATTATTTGATACTGCCCCTAATGGCCAAATCGTGTACACCAGAATCAGCCTTAATGACTTAATTATGATACAAAACTGTTTAATTTTTGACATTCTATATAATTATGTTATCTAGGTTTTTTTGTTTTTTTTAAGTTCTACTTATTATATTTATACATTGGACCTGCCTAATAGGAGCTGCTTCAACGTAGCTCCTTGGCCCCAAGATAAAACAAGGTGGCGCCAAAGCACTACTTTACATTAGCCAAGGCTTCAGCACCATCTTGTGGCATCCGAGAGTGTTTTTAGAAAGCGAGAAATGTTTTTCAGCAAAAAACAGAAATTAGGTTGCCAAAAAATATATATGTACAGATTCCTGGAATACATTTATATACAATGAAAGAGAGACGCATGTAACCGGGAGGATTTACAAAATCAAAGGCACTACACGAAAATGGTTAAGTTTCAATACATGCTGCAAGTTTGTCACGAGGGAATTGGTGTCTTATGAGCTGCCTGGTGCCTGTGTAGTAGCAAAACATCATTTTGAATCCACCGTCAATTTCTAAGTGAATACAGAAGACAGTCGAACCCGCTTGGGATGTTCTGCTGGCGCTTACTTAGAACCAACTTTGTGTCACAATCAGTTAATCTTCTCCTCTGAGAGACGTCGAACAATGCTTTTTTTTTTTTTCTTTTAACCACAATGGCCACAGTGTTGTACCTCGGCAGAAATTTACAGTGAGCCCTTTCCTTTGGCCCGGTACTTCATCTCATCTTTTCATAAACATCCTGCTTATCTCGACCTGCCCCGCTTGTTGTCTTATCTCGCAAACGGCGGTTCGGGGGCCGGGGGGGCTCCCTGCCGTCGTGGGACGCGACAAAAAGCAGGAAGTTGTCGTGCCGGGCCCCTTCATGGCTAGACAGCACTCTTTGAAGATGAGGAAATATTTGGAATCAAAGTGTCTGTGGGGTTCTTTTCTACATCATCAACCAAAGAAAAGGGGTATTTTTGTGATTTAAAGCGAAGCAAAAGATCCCAAATGTTCCCTGAGTCTGACGGAGGAGTTCAATATCAGAATCATTTAGAGAAATGAACTTGTGAGAAAAGGTTAGAAAGCTCCTCAGGCTCACTTGTGGGCTTTTATAAAGGACAAATAGGCAGAAATGTTGTCCTTGTGAGGGTAATAACAAATACTTAATCTTGCAAAGGGATGACGCGCTCAAGTCGCAGGAAGCCAACAAACCAAACAGCAGATAAATGCCATATTTTCTTAATTTAGCAGGCTTGGATTTTGCTGATGTGATGCAGGGTTAATAATTTTGCTTTTATTTCGTTCTGACTTTTGCTTTTGTTTGTTTTTTTTAATTCAATTTTTTTTTAGCAAGTTTGTTTGAAAATGCTTTGTTTTTAGTTTTTGTTTCAGTAGGTTTACTATTTGTTTTAGTTTGTTTTTTTTTAATATATGGAGTATATGTGGAGTACAAGTGCTTTGTATTAAAGTAAACTCAAATTCTCAAACAACTGACCTATCTTCTTCTTTAGCTACGGATGTACAGCAATACCAACATCAACACATTTGAAATGAACCACGAAGGCTCATGTATGATATTAACTGACAAGGATGAAAACAAAAATGCTTTTTTTCAATGTTTGTTTATTTCGTTAGTTTTCTTTACAGGTAAGATGATTTTAGGGTGATTTATTTTATGTCTCCATCATAACGTTTTTTATTTTTATTTTTTTTTAGCCCAAAGTTCAATATTAGTAATATTTTAGAGAAATGAACTTGAGACCTAAGAAAAGGTAAAAAAGTCTCGCAAGATTTACTTGATGCATGAGCTGGAATGTTGTCCTTGTGAGGAAAATCTTTTTTCTCGCAAAGTGATTGCACTCGCTCAAGTCACAGAAAGCCAGCAGACCCAATTTTAGATAAATGTCATATTTTCTAGTTTAGCTAGCTTGCGTTTTGCTTCATTTGATGTCGTTGATGGACTTAAACTGGTATTCATTGTGCTAATGAGAGGGCCTACAAGGAGGAAGTATTCACACGAGTGTTTTACGTGACTTGTCTCAATCATAGCAAATATTAATTGTACTATGGATGGATAGTTATGACTTTTATTACTATAGTTGTTTATGGAAAATTTCCTTTTCTTATGTAACATCAGTGTAGCCCAAATTCGTATGGCGTTACATGACGTATCACCATATTATACTTCCTTGGTTCAGCCATCAGAGTTCAATTTCAACATAATTTAGAGAATGAACTCGTGATAAAAGGTTAAAAAGCCTCTCAGGCTCACTTGTGGGCTTTTTATCTGCTGGCTGGACGGAAAGTGCTTTGTTTGAAAGGGAGAATGAAACAGACCATTACTGACATCTTGTAGACCTTGTGTTCCCGTGCTGGCATAGTAATATTTTATTGAAGTAGTAATAAATGCACATCCATTTTTTTCATAGGATCTTTTACCTACATTTTGGTTCCGTTCTAGTTTTTTATTAAGTGATCATTTTGAAGTCTCGGTTGAACTGAAAGTACCATTTAAATTTTTAATATTAATGTATCAATTAAATTTTTATTTTTTTTTTTTTTTTTTATTTTCTTTTTATAGTATTCGACAAAATTGTATTGATTGTAAGGTCTCCAATCTACAAAAAGAGACTTGACAATGTTGCTGATGATTACAGTCTGTTCTTCTTTGGCGGAGGTCTGCGCTCCACTAAGTGAACGTTCTTCTTTCTGGCTCGTAGGTAGAGTGGCTGAAAAACGAGGAGGTGATCGACCCTGCCGACGACAGGAACTTCTACATCACCATCGACCACAATCTGATTATCAAACAGGCGCGGCTCTCTGACACGGCCAACTACACGTGCGTGGCCAAGAACATTGTGGCCAAGCGACGCAGCACCACTGCCACGGTCATCGTCTACGGTGAGCCGCTCTCTTATTTATCTCAGAAATGTTGGCCTTGCGAGGAAAATCTTTTTTCTCGCAAAGTGATTGCACTCGCTCAAGTCATAGAAAGCCAGCAGACCCAACTTCAGATAAATGTCATATTTTCTAGTTTAGCTAGCTTGCGTTTTCCTTCATTTGATGTCGTTGATGGACATAAACTGGTATCCATTGTGCTAATGAGAGGGCCTACAAGGAGGAAGTATTCACACGAGTGTTTTACGTGACTTGTCTCAATCATAGCAAAGGGTAGTAACAAAATGTTTTCTTGCAAAGTGACTGCACACTCAAGTCACTGTAAGCTGACTAACCAGTGAAATATATTTTTTAGTTTAGCTAGCTCGTGTTTTGTTTTCTTGAAACTGCTAGCAAGATTTGAGTATAGCCTCCTTCCACTCCTCCCGCCTCTGGCCAACGCCCCCAACTCATTAATATGCATGCACATTGCTAGCGTGACTTGTTCAGGATGGAGTATCGCCAAAAACGAAATGCTACCGGTTTGTTGTTGTATTTTTGGGAAAGTACAATCGATTAATACAGAAGCAAGGCGATCATTATACATGAATACGTGATGGGAACGGTCATCCAGGTCGTTGCAGCCCTCTGCGCCTTAAGTAGAAAATTTTCCAATTCCTTCTTTTGAATTTTTGCAAACCGGCGTTAAATAACTGGCCAAGAAACTATAACAGTGTCCTTTGCGAAATGATTGACGCATTGACCCTTGGTCACATCTTCTGTCCCCGCAGTCTATGATTGGCTATTTGTAGGCAAGCCGTGATAAGTTAATAATATTTACAAACAAAATTATAAGCAAAAGATGCGGCCAGGGTAATAGAGTAGTGTCAGGTCATACACACAGTTTTAACTATTTTAATCCACCAGTTATGATCCCAAAATACTGAAATATTGTTTCAAACTCATTTTACGACACCAAGCGTGAAAATAAATGACTTACAGATGCTTGCGATTTTTAGTAGCCACATAGCAGAACAAAATCTAACACAGCCGCTACGACTCTGCATAACTTCTGCTAACAACCCAGGCTAAATGTAGCTCCTTCCCAGCATAAAAAGATCTCAATCGAGATGCATCACTTAAACATACGCTCTTGACGCCAACTACTACTTTCCTACAGTCTAAGCGAGGGTGTTTTGGGGGGATTCCAGCCTTTAAAATAATTTTGCACTTGCTTGAATGGAGGAGCTTTGTCACAGCGAGTGACACACCGAGCTTCAGAAAGAAACCCCGACCTCCCACTGTGGTGTTTTAGGAAGCATGGAGCTCCGCCCGCTGCCTCCGTCATGTCCAGCAACGCGACTGACGTCGCGGAGCTCCACTGTGAAGTTCAACTCCCAACGGTCGCTCAAGGCGAGCCAAGGCGGCGCAAATGTCATGCGACGTGTCTGCTCTTGACTTCACAGACATGTTTTTCCATCAAGAGATTTAAATTGAGGCCGCCCGGGTTCATCCTGGGCCTGATCAGATGATGCACGTGTTTTTTTTTTTTTTTACTGGAAATTGAGCCCCCCTCTGTTACGTGAGGATTGGGATTTGGACCCATGTGTAAACATGACACGGAAGTCGTAGAGTAAAAAGTCTTTTGTCAAAGAAAATACAAAGTGACAACAGAGAGCTGGACTGGAAAAGAGTTTGCATCGTCACTCGGTTTGACGTACTGACAACGTGACACGGAGTAACTCAAGCTTATGAACTGTTAAGACATCCGGCCTATATGAAATAATAAAAGACAACGCATAAAAGGACCATAGCGACTGCATAGCAACTGATACATCACGTAACAACCAGTCATAACACCTTCACCCTTCCCCCAACAGAAATCACACATTATTTGCAGAGAAATACACAGTGTGCGTAGACATAAATATTTGAATCAATTTTATATATATATATATATATAAAAAAGTGTTTTTTAATTCAAAATATACTCAAACAAATTGCTAAATACTTTTTTTCCACTATATGCACATACAGATTTTTTTTCAGTTTCTTGTGTATTTTTTATTCTACTTATTTAGGGTTATTTTTATTTTCCAAACAAAGCGATGTTTGCTGTTGTGTCATAACACCTGAGTTTCCACTCTGGAGTCATTAAAGGAATATCTTATTCTAATTGAAGGAATTTGCACCTGTATATGTTCAGTGCGTAGAAATAGGCAAGGCACTGAACATGGCATTGCCGCTGGTGTAAGAACAATGCAAGGACGGACACAGCGTGAATCAGAGCGAGCTTGTTTAACAGCCCATGCGCTCGACACCTCGGCAAGGATTCCCTGTCACAGACGCGGGGAAAGCGCTTTTAACGTCAGCTTATTCTTGAAAGGTAAACTACTGTAATGTCACCATGGCTGCTCGTCTCCAAAATGGGATGCAGTACACGCATATGCTTAATTGTGTCATGTGTGAAAGCACTGCAAAGACAGGAGCTGTTGAAGGGAACTTTGTACTAATGTCAAAATACGTCCCCCAAAAAGATAACTCAGTACGTTTTAGAGCTGTGGGGAGTCCCATAGACACTACAAAGGAATATTTGGGTAAGGCAAAGAAAAAACAAATGATTCCACGAGAATGAAGTCGTATTATTACAAAAAGAAAAAAGCCTAATATTATATAAATATAGTGTTGTCATATTATGACGCTACACACTTTCAATAATAAAGTCACAATAAAGAGAGTGCAATTGCAATTTTAGGGATTAATCATGTGCCTGATTGTTTTGTGTTATTTTTACTTGGCTGATGCTTGGTGTGGAAGTCAAGGTCTCGGAGCTTTGACGTAAAATGTCAGCGGGTGGTTGGTGTGTTGTCTCTGTGCACCGGATTTTCCCGGCTGACAAAGACGGATGAGAGAGGAGAGAGAAGCATTAAGAGGAATCGGTGACTGGAAATTCGCTGCTATCTGACCGCCATGTACTGTCCGGCTGCATGACAAAGTGATGGCCCGAGAGTGGGGGTGGGGGGGGGTCATAAAAAACAAAAGGTTCTACACTGTGTTGACACATTCATATCTATGTACAGGATATAGTGGTGCCACATTTCCCCAATGAAATGAATGCAGATGCATCGCCCAAAAAACAAAAAACTCCTCAGTAAGCAGCAGTAATGTTTGTTGTATTTCGCGGAGGATAAAGAATATATGCCTGAGTATTGCTACCTGTTTATTGTCTGTCTATGTTGTCTATGTAGTTCCACCAATTGTGTTCCGCAATAGCAGATTTAACATCTGTAAACATCCAAGGGTGTCCGCTTCTATGCTTTTCCGTGATTCTTTCAGCCTCTCTGTGCCATCTTGTTTGAAGCCGCGCCATGTTGATGTACCACTGTATTAAGCATTCTGCTCATTGTTGTATTTTCTCCCCAACTCTAGTAAATGGTGGCTGGTCAACATGGACCGAGTGGTCGGTGTGCAACAGCCGCTGTGGGCGGGGCTACCAGAAACGCACGCGCAGCTGCACCAATCCGGCGCCACTCAACGGCGGCGCCATCTGCGAGGGGCAAGGCATCCAGAAGCTGCCGTGCAATCCTCTCTGTCCAGGTAAGGCTTGTACTCAATATGTGTTATATTCGTGAGATTTAATTAGGGTTGCAAAGAGGTGGAATATTGCAGGTGAATTTCCGGAAAGTGTCTGGTAAATTTCCATGGGAAGCTGAGCAGTTGAAGTTTACTGTGAAACTTAACATAAAACAAATAGAATTAGCATTTCATTTTAATTCTAATTTTACCAAATCACATAACTTCGTCATACGAATGTCTTTTAGCTTAATGCTAACATATAATGTGAAACGCCATAGACGGGGCTGACAAAAGTAGCATTGATATTGTGGTATTTCTAAACTTTTAAACAATGGATATTTTAACACAAACGGTGCAGCTACATGTGCAGAAGTACAATCACTAAACCATTCCAATGGATTTGGAATTCCGTGGTTTGATGTTCAAAGAATATGCAAATGCAGATTTATACAATACAATACAATACAATTGGTCTATGAGTCCAGGTTCTACAAAATGTATCGTTGCTCTCCTGTGAAAGACGCTTATGTCTAATTTTGGAAATTTTTGGGATTTTCACCTTAATGCCATGTCTGTAACGCAGAAACACTATCCACGTAAAATTCAAAAATTGAAAAAAAAATGGACATAAGTGTTTTTCAGAGGACAGCGACGATATATTAAATATATAATTTATGACCCTCAGTTTTGCATGGATTTTCGCTAGTTGCATTGAACTAAAATCAAATAAGGTTGCAAAAACGAATACATTCTTTACATGATATTCAACTGTTATTTCTGTATATGTTCATACAAACTACAATAGAATATCCTAGAGTGCTATTTTTCTTCTTAAAAACACCTTGCCAAAACGTGAAAACAAACCAATGGCATTTCCATTCATCTCGAGCGGGAACGTTGATCTGAGACGCACCATTTTAGTTCCCAATTCCCGAATGAAAATTGTACGTCAAAGGCACGACTGTATATTTTAAAGGTCCCAATTAAAGCCCAACCTTCAATTTTGTAACGTCACACAAATTGCCTTTCATTCCCATGGAAAGTTCCCAACTTTGACAATCCCCAGAATTTTTGCAAGCCTCGCCGTACCGCATTTCACGTTGGCATAATTCACCCCATGCCCATTGTCACTCACGCATTGGGCGGTGCCATCGCCTCATGTGTGCTGTCTGTTGTGTGGTAGTGGATGGCCTGTGGACAGAGTGGACTAAGTGGTCCACCTGTGGGACCGAGTGCACCCACTGGAGGAGGAGAGAGTGCGGCGCGCCGGCACCCAAAAACGGGGGCAAGGACTGTGAGGGCATGGTGCTGCAGTCCAAGAACTGCACGGACGGCCTGTGCATGCAGAGTGAGTACCTCCAGCCAGAGTGTCGTCGTCGGCTCATTCGCTCGTCGCCATCCCGCGCCACAATCACTCGCTCATTCTGTTTCATTTCACCCCAAATACGAGCAGCAATCTTTCATCCAGCTTGTGCTTCCCGTCGCGCTTTCCGCAACATGTGGCTTGACGCCAGAATTGAGTTCTATGCGGCGCTCGAGCTGTATGTCTCACGTCAACCCGGTCGATTGTTTCATAGGCCAAGTATTGTATTTCCTTCCTAAATTGCATTGGCAGAGTTGAGTTCTATGCAACGCTCGAGCTGGCAAGTTTTTCTTAGGCGTCCGTTTTCAAACTTGACCGGTGTTCCATCGAACGCAAATGGAATTTTCTTCTCCGATTCCAATCCATGAGTTGAGTTCTCTGCGGCGCTCGGGCCATTGCAGTTCTTCTTCAAACTGGCCAGTTGTTCCATAGACCATAAATTGTGTTTATTTTTCAATTGCAATCCCTTAGTTGAGTTCCGTGTGGCACTTGAGCGGGAACGATTTTTCTTCATGAACGATCCATATGAACACAAATATTGTATTTTAAGGATGTCTTTATGTGGCTGAAGTACCTCAAGTGTGGGATACAGTGAATTCAAATTATTGATTGACTTTAAGGATTTCGTGTGAGTAGGTAACAGCTTCATTTGGACTACATTTCGTTTGTTGGTAACGGTACTTGAGATTCTCAAAATGGGTTATTTTTTTTCACCCCTCATAGATTCACTTCTGCTTCATAAGACAACTTCTGATCTGATGTTTTGTACAGCACGCGACTTGATCCCTCAGTTGAGCTCGATGCGGCACTTGAGCTGAGAAAAATCTTAGCATGTCTGAAGAATGAAAAAAAAAAAATGACCATTTTTTTCCGGCAGTCTTCTTCAAACTTGCTCATTGTTTTACAGAGCAAAAACAGTATCTTCTTGTCCAGTTGCATCAGAGCGCGAGTGATTCGATTCGAGTCTGCGTTGTACCACTTGTAATTTTCTGTGTCGTAGCAGCACGTTATAATACACCAAAAGTGTAAGTATACAGTATGTTTATTTTTATGATGGCGATTATATGGCAATCACTCAACAGTCAGCTCTGATTGCTACCTTTTATATTTCAAAAAAAAAATAAAAAATAAAAAATCTGGAAGTAAACCCAAGGCCGCAACATGGCATGAGTTTGACCTGGCAGTTCCATGTCTTTGAAAAGGAGCAATTATTGCTGGTAATGGCTCACTCTCGCTTTCACAATCATTTCAAAGTTCACAAACAGCTCCAGGAGTTGAAAGCCTTTTCATAAATGCCTTTTTTTTTCCCCTTTCCTCTATTGGTTTTGTTTTGTTGGGTGGGTGTGTGTGAAAAAACAAGACAGTTTGTTGTGATACACTCAGAAGTGTTTCCTGAGGCGATGGGTTGTTTAGAGCTTTTCTGTCTTTTATTTGAACAAAAGCCAAGCGCTTGAAACGTTTGCCAAACGTGCTGCCAACCCTCCCGTGAAATACGGGCATTTACACTTGTTTGCGTTCATACGTCGAGGCCCAGCTTATGTCTTCTTATGCACGTACTGACTTCTTTAACCCTGTACAGGAATTACCGTAGTTCCTAAAATAGTGACCGGCCTTTACTAGATGCTGGGTCCCAATCATCCACCTGATTTAAACATCGCTGGAGTTTAACTTTAATGGCGTTTTTACATGGCGCTCGCCATTCACTCCATGAATCGCGTCGTCTTTTTTTCTTGATCACGACAAAGACTTTCTACTACCTACCATGGCACATGCAGTACTGTGTTTACACAGTACATAAAGTATACATACACTGTCCAAGT